>NC_092755.1:88377340-88698878 GCF_047496795.1 Chiloscyllium punctatum | reverse complement strand
ATACAGATTTAAAGATAGCAAAATATATGGTTAAAATTAGAAACTCATTAAATCACCATGATTACAGACTACTTCCAAGTAAATCATTCAACTCCTTCAGATGTGCAGCCCAAAAAATGTCACTAGCTCAAATCCAAATTCTAAAATGAATATTAATTTTATATTTTGCATAAATTCCACACCCTACATCACAATTAGGACCATGTTCCTTTTGCTTTGTGACTCAAGTTAAAGAAAATAATAATCAAAGTTTATGGTAAAAATTATAATTCTTCTTTAAAAAAATTATTCAAATCATTTGTTATAATCTTTTTTCATTTTTTTCTTTCATCTCTCCATTATTGTGACGTTATCTTTTACATTCATTTCAATTCCATATTTCCTCAGATTATCACCAGACCCCATGTGAGGTTCTCCAGTCTGTTCTAGTTCCAGATGGAACACCCCATATATTAAGCTTCTGGGAGGGAAGGGATAAACTGGCTCCTTTCTTCATTAACCAAAAAGATCATTTTAAAGGGATCCCTTGGCATATTTCTCTCAGAACAAACCAACTGATGCTTTCAAAAGGAGCCAATTTAATCAAGTCTTCTTGAGTTTACAACAGAGTGAGATTTTAAACTAATAAACACAAGATGAAATATTACCACAATGCACATGCAAAGAAATTAAGGTTATAACATGAGTCCAAAGGATGCCAAAAGTTTTAAAAAAGTACAGATCATTCTGTATTGTTGATGAACTGTGCACAACAGGAGGTTGCAGCTGTTGCACTGGGTAGTACTGGTAGCATTGCTGTTGGTGATGGAGCTGTTGATGTTAAGATCCTTAGCTTATTTGCAGATTGACTAAAATTCTTTTGTCCTGGTTCCTTCTGATGGTGGCTGGCAAGATTCAAAGTGAGAGGGGGTCTTTCCTCACCTTCAGTCCATGAGTGTTTGATGGCAGTTCTGAAGCTGTATCCATCTCAGCATACATTAATACATCAGGCCACTAACACACACAGACCAGTGGATGCAGTCAGTTTTTAGTCACTGTTTTGTACACTCATGGAAGAGTAAACAAAACCATACCTGCACTGGGTAGTACTGGTAGCATTGCTGTTGGTGATGGAGCTGTTGATTTTAAGATCCTTAGCTTATTTGCAGATTGACTAAAATTCTTTTGTCCTGGTTCCTTCTGATGGTGGCTGGCAAGATTCAAAGTGAGAGGGGGTCTTTCCTCACCTTCAGTCCATGGGGTGAGAGATCAGTTGGCTAGTCAGATTCCTGCTATACTTTCCTTTTCAGTTTTCCTTTTTGAAGTTAAACTGAATCTGTACAAGTATGATGTTCCATGGGTGCACATAGATTGAGCTAGTCAATACATTTACATCCTTGGTAATCTTTTCCTTGCAGCAGGTCTCTTTAAAACAAAATACATATTCAATAGGTGATCCAGATTGTGATCTATGCTAATAATATTTCCTCCACATGATGTATCAAAGGGATCCAATCAAACTGAAGAAAGGTTTTATGATATAATTTGGGAAAGACTCTACCTTTTGGTTTGGAGTTAGTCACCAAGGGTCATGGACATGAGACACGGTTCTTTACAGAGAGACCTGTCGGACCATCAAAAGAAAATAAAGAACTGTGGATCTGAAACAAAGAAAAACAGAAATTGCTGGAGAAATGCAGAAAGCCTAGTAACATCTGTGAAGAGAAATCAGAGTTAACATTTTGAGTTCTTTCTTCAGCATGGTTATGACAGAAATTGTTATGTCTTTTATGGGAAAATCATTTACTGATTTGAAACAGGGAACGATACTGACTGCAGGGAGACAATAGAGCAGTGGTGTTAATGTTGGTTTCCTCAGACAAAAAGATTGTAGATGCAATCCTCAACTTGGGTTACCTTTGTGCTGTAAACTTTCATATATCTCTGGCCCTCTTGGCCATTTTGTCCAATGAACCCATTCCTTCATAGATTCTATGGAACCTGTCCTGCCACAGACTCTGCCTCATTTAGTCCAAACCAGAGAATACTTTGAAAATGGTTCAGGCTAGCTCACGAGGAGAATTGAGCAAAATTCAATTCATCCCCACATCACCACAGTCCATTCCTAATTAATTGCTTTTCCTTACTTGGCACTTCCCCTGCCACAGCTGTATAGGAACATTTGTGTTCAATGGAGTGCTTGATCAGCTCTGTCAATAGAACCTTGAGAGCCATTCAAAACCAATATTCCCTTGTGATCTAATGAAGGAGTTAATCAATATGACAAAGGCTGAGATACAACACATTCACCACTCCAAGACTAGGGAAGGAAAATGAGATGATATTCTTCTCAACGCATTTCAGTCTTGCTCATTTTATATTCTGTGCAGTACAAATTAAATACTATACTTACATCTGCATTATTTCACTTCTGTATAATTTTCACCTCCTAGCAGGTGATGGTGTGATTTATTTTGCTCCACACATTGAAAGCATTCAGTCATTAGACAGTTTGTCCTCCAGCCTTCACTTCTGAGCATATACTTCCAATATCTCTTCTCAGAGTTTGAAAATTAAATCCAGTGAAATCTGCTGCCTTCATTTTATTATCCCCAGCTTTGGGACTGAACCAAGGGACATTACGATTGCAGATACTCAAATATTCCTTAATCTTCCTTTTTTTTTTCTACAGGCACATTACTTAATAATGAATGAAGCACAGTTCTTTCTTGTCCATTATTATTTAGAACATTCAGTGTTAGAATGTGTTATTGAACAAATTTGCTTGCCCTCCACTGCATCTATTCTATCCTGACAAGCTGACCTCATTGCACCTTGACTCAACATGATTGAAATGATTCAATGTCAGTGTTCTTCCTCTCCTCACAATCTTCCTCACCTGCCTGAATAATAGATATTGATTTTAACTTTCAGTCGGATGGCTCAAAGTTCTTAGTCCCTAACTCATTTTCCTCGTGTTAGCTTTTTCTCTACATTTTCAGAGCCTCGCTTCATTTGAGTCCAGATCTACTTCCAATGGGTGGCACAGTGGTTCAATGGTTAGCACTGCTGCCTCACAGCACCAGGCACCTAAGCTTGATTCCTGCCTCGGGCAACTATCTATGTGGAGTTTGCACATTCTTCCCGTGTGTGCGTGGGTTTCCTCCGGGTGCTCCGGTTTCCTCCCACAATCCAAAGACGTGCAGGTCAGGTGAATTAACCATGCTAAATTGTCCATGGTGTTAATTGCATTAGTCAGGGGTAAATATGGGGATGAGAAATGCGTCTGGGTGGGTGATTCTTCAGAGGGTCATTGTGGACTTGTTGGGCCAAATGGTCTGTTTCCATACTGTAGGGAATCTAATCTAATTTCTCAAATATTTTCTGACTTCATTAATGGCTGCTCAGACCCCATGCTATTAAAAGAGTCATTTCATGCTTGTTAGTATTCACATACTAACAAAGCCCTTTATATCCAATTTCTCATTCACTAGATAATTCTATATTCTACCATACAACTTCCACAGTAATGTCAACAATGAGCAAAAGTACATTGAAACTTCCATCCTTAGTTAAATAATCTTGGAAATTGCTAAGGATTGTTGGAAATAAAGTGAATATTTGTGGGAAGTACAAAACTAATAGGTATTAAAAGACTAAACTGCCCCACTCTCATGAAAGATCAAGTATCATAAGATTATAAGACCATAAGACATAGGAGCAGGAATTAGGCTATTCAGCCCATTGAGTCTGCTCCACCATTCAATCATGACTGACAGGTGTTTCAACCCCTTTTTTGAGTTTTCTCTCCATAACCTTTGATCCTCTTGGCAAACAAGAACTTACTTATCTCTGTTTTAAATATACTCAATGACCTGGCCTCCACAGCTTTCTGTGGCAATGAATTCCCAGACCATGAATTCATGACTAGATTCTGCCTATCCCCTCTCCCTGAACTTGCTCCACCCATTCATCCTCATCCCCACAATCATAAAACCCTTTGCAAGAGTTGAGAAATTGGAGGAGGAAAAAGTCTGGCCAAAAAAATACCCTGGAAGATTCTCTCGGAGTGCCTCAGGCAATTGAAACCAATTCAAAAGATCAGATTATACTGCACTGTTTAATGATATATCAATTTATCTCATTCATACTATTATGAAATATATTAACACAGGAATTAAGAAACCAGTTAGATGAAGCCAGGACTATAAAGTAGTGGTTGAGGTTGGAAACTAACTGTCAGCTGCTGCCTGAACTGTTTTGTACTATTTTGGATTTAGTTAAATCGACAAGAACACTTATAAGCACTCTAACTAAAACACCTCCATCATAGAAATGATCTGTCAAATCTAATTGCAAGTGACAAATCTGGATAAATAAAGTCTCAATCTCTTAAGATGCCCATGGTCAAGAAAAGGCTGGTGCTGCATGCAGTAAAGAAAACGAACATGTGTTTATGGTGTACCTTTCAGGACCTTAGGAAGTCTCACAGTGTTTTGTAATCAATAAAATATTGTGGAAGTGTAGTTACTGTTGTAATGTAGAAAAACACAACAGTTGTTTTGTGCTCAGCAAATGCCCATAAATAGCAAGGTAATTTAAGCAGGTAACCTATTTGTGTAACTGCTGCTTGAGTGATCAATATTAAACATTACACTAGGGAGAATGTCTTTGAAGTTATATCGAGGGATATTTGAAGTCCACTTTGGGAGATAGCCCTTCGGTCTAATGTCTCATCTCAGAGATAGCTCTTTTGACATAGCAACATTGCGTCAATACTGCTCTGGAGAGTCAACTTAGATTACATGTTCGTGCGACTCTCCAGTTGGTCTTACAACGTTCTTATGTGGAACTCTTGCTGATTATGGCTGATGTGAAGCTATTAAAAGGAATATACAATGTGAAAATAATCATTTCAATGTGAAAATAATACACATCGGCTACACTAATCTATTTCTTTGACAATTAAGGATGTGCAATAAATGCTGACTCCGTGACAACCACATTCAGTGGATGAATTTTTAAAAAGATGCAAATAGAAAAAATGACCAGCTTATTCACCTCATTGGCTCAGTGAGCATTAAATACTTGTAGAGACCACTATCAGGTTCTCTTAGATGAGTTTCCAAATCAATATTTTATGGAACACAATCTGAAGATCTTTGTTAAGACTACATCTAAAGAACTACGTGAAAAATAAATACCTGGAGTCAGAATGGGGTAAGAGTGATAATGCTGGGCTTAAGGCTTGTGTTGGGTTATTTTCGGCTACTGTATTGAGTAATGGCAAGTCTGCCATGTAGCTAAATTATTTCACTTCCCTCTTCACCTCCTTCTATATTTCCCTTTCTCCTCGGCCAACCAATAAATCTTTTCCATTGCCATTGACTGTGGTGCAGAATTAATAATTTGTGCTTTGAAATTGCCCTGCACAATGTCTGAGATTTATCACCAACAGTTCAAGCTATGAAGTGGAAAGAAAGCTAATATACTAAACAATAAATGCTGCTCTTTTCATTTTCAAAGCTTTGTAATGGGAAAGTAATAACTGAGTTGCAGGAGGAAATAATACAAAACCTTCATTGTAAACTCTCTCTTATTTCTCTTCAGTACATTTCTCTTTGCAACTGAAAAACGAGCCTTGAAAAGACAATTCCCATGATGTCTACATAGAAACAAGGTGCTATTGATAGTTGAGGCTATCAATGGCCAGACATTTGTAATGAGTAACCACTACTGTAATCCACCCAGTGCTTAAATAGGTGATCCTGCTTGACCTACAGACATAAGTCAACACAGATGCTAGTGCTGATTTAAATGTCTGGGGCACAGACAGAGGGGGAGCCACAAAATGCTATTTGTTGGCAAGGATAGACTACAAACAATGTTCCCATTTTGTTCCTTAAATAGAGGGAAAGGAAGCAAAGTGATAATGTTACTGCACTTGTCATCCAGCAGCCCCAACTAATGTCCCAAAGGTATGAATTCACATTCTGCAGGGTAGCTAGGGGCTTGAAATATAGTTAATTAAACCTTCCATCCATGGACTCGACTCAATTTACATGGTCTGTTGCCATGGAAAAGCTGCCAATATCATCAAAGACCTCTTCTACCCTGGTAATGTTCTCCTGCAACCTCTTTTGTATCAGACAGAAACTTGAAAACACACCCCAGCAGGTTCAGGAACAGCTTCTTCCCAGCCGTTATTAGACTGATGAATGGACCTCTCTAACTTCAAATAATGCTGATCTTGCTAATGTTGATCTCACCTAGCACACACCTTTCCTCTGTCTAGTTTTTTTTTAACCCTGTGATCTATATGTTGTTGCTTACAATGATCTGCCTGTACTGCTTGTAAACAAAGCTTTTCACTGTACTTAGGTACGTGACAATGATTCAATCAAACGAAATCAAATAAACCTGGAATGAAATCACTTACAGTGAGCTTGGGAGGTCTGCAAATTCAGCAAAAACCCAATGGTTCACTAGTGTACTTGAGGGAAGGAAATCTGTCATTCTTCCCCAATTAGAGTTGAACCTGACTCCAGACCCACAGCAATGGGGCTGCCTCTCAACTGCCCTTTGTTCAACGATTCTCAACAGTGACTCAAACCCTTAGGGAAAAATAGCTCACTTGCCATGTTAGGGTGCTAATGACAGCATACCTGTTCTGTAACTGCCACAAAGCCTGCAGTTAATGTCAAAATTCACAATTCATGGGGTCAGATGAAATGGGTAAAACAAATGGGATATTAACAAACACCATGATCGTTAACATGACAGGTTTTTTTGTACAGCTTCCCCCACCACTGCTGTCACATGACGTCAGGGTAATTTCAGCTATCAAATTACTTTCAGATGAAAGGATGATCTTTTAAATTCTCTTGGAGAATAAAAAAAAATGTACTTCATTGACAGCCCTGAAATGATCCATATTTTGCTTAGAAGTAAACTTGAATTCAAGATGAAAGAAATAAGTTGCTGAGATTCTCGAAGAGCAGTGGACTGAGCTATCACTCTCCAGTGTGGCAGTGACATTCTGCATGGCTGCAATGACAATTCCTGCGCTGTATGGTAATGATAGCTTTCCTCTTGTGTCATTAGTGATAAGCTTCCGCATCAACACCTTATCTCCAAGGGAGCAAAGCTTCATATCAAACACACCCCTGCTATCTCTTCGACCCAGCCACTAGTTTATAAAGGGGATAGATTCGAAAGAGAAGAGAGAGAAAGAAAATAAAATTTAGATGCGGATTGTCAGGAATCAAAAGACTATAATGGAACTTCAGGAACACTTAATGCTTTTGAAAGGTCAGATCTCTACTCCCAGAGGGAAATGTAGACGGCTGAAATGTGCTCTGAGCATGTCAATGGAGTTAACAATCAGAGAACTGTAGAAATGCCCCTTTCTGAAGTTAATGTTTGCATTAACCTTATTGAGAGATGCTTGATGTTATTTTTACTTAATTGTTTTTAATAGTACAGGTACAATTTATAACAGAGCAATTTCTTTCCCTATAAATAGGTCAGATTATCTTAGTCACAAAGGAATGAAGGTTCCCAATGTTTTTTTTTCTGCCATCAAGATAAATCCACAAAAACTTGAACTTCTAAAGTGTAGTCACTGTTGTATTGGGGTGATGTGTTTGTGAATTTGTGCATAGCAAGCTCCCATGAATAGCCACACAAAAATGGTCAAGTGATCTGATTTTTTTCATTACTTGAGAGATAAATATTAGTCATAATAGGGAGGCTTCTCTTGCTTCCCTTGAGAAAAGGCAATGGGGTATTTCCATGCCTCTGAAAGGACTTTGGTTTCTCTGAAAGACAGCAGCCACAACAGTGCAGCAGTCCCTCACCCGACCACACTGAAGCTCATCCTTAATGTTGGTGTTCACAACCTGAAGTAGGACTCGAACGCACAGCCTTCTGAAGCAGAAAAGCTAGCATTAACAACAAACCCTCAGCAGACATTAAGCACAAATTGTGATCACACACTTTACCATTCTCTAGTTTAAGGCCAGTCAGGATTCAGACAGAGTAAGACATCCCAGAGCATTCATTTCAATGGCAAATTTATCAAACATGCTGGGCCTGTTGAGGCTTTACTATGCTTTAAGATAATATGAGATCCCTGATTGGGGTTGTTAATCTGGGCCAACAGGGAGCCCTGGCTAACAGTTATAAACAGGAGCCTCACTTCAATCCCACGCTCCTGATCTTCGGGCACCTGGTACGGAGGAGGGAGGGCAGATCTGAAGACCTCCTCGTGGCTCTGCTCCTAGGCCTGGCCAAACTGGCCATCAACAGGTCCAGGCAGCGGGCCGTGGAGGGGGTCGTTAGGGCCGACTGCCTGCCCCTCTTCCGGGGTTACGTTAGAGCCCGGGTGTCCTTGGAGAAGGAGCACGCGGTGTCCACCAACACCCTGGAGTTGTTCAGGGAGAGGTGGGCGCCACAGGGAGTGGAGTGCATTATTTCCCCCTCCAACTCTATTTTGATTTAGTCCTTACCCTCCCCTTCACTGTTTTGATCACACAGCACTGCCCTTTGATGCGAAGGGCAGTGCTTGTCACTGGCCACTTGGGTGTTTTTCCTATCTTCCTGGTGGTGGAAATTGAATAAAGATTCGTGCACTTTGTGTCTTTCACTGTGTCTCATACCTGCACACACACACCATGGGTGCTGGGGAAAAAATAAGCACTACCGCAGTTAGGCGGTAGTGTGGGGGTTAAATAAAAAAATAAACAGGAGCCTTGGAATCCACACCTCCGTTCTCGCGGGTTCGAGTGGCTGTCGGAGGGGAGGGCCATGGCGGCGAGGGCGACCAGGGTCGGGGACGTGCTGAGTGCCTGGGGCCTGAGCTGGACGCTGCCGCAGGACATAGAGAGCAGGGCAGCGGTAGACGACCGGTACGTGGCCACCGCCATTCGACACCTTAAAACGGCGGTGCTTGGACCCGACGTAGTGCACCAATTGGAGGATGCTCAGGTGTGCGGTGGGATCCCATCCGTGCTCACCCCAGCCCGGACAGAATTTCACATTGGCCCCAAGGTCCCTTACTTCCCGCGGGAGCTTGTGCCCCACAACCTGAGCCGCCTCCGGAATTTTAATTTTGTTCCTTTCAAGGATGCAAAAAGGAGGGTCCTGTATAGACTGCTGCTGCACACCGTCCACCTCTTCTCCCTCATCCACCGTCCGGACACACCTTGGCGTGCCCATTTGCCACCGGGCGGTGGGGATCCCCAATGGAGGGCTCTCTACGTGGGAGTCCTCCCCCTTTCTCTTGGGGATCTGGGGTGGAGGGTGCTGCACTCAGCAGTCCCCTGCAACCGCATATTGCGGTGGTTCACGGACTCCCAGCCCAACTGCTTGTTTTGATCACACAGCATTGCCCTTTGATGTGAAGGGCAGTGCTTGTCACTGGCCACTCGGGTGTTTTCCTATCTTCCTGGTGGTGGAAATCGAACAAAGATTTGTGCACCTTGTGTTTCTCACTGTGTCTCACATCTACACACACACACACCATGGGTGCTGGGGAAAATATAAGCACTACCGCAGTTAGGCGGTAGTGTGGGGGTTAAAGGAAAAAGAAAGAAAAATAAATAAATAAATAAACAGGAGCCTCACTTCAGTCCCACGCTCCTGATCTTCGGGCACCCGGTACGGAGGAGGGAGGGCAGGTCTGAAGACCTCCTCGTGGGTCTGCTCCTGGGCCTGGCCAAACTGGCCATCAACAGGTCCAGGCAGCGGGCCGTGGAGGGGGTCGTTAGGGCCGACTGCCTGCCCCTCTTCCGGGGTTACGTTAGAGCCCGGGTGTCCTTGGAGAAGGAGCACGCGGTGTCCACCAACACCCTGGAGTTGTTCAGGGAGAGGTGGGCGTCGCAGGGAGTGGAGTGCATTATTTCCCCCTCCAACTCTATTTTGATTTAATTCCTGCTCTCCCCCTTCACTGTTTAATCACACAACATTGCCCTGTGGTTTGAAGGGCAGTGCTTGTCACTGGCCACTCGGGTGTTTTCCTATCTTCCTGGTGGTGGAAATTGAATAAAGATTCATACACCTTGTGTCTCTCACTGTGTCTCATACCTGCACACACAGAACATGGATGCCGGGGAAAAAAAAAGCAATTAAAAAAGAAAGAAAATAAGCATGTGCCTCAGATTCTGTTTGCTCTGAGGGAGTTGGCTCCGTGCGAAGGATTCTCCATTTGTGCCCAGAAGGGGACTGACTCTGAGCTGGCTGCCCACATCCAGTGGGTACTGCTCCTGTTGGTTTCTGTTTGTTTTTGGAGAAAACCTGATTCCTGAATTGACTGGCACAGCCAGTTTGTTAATTGGTATCCCTTTTATTGAAGATTGACCATTGAAATCAGTCAGTTTAAATGGTCAATGTATTACAGGTGTAACTCAGTTTACATTAGGAGATTCTGGATTAGTGGTGCTGGAAGAGCACAGCAGTTCAGGCAGCATCCAATGAGCAGGATGCTGCCTGAACTGCTGTGCTCTTCCAGCACCACTAATCCAGTATTTGCTTTCCAGCATTTGCAGTCATTGTTTTTACTTCATTTACATTAGGAGATTGTTGTTTCACTGGCTGGTTATAGCCTCTGTTATTCTTTTCTCTTGTACTTTGAGAAAAGGACAATGTTGATTTTTGTGGCTGGTTTTTAGCCCTTGCATCTGCTTTGTGAATGTGTTTTTACTTTTTGTGTTTGGACTGAGCCCCTGTGAAGAAAATACATTTTTCCAGATGAGCTGTTCCTGTGGGTAGGCCTAGCCCTTGGTGGACTAGGCCTCTGTAAAGACTGAACACCTGTGTGTACTGAGGTGAGTATCTGCTGCCTCTGAGAGTAGACCAATCCCCTGTGAGTTAACTGCACCTTCACAATGTACTATGTTCCTGTGAGTGGGCCTGCTTCTCTGGATAAACTAGGCCTCTGTGGAGACTGAACATCTGTCTATACTGTATTTCCTGCCTTCAGAAGTAGACTCTGCCCTTGGTTGTGGACTCTATCTTTGGCAATGCCTTCTGCATACTAGAGAGGACTGTGATACTGGTGATAGACTCTGCATTTTGAAGAGAACTGTTTATGGTAATGGACCAGAAAAGACTCTATTATTTGTTGGTAATTGACCATTTTGATGCTGGTTAGGTTTATCACCTGCACTGTCTCATGTGGCCCTGGGTCTGACAAGCCTCAGTTGGAAGGCTTATGGGTCATCCCAAAGGCTGTCACCCTGAGAGCTGGAGGGTGGGTAGGCTTTTCAAAGCCCAGTTGTCCTTAGAAGGGATAATCAGGATGGGCTGTCCCAGAGGTGGTCAGAAGGTGTGTTAGGGCAAGCCAAGATTCAGAAGGTTTTGCCCTGTGCGCCATTGTCCCAGGGAAGGGGCTGGCCTGGCCTGTCCTAGAGGGGCTGGAAGGTGTCAGGGCAGTCCACAGGCCGAATGGTGCATCGGGGTGGGCGAGAGCCCAATGGTACATAAGGGCAGATCAAGAGCCGGAAGGTGGGTAGGCCGTCCTCAGCGCTGTCACCCTGGGTGGGTACTGGGGCGGATTGGCCTATAAGTGGCTGGAAGGTGGCGAAAGGCTGTTCTGGAAGATGGGTAGGCTGTCCTGATCACTGTTGATGTGAGGGGGTGGGGGGGGTGGTGCTGCTGGGGAAGCAGGATGGGCTGTCCTAGAAGTGTCAAGACGGACTGAGCTGGAAGGAGCATGGGGCAGATTGACAGCCCGTAGGGGTGGGTTGCCTTAGTGGCCAGAAGGTGGGAGGGATGGGTGTCTTGCTGGTTTGCCAGGGATGTCTGTGATATATGCATTGTTATATAGGTTGGTTTATCAGACTGACTGTTTGTCTGTTTGTTTGTCTGTGATTATGTTTACTGTTTCTTGATTGCAAGGTGAGATTCAAGGCCTGTCTGTTTCCCTGTGTGAACTCATTGTGTGGTGGGGTTTGGGGTCTGCCTTTGCTCTTTCCCCTGTAAATTGCTGTTAATGTTAACTGTTTGTTTGTAATTTGTACTACTTAATTAAAAAAAAACAGATCCAGCAAATCTCCTCTATGGGACTGACTCCAAGTTGCCTGGCCACAAAGCACGTGTTACTGCTGCTGATGGTTTGTTGTTTTTCAGAAAAACCTGACTCCTGAACTGGCTGACCTACAGTTTGTTAATTGGTATTCTTAATTGGGGACTGATTTCTAAACTGGCTGATCTTAACAGTCAGTATTACAGATGTATTTCAGTTCTCATTAGGGAACTGTTTCACTGGCTGGTTCCAGGTCTCTTATGCTTTTCTTTCTCTTTTGAGAAAAGGACAATGCTGATTTTTGTGGCAGTGCTTAGCCCTCCACTCTGGTTTTCTTTCCATATGCTCTCACTTTTTTGGTGTTGCACTGGGCCCCTGTATGATACTGCTGCTCCATGGGTAGGCCTGACCCTCTGGAAAAACTGAACACCTGTGTGTACTGGGAGGTTAGCATTTGCAGCCTGGAGTGCACTCTGCCTTCAGGAGTGGACCAAATTTGAGTTAACTGCACTTTTTACAATGCACTGTGCTCAGATTCAGACTCTCTTTTTCAAAGGGCTGGCTCTGAGCTGGCTGATCAGAGCCCATGTACTGTGTATATAAATAGTGATTTGTTGATGGGCTATCAGCCTCTTTGCAGTTCATTGATATCTCTACAGTGTGGAAACAGGCCTTTTGAACAAAGAACAAAATTTACAGCCCAGGAACACGTCCCTCGGCCCTTCAAGCCTGAGCCAAGTCTACTGTCTAAACCTGTCGCCCAATTCCTAAGCATTCGTAACCCTCTGCTCCCCACCTACTCGTGCATCTATCCAGACCCATCTTAAATGAATCTACCATGCCTGCCTCTACCACCTCTGCTGGCAACACGTTCCAAATGCCCACCACCCTCTGTGAAGTACTTGCTGCATGTATCCCCCTTAAACTTTCCACCTCTCACCTTGAAAGCATGACTTCTGGTTATTGAATCTTTCACCCTGGGGGAAAATGCTTGTCTCTATCCACCCTGTCTATACCCTTCATGATTTTGTAAACCTCAATCAGGTTTCCCCCCCCATCTCCTTTTTTTTTCTCTAGTGTAAATAAACTTAACCTACTTAACCTCTTTTCATAGCTAGCACCTTCCATACCAGACAACATCCTCGTAAACCTTCTCTGCACCCTCTCCAAAGCATCTGTACATCTCTGACCTAACCTACACCTTTTTGGACTATGGGAGGAAACCTGCACTGACACAGGGTGAATATGCAGACTCCACATAGTCACCTAAGGCTAGAATTGAACCTGGGTCCATGGTGCTGTGAAGCAGTAGTGCTAACCACTGAGCCACTATTTCAGGTTTGTGTGAATACAACAGACCTCTACAAAATTTTCTTTACAAGTCATTAGTAATACACATGCTATCTATTTTATACTTTTCATATTTATCCAGGGTAGTGGAGTAGGTTTAAACTGGACATGGATAGGGATAAAACATGAGAATTACATCTGGACACCACTATAACAACATGCTGAATATTCTAATGGAACTGAACATAGGGAAGCATAAAGTCTGACTGAATTGGTTCTGACAATTTTCACCATTAGCAATTTCACCCTGCTACCTTCTGTCAAATTCCAATCCAACTTGCATTTTATTTTATTCATGGGATGCAAGTGTCATTTATTAGAACATAGCACAGTACAGCAGTGTACAGGCCCTTTGGCCCTCAATGTTGTGCTGGCCTTTATCTTGATCTAAGATCAGAATAACTTTGTTATACTAACTTCCAAGTGTCTATCCAAGAGTTGCTTAAATGTCCCTAATGTAGCTGACTCCTCTGCCACTGCTGGCAGTGCCTTCCACGCACCCACCACTGTAAAGAACCTATCTCTGACATCTCCTTTAAACCTTCCTCCAATTACTTTAAAATTACGTCCCCTTGTGACAGATCTCCACCCTGGGAAAAGGCCTCTGGCTATCCACTCTGTCAATGCCTCAGCATCTTGTATACCTCTATCAAGTCACCTCTCATCCTCCTTTACTCCAATGAGAAAAGTCCTAGCTCCCTGAACCTTAAACACCACCTTCCAAACCCCATGACCTCTACCATCTTGAAGGACAAAGGCAACGGATATCTGGGAATACCACCACCATCAGGTTCCTCCCCAAGCCATTCAATATCCTGATAAGTCATGTTCTTTCAGTTTGGTTGAGTTAAATACCTGGAACTTCCTCCATGACAATACAGTCCAGGCAGCATCCTAGTAATCTCCTCCGCACCCCCTCTAAAGCTTCCACATCCTTCCTTTAATGAGGTGAACAGAACTGACCACCGTTGTCCCTCCCTAACTGCTCTTGAGGTAGTGAGCTGTCTTAATGAATCACTGCAGTCCACATAATACTATGGCTATACCTATACTATCATGCAGGGAATTCCAGGTATTTAACCCTTCCACACTGAAGGAGCAGTGACTTATTTCCAAGTCAAGACAGTGAATAGCTTGGAGGGGAACCTGATGATGGTATTCCCATATATCTGTTGCCCTTGTCTTTCTAGATGGTAGAGGTCATGGGATTTGGTATGTGTTGGAAGGAGCTTTGAGTTTCTGAAGTGCATCTTGGAGACAGTGCCTATTTATGCTACAGCGCATTGGAGGTGAAGAGAGGGAATATTGGCAGGCTGTTATGACGTGGACAGTGTTGAGATTCTTTAGCATCCTTAAAAATTAAGGAGCACCTTCAAGATTGTAAATCACCTTCTTTCCATTACCACCTCCAGTCTCTCAACCTTCCAGAACTTCTGATTCCTCTAATCCTGGCTTCTTGATTTCCATCACACTACCATTGTGCCTGTCTTTTCGATAGCCATTGCCTAAGACCTAGGAATCCCATCGCTAAAGCTCTCCAACCCCCTCTCTTTTTTGCTTTGCAATATTCATTCATAGAATCCCTACACTGTGGAAACAGGCCATTCAGCCCATTGAGTCTGCACCTACCCTCTGTACATCATCCCAGCCAATCCCTGTAACCCTGCATTTATCCTGGCTAATCCACCTAACCTACACATTCCCGGACACTATGGGCAATTTAACATGGCCAATCCATCTAATTTATGCATCTTTGGACTGTGGGAGGAAACCAGAGCACCTGGAGGAAACCCATACAGACACAGGGAGAATATGCAAACTCCATACAGACAGTCACCCAAGGCAGGAATATAACCTGTGTCCCTGGTGCTGAGGCAACAGCACTAACCATTGACCAACTGTGCCACTCCTTATTCCTGATATTCCTTGAAACATACATTTTCTATTCAAATGTTGCATCATCAGACTTAAAATCCTCAAGTGACATGTTGACAAATGGCTTTTGACAATCAGAGTTGCAAAGGTCTTTGGGATTATTCACCTTGTCAAAGGTGCTACATAAATGCAAATTATTGTCTGTGACAGGTGAGCGCTGTGAGTCCTTGCTGGGTCTCCACTTATCTTTCCTGGGGCTCTTTCTCTTCAGATATTGAGTTTTCCCTGCACTGTAGCAATTCACTGCTAATAGGAGAGTTAACAGAAGGAAACACAGGTAACCATGGCATTTTTGTAAATGGAACACCCAGAGCAAGATCAAAAGAACAAGACAAAAATATAGCATTTATCTTGTTACCATGGAAATATTCCCTCATATGTCTGCTCAGATTAATTAAGGAAATCTGAGGTAAGCCATGTAAGTTGAGTCCATCTCAAATGAAGATAGCCTTTGGGTATGATGAGTTGGAAGTATTTGTTCAAACTGTAGAGAAAAGGAAACTGATTATTATCAGCACATTTGCATTTAAATCCTCCTGTAGAGCTGTACGCACTTTCATTGCTGAAAGAGAATTTTTAAAGCCAAGTGTGCCTCAAATGAATAAATTATTTAATGACATTGCAGATGAGGGTTCCTGTCATAGGATATTGCAAGATGCAAAGATGAAAGGAAGGTGAAGGAAAGGAATGGGAGTTAAAGTATGATTGATCAGGACAAAGTACATAGTGAACTTCATTTTAATTGTTGCATGGAATGTGGCAGTCACAAACAATGACCATCCTTAATTGCCCTTTGTGGTCTTGTTAGGCCCTTTTGAGTACCAGCCTTCTGACTGCACTCTGTAGGATAGGCCTGAGAAAAATTTCCTTCCCCAGATAACTTTCACAAGTTTGAAGGTGACTATTAGAGACTAGCTTTCAATTCCAGAATTATTAACTGTATTGAAAGTCAACCAGATGCCACATGTGGGATTTGAACCGGTGGCCTCTAGATTACTTGTCCAATGACATCCCCATTATGCCAACAATCGACCCTGCTCAACTTTTTGGGATCTGTCTCTTTGTCCTGACACTCTGCCCTTTTTAATGTTTGGAGGGCATTAGTGTTCTGCATCATAATTGCCCATTTTTAACTGAGCAGTAGGTGGTGCACTGGTGGGAGTATATGGAATCTTACCACACAACATTCAGGCTATTGTGTCTGAAAAAGCCATCCAATCCAAAAACAAAACATATGAGAACACTTCCCAATGAGCCCTGACCCATGTGTTATGGCCAGATTATTTGAGGAGAATTAAAGGAAACATTGCCATGATAGTTTCTTCAGTTCTGCCAGGAACTGAGAATCTACTAAAAATCTGACTTTGGCAGAGTTTTGTGATGATGCAGCAGGAAGCCACATTGTCTGCAGTTTGAAGGTAGCATCATCATGGAAAACTATAGTAGTGGAGGACAGGCTCACTGTTTCATGTGATGTATTTTAAAAACTGCCACCAACTATGGTAGAAGTGGTAAAGAAGGGGCAAACGTTGCATGATGATCGCAAGCCAGTCACTACATGACATATGAATGTATTTCAACAAGGAACCCCTTTACATGAAGAAAAAAATTGTATTTGCCATCATTTTGAGTTACAAGTTACCTAAATGTCCATGGTCAACAAAGAAAATTACCAACAGCACTGTACTTTAAGTCTTGTCATTTTTACTTTGTCTCTGCACGTACATTGTATATCTAAATCATTAAATTGTGCAGATCTTCTGATACTTGTTGCTGTCATTATTCTTGTACCTGCTCATTCCCAGCTAAGGTTCCCCTAATGCGAGTGTGTGGAGTTTGCATGTTCTCTCTGTGTCTGCATGTGTTTCTTGCTCTGCTTTCCTTCCACAGTTGAAAAATGTGCAGGTTCAGTGAATTAGCCACGGTAAATGCGAACACTGGGTGGGATGCTCTTCAGAGGGTTAGTGCAGACTCAATGGACTGAATGGCCTCTATCTGAACTGTATAGATTCTATGATTGTTCTAGATGGATTTCTCAACTAGAGGATTACCCCATACATACCTGTGCAGAAGTTTTCAGTGATTTTTGTGCTTTGGGCTTTCTATTTGATGGGGGATAGTGAGGTGATATATGGTGAACTTTCCAGTCATTTATAAACATCTGAAATGTTTCACTCATAAAATGAAGGCCAATGTTGCTCATCACAAAATTTGCAATGCCAAAATGACCTGTGTGTTTTCCGGCATTCTACAATATCATAGTTATTGACATTGGCTGGTCTAACTCAGTAGGCAGGATAGTCACAGGGGAAAAAATAATTGGGTCCTGCAAGAGTAAAGACATCTACTCCAAACATTCATGATCTGTCAGGGATCTCATTTGTCACTAGTTCTTTAAACTTGCTTCACTTGGTGCACTGCATTGGTTGATGAGCTCCTTAATCTCATTGCCTATGTTTCTCTGGTAGATGGTTACTGTTGACTTCCTCAGATTAGATTCGACTCACTGGTTTGCATGGCTGTGCAGCAGCGTCTCCTTTGGTAATGAATTTTTTCCCTTTTGTATAAGATACCATCTTGGGCTCTCATTTCATATCTGATTGGCTAATATTCTCTCGCAGCAGTTATGTGCTTGGATGCTTTCAGGCTATCCTTTTCTCCGTTACTGGAGAAAGATACCATTACCATTTCAGATTGGAAAGACTCTTCCTCAGAATCCTCTCGAGTTATATTTGCAACATTAGCACTGTTTTTCTCTCCACAGACGCTGCCCGATTTTTAGGTTTCCCCAGCAATTCCTGTTTTTCATTCAGGTTTCTAGCATCTGCAGATCTTTATTTTTACATTCATCATTGCTTCCTTCAGCAGCTAGAGAGTTGTCTAGGTATGCTGCATCTGGGCAAGACCTTTGTACTTCAGTTTTAATGCCTCTTCAGGCTTGATGACTTCCAGAGCTGAAAATGTGTTGCTGGAAAAGCGTAGCAGGTCAGGCAGCATCCAAGGAACAGGAGAATCGACGTTTCGGGCATCAGCCCTTCTTCAGGAATCTTCCCATTCCTGAAGAAGGGCTGATGCCCGAAACGTCGATTCTCCGGTTCCTTGGATGCTGCCTGACCTGCTGCGCTTTTCCAGCAACACATTTTCAGCTCTGATCTCCAGTCCTCACTTTTTCTCCTTGATGACTTCCAGAATATGTAAACATTGCCTTTCCTTGAATCTGGAAAGTTTTAAGCTCTGTCCTCAGCTAGCTTCAAAGGAAGAGTTACACTCAACAGCATGTTGGCAATCTATATCCATTACACGTGTGTGTGTGTGTGTGTGTGTGTGTGTGTGTGTTACATCCATGCGACTTCTCTAAAGACAATATCTCTCCATCATTCTGTGCAGTGACTTTGGAACAGATAGAAATGGATGAAGCAGCTTTGAAGTTTAAGGTCATACTCCATTGACAGTGACTTCCCAAACAAATTAAAATGGTCACAAAGACAACAGCCAAGCATTCTTTCTCAATGAGTGTTAATACTACTGTACATCAACAGAAAATTTGTATAGAAGTTCACTCTCTGATGACAAATTAGAATTTTGCTAAATATTACATTGATTTTATTGCATTTGTGAACTGCTTTCATACCCAGTGGTTACTGCATCTCCTGTTTCAGCACTAACCTTGTGTGATGATGCTGTTCCTTTAACACTTATGTTGTCCTTGGTCTTTTTCTTTAGGTCATAAAAGCACAGCCATTCTGAAAAGTCTGGGCTTGGGATGAGTTTTAGAGCCAATTTGATTATAGCTAACAGATACGGCTTCAGGCAAAAGGCTTTCGAGTTTTTTTTTAAAAAACAGGTGTACAATGAAAGGGGAGTGACCAGGTCTCCCAGCTCAGGTTTTTTCTGGTTTGGTTTGATTTTGGAAGTCTGTGTTCACTGAAAACAGTCAAGTAGTTTGAGGGCTGCTGGGCCGAGAAACATTTCCATGGAAGAGGGTCATCCATGCTGCCTTCTCAATCTCTGAAATCTCTCCTTAAGACCCTCTGTTTGAAGAGTTAGTTCAGTTGGCTGGATGGCTGGTTTACAACAGAGTGACACCACCAGGTTTCTATTCCAGCACGGACTAAGGTTACAGGGAAGAATTCTCTCCCTTTGTTTCCCTACCCCCACCCCCCCTATCTTTTTCAACTCCTCTGTCATGTCTTTCAGGCTGGACCGGTGATCAGCTGAATTCAATTCCAGCCTCAGAGGTAGGTTGGTCAGTCTTGACTTGATGGGCCAAATGGCCTGCTTCAGCATTACAGAAATTCGATGAAATTAATCTTTATAGGACTATTTTGCTTCTTTCTAGGTAAATATTCTTGTAAACATGATTCAGTTTCTTTCACTAGATCGCTGTTTTCCCCATGCTGAAGAACGTGCTTCCTTTCCAGTTTGTGCAATGTCCACTGCAGTATTTACATTCCGTAGTCTGGTCTTAAGTTCTGCTGGATTTTCTGGAGAACACTTGTTTATTTTCATCAGATCCACTGAGAATGCATCATACCATAATACAAAGCTTTGTATGTTCTATTATCAAGCTCTAGCTGACGATTGTCAATGTCGGAGCTTTCTGCTCTTTCAGCCAACATGCTTTCATGGTGGGACAAGGGAACCAAAACTGCTCACACTACTTTGGCACCTTGCATTGTTATAATTAGACTTCTACTCCAATGTCCTTTTATATAAAGGCTACCATTGCATTGGCCTTCCTGATTGCCTGCTACACCTGTGTCCTTCACTTCCTATGTTGTGTGTGCAAATAACTCCCAAGTCCTCCTGAGTTGCAGCTTTTCTTGACATAGAATATTCTGTATACCTGCTGTCCATGATAATAGGACAGCATTAAAAGATTGAACTTGGACTTTCTTGGTCGATATGACGCTGCACTGAAACAAAGTATCTGTAACTGATGGGCCACCTGCAGTGGTCTACATGTTAAAGTACTTGTTTGTGTTACATGAAGGTTTCTAACCAATTTCCATTGGCATTTTAGTTGCCCTCTGGTGTTTTCTAAGCCTGTTTAGTTATTGTTGTGGAATAGTGGAATCCTAGTCTCATCACTCCTACCTCAAGTTCCTCCGGACATTAATTTTAGCAGGATTCCATTCCAGTGGGTGGCATGGTGGCTCAGTGGTTAGCACTGCAGCTGCACAGTGCCAGGGACCCAGATTAGATTCCTGCCTCAGGTGACTGTGCAAACTCCACACAGGCATTCTGTGTCTGCGCGGGTTCCCTCTGGGTGCTTCGATTTTCACCCACAATCCAAAGATCTGCAGGTCTGGTGAATTGGCCATGCTAAATTGCCCATAGTGATCGGTGCATTAGTTAGGGCAAATATAGGCCAGGGGAATGGGTCTGCGTGGGTTACTCTTCGGAGGGCCAGTGTGGACTTGTTAGATCGAAGGGCCTGTTTCCATATTGTAGAGAATTTAATCTAATCATTAAAAGGGTTTGCTTAATTGTGATTGGATATTAAGCAGATTCAGACACCAAAGCAATTAAGTCATGACAAGCAGCTCATCCCTTTATAAGTAACCTCAACAAAAGTCCACCAGGAGAAAAAAAAGAGTGGAATTTTCCATCAATACATATCTAATAGTGGGGGATGGGGTGGTGGTGTTTATATCAGAGAGTGAAGTCTTCAGTCGTCATCGTGGTTGCAAATTCATTAATATTGTGATCTTCTCCCAAACAGCAGACTAATTAAAACTAACTTTGTGGTGCTATTTTGTCAGACATGTTGGAAGGAGCTTGCAGTGGTTTTCCGAAATGTAATCTTTCACTGGAGAACATTGCAGTGCATCAACTGGACAGGTCATCCTGTCATGTCACTCATTCCCTGAAAAGCCTGGCTCCTATAGGTGATGGAGAATAAGTGGGTTTTAATTTCCACAATTTAAAGCAACTATGTGTGGTAAAACAATGAGTGGGTGGAACAGACCTTGCTGAGGCCAATTTCCTACATGGTACAAGAAGCTTCATTATTTAGCTGCATGACACAGGTAGCAGCAAGAGACCGCAATATAGACATGTCAGATTTAACTAGCCTTAGATTTGTATCCACACATGGTTGGAACTTAGAGGATAAATTGAGACATTTAATAGTTTTTCTGACATCCAATTGTGGGCAAACCATAATTTCTTCCAGTTAAACACTTGAAAGGCCAATTGCTCCATAAACTCTGTATCCTCCCTATTAACACTACAGACACCTCCTCAGCCACTGTTTCATGCTGAACCCAGTTTGAGTTAACTGACTGCAAAGTTGCAAACAAAGTTTCTTGCTACTATCACAAAAATGGCCTGTTACCACCCAGGAAATTTTACTCCACTCCATCAATCTGTTCACTGCTGACATCCTCTTCATTCAGATGTCACTGTGTCAGTGCTGTCTTGGTCATTATTCCACTCTCATCCAAAAGATAGTACATCTAATAGTGCAACTAGAGTGTCGGCCTATACATTATGCCCTTAATAATTTAGAAAAGAGGATTGCATTTATATAGTGACTTTCAGAACTCCAGGATATTGCAAAGTGTTTTTGTTATCACAGAAATACTAATGAAGTGCAATCACTGTTGTGATATCGAAAGTGTACATTTATGTTCAGCATGCTCCTACGATCAACAATATTAGACAGGACATTGAGTACAAGTCCACTGTTCTTCCACAAATTAGTAGCACAGGATATTTTACGTTCCCATGAATGGGTGGACATGCAAAACCTTAATTGAATGACAGCTCCTCCATCTGTGTAGCATTCTGTCAATACTGCAATAAAGAGGCAGTGCAGATGTGCCCAAGCCTTGGAACGGATCTTAAATCCATAACTCGAGTTAAGAGGTCAACACACTGAGCTACACTTCAAACCCTCAGCGATTATTACACCCAGTTGGAAGGATACACGCAATGAATGGTAGGTCCCTAGAGAGTACTGAGGAACAATACCTCGGTGCACCAACCCATCGATCCCTGACCATGTCAGTACAGTTATATAGGCTGGTGAAAAAGGCATAACAAATGCTTCCCTTCATTAGCCAGGGTGTAGAATACAGGAGTAAAAGTCTTGTCACAACTTTGTATTTCATCTGTGACCTAACTAATGTTTTATAGTCAGTTCTGCTACAAGGCAGTAGTTCCATTCTTGCATAATCCCGTGTTGTAAGAAATTTGCGTATTAGCAGCACCATTTAATCTAATGGGGCCGGAATAAAGTTATAACCAACACGCTTTAAAACTTGGCGCTTTATAAACAGTGTCCCCAACTCATCAATCATGTTATGGCAAATTGTGTTAACAAAACTCTCGTTATAGCAGAATGGTCCATATTGTGAGAAGTTCTGGTCACTACACTATTGGAAGGAGATGATTGCACTGAAGAAGGTGCAGGGCTCAAAAATCTGTTGTTATGAGGATAGATTGGATAGGCTGGCTTTGTTTTCCTTGGAGCAGAGGAGGCTGGGCGGTTGGGAGTTGGGGATCTGATTGAGGTGTACAATACTGTGTGTTATATTGACAGGATAAACTGTGAGAACCTTTTTCCCAAAGGTTTGGAGGGATATGGGCCAGGAAGGTGGAATTAGTTCAGTTTAGGAACATGGTTGGCATGGACAAGTTGGACTGAAGGGTCTGTTTCTATTGACTCTGACTCTCTGAAAAAGGATGTTTCTTCTCGAGAGAAAACCTAGAACTGAGGATCATAGTTTAAAAGTAAGGGGTCACCCATTTTGATTTGACTTATTACTGTCATATGTACTATGGTACAGTGAAAAGTTTTGTTTTGCATGCAGAACAGGCATTTCATATCATATAAAGTGCATTAAGGTAATAGCACTGAGCGAGAAATACAATGTTACAGCTACAGAGAAGGCGCGCAAAGAACGAGAGCAACACTAAATTTGAAGACATTTAAGACAAAGATAAGGCCAAAATGATTCTCTGAGGGCTGAGGATCTTTGGAATTTCCTACTACAAAAGACAGTGGATGCAGAATCATTAAATATTTTTAAGGGTAGAGGTCAATTGATTCCGGATCATCAAGAGGAAGATAGATTATCAGGGGAACACAGATCTACAGTGGGATCAAACAGGGCTGTGTTCTGTCACTGAATCTGTCTGCTCCTGTCATGTGCCTTGAGATCATCTCAGAGTGCACTTACTCACATATTGTAAATAACAGCCTTGCTCACCTGAGATCAAAGACAAAGATGCATCAAGTCCTCAAAGTTGGTCTACACTAACCATGTTGCATGAATGCTCTGTACCAAGTAAAAGCTGCAGCAGCAAATAGACAGACTCTCTCGGACTTGTAAATTGTTTGCTTTGACCACCAGCATCAGGAAGACAAATGTCAGTGCAGGCTGACACTGTACTGCCATCTATCAGCATTGACAGTGTGACGCTGGGAGGTTATTGATAGCGTCACATATCTCGGCTCCACAATCAGCAGCAATCTGTTACGTGATGCTGAAATCAATACATTGATCGCAGAAGCATCACCTGTTATGAAAAGCTGAGTAAGAGAGAGTGTGGAACAGCATCAACCTGACTGACAACACCAAAGTGCAATCTGCCAAGCCTGTAACGTTAATGCACACCTCTACAATGGTGACATGAACAGCAATATGGCCATTGATAGAAATGGGTGGACACTTTCCACTTTTGGTGCCTCCAGACATGCTCGGCAGCTCTTGGCAAGCAAAAATCACTGACTTGGAGATCCTGGAGCATGCTAATTCCATCAGATACACATTCCTCAGCTAACAATGTCTGTGCTATCTCAGCTATGTTCACTGGATGGATAATGGCTTCAAATCCAAAGACCTTTTGCACTGCCACAACCGCAAGGGTATCCAGATCTCTGCTACAAGGACACTTGCATGTAGGAAGTTGGTGGATATTGTCACTGACAACTAGGCCACAGTCACTGACAGCCATAACACCTTTCTATTTTACTTATTCATGGGCTGTGCCATTACAGACACTTTATTGCCTGGAGGGCAGTTAAGTCAACCATAATGCTATATGGGTCTGTGGTTCAATGGAGGTTAGACGAGGTAAAGGTGACAGATTTCCTTACCTACAGAACATTAGAACCCTGACTGTACATATTCTGACCTTGTTCAGTCTATCCTGGGGCACTTTATTGAAAGCCTTTTGAAAATACAGAAATTGTGTACTGTATTATCAATCTATTTTCTGTTACCATCTCAAAACGTTTCAATATGTTCAAATAAGCAGGTTTTTCACTTTTGAAATTCATACTGATCATTCATTATTGTATTTTTCCTGTCTTGATGTCCTTCTATTCTCTCTCTTGGAAAGGATCCCATTATTGCTAGGCAGATTTACCATACTAAATTGCCCATAGTGTCCAGGGATTTGCATGCTGGGTAGATTAGCCGTGGTCAGTGCACTGAGTATAGGAGTTGGAAGGTTCAAATGCCTCTTAAGTGTTGCAATTGTACCAGCCTCCACCACATCCTCTGACAGCTCATTCCATACACGTACCACCCTCTGTGTGAAAAGGTTGACTCTTTTAAAATCTTTCCCCTCTCACCCTAAACCTATGCCCTCTAGTTCTGGACTCCTGGACCCAAGGGAAAAGACTTTGTCTATTTACCCTATCCATGCCCCTCATGATTTTGTAAACCTCTATCAGGTTACCCCTCAGCCTCTGATGCTCCAGGGAAAACAGCCCCAGCCTGTTCAGCCTCTCCCTCTCGCTCAAATCCTCCAACCCTGCCAACATCCTTGTAAATCTTTTCTGAACCCTTTCAAGTTTCACAACATCTTTCTGATAAGAAGGAGACCAGAGTTGCACACAATATTCCAACAGTGACCTAACCAATCAAAGCTACTGTGATACTTACACACAAACAACATGACACAAAAAGTTTAGCAAATGCTATTTGTGGGAGATTTGTGAATAAATTCGCTGCCACACTTCCTGCTTAACAGCCGAAAGACTGTGGTTGCTGTAAAGCAAAGACAAATAGAAATTGCTGCCAGACCTGCTGAGCTTTTCCAGCAGTTTCCATTTTTGTCCTGCTTAAATTTGGTGAGTACACTTCCAAAAGTGTTTCACTGCTTGTGCTGTACTTTGGAACGCCGTGTGGTTTGAAAAGTGGCTATTTATTGTCACAGGCAATCCCTATGAATGGCAGAGGCACTGGTCTACCTCTGTTCTTATTCTTGTCATATAAATGTATATTGTTTGTTTATTGGAATGGTGCAGAGCAACCCAACTACTGACCATACAACATTGAAAAACCATAAATAATAAACAGCTGAGATTTGAATATTCTCCATTTAGGCTGTATTATGCTAAAAGACTGTAACAAACTGATTAGTGTGGAATTGACTTCCAGAGGAATTGATAGATGTGGATACAATCTCAATATTTGAAACATATTTACATAAGTACAGGAATAAGAAATGTTTGGAGGGTTATGGGTCTTCAGGAAGGTGGGATTAGTTTAGTTGGGATTAATGTTTGGCATGAACAGGTTGGACCGAAGGGTCTGTTTCTGTGCTCTGGGACTCTGCCTCTGTGGCTGAGAGGATGTCACGAACTTCTGCTGGCTTACTGGTTTTAAAGCATTGGTTCCTATCAAGAGCTATTGCTGTGGGTGGTTTGCAGCTTGCAAATTGATATGGCAGCTTGATACGCTACCTGTGGACTCAGCCTCCACATACCTGTCACAAAAATATATTTTTATTTTGAGTTTTTAATGTGTATTTTCCCTGGAATATCTTGTCTATTATTGATACATTGCACTAAACAGTACCAGATAATGAGTGAAAAATACTTTGCAACATCATTTAGTTCAAACTGGTTTCAACATATTGCTCTCACAGGAAAGGAGAGTAGATTTTCACTTTAACCTGGAAACGTGAAATAATTGTATATTATGATGAGTGCCAACTGCTTGCCATTTAAATACATATTAATTTAGAAATTTCACTTATGAACTGCATGATCTCTAGGTAGAGGGGATCATTACTTTGGACAAAGAGAGAGAATATTACCTGTTTGGCAGAGAGGTATAGTCCAGCTAACTGGAACACCAGCTGGTGGGAAAGCCTTACACACTTATCATAAGGATAATGAGTCAGGGCTTATTTTAGATTCCTGCAAAGGCACACCGAAGGGTACAAGGTGGTGTACTTGTCAGAGCAATGCCCCCAAAATCTACAGTCATCATTTGAAGAATTAAAATGGGGTGAGGTCCATTGCAAAAATTAGAATAGTAAATTTAGAGTTAGAGCTCACCTCTTATAAAATGTGCCAAGAATAGTGTGTGGACAATGAAGTTATTTATTTTCTCCTCTAACATCTTTTCAAAGAAAGACTTTCCATTTATTATACCTTTCCTAAACCTCAGGGCATTCCACAGGAATTTACAGCCAATACATACTTTCAACATACAGTGGGTCCCTGATGCATGAACATCTGACTGACAAACCCTCATGCTTATAAACATAATCTTTTGCAGGGGTGTAATTTGAAAGATCCAACATCTGAATGTTTCCTATACTTACAGATGGATCCTTTTCATTATATTGCCCTGGATTGTCTTCTGATTTGTGAATGGACTCCGGAATGTTTGCAACCTGGGGCCTGCCTCTATACTATACTCAGTATTGCAATGTTGGAAACATGACAACCAACTTGTGTACGACAAGATCCGACAGGGGCAGCAATGGAACAATAGCCAAATCATCGACCCTGTAACAGAAGTGAAGCCAAGGATCCGAGTCATGGGTTGGTAGGAAGAACAAACAGACCTGGGAGTGGGGCGAGGGACAGACCATCAGGCATTAGTGAGAAAATAACCTCAGCTTTAACAGAGGACAAAGTATCATAAGAGGTAAAAAACGGTGCAGAGAATATATGCTGCAGCAGAGAAGTTGCTGAAAGTGAGAGAACACTTATAACCTTTGGCATGTCAACTAAGATGATTGTTGGAAAGTAATGAGAGCTGAAGCATATGAAACGTAGGTTCCATTTGAAGATTAAGTGCTTTATTGCCTATAGAGTGCACAAGCTCAGGGTTAAGACAGATCCTGTCCACACCCACATATCTAATAACAGAATCCTGAAACTTAGACATTAAACACTTTCATTGACTTAATACTAGAGGCAGGAGATATAGGTTTGAGAGCACACTACTGTATAACATGTAATAACATTTGGTGCAATGACACTGTCTGAAAAGGAAGTTAACACATACGCATGACCGACAGCTTAAAAAGAAAACCATCATCCACCGCAGCTGTATTGTAACCTTAATCCCACACATGATAAATTATTAGCTGCAGCTTCTAAGTGACAGCTCATCTTCCAAACATGTCACAATAGGAAGCTTCACTGCCGCGGTCCTGACATCTCACATTCTGTGGAGGGATTGTCTCACCCACTGCATAGTGTTCACCTCGTTAATTCATTCAGGGATGTGGGCTTCATTGGCTGAGAAAGCATTTGTTGACCTACCTTTATAGTACTTAAAAAGGGTAGAAGTGTACTGCTGTAGTCCACTTCAGAATACTGACAAATCCTTTGGGGATGGAGTTCTGGGATTTTGACCCAGTAAGACTGAAGGAGTGGTGATATATTTCCAAAACTGTATGCAATATACTAGATGTGGTCTCACCTGTATCACATGTCCAGAGCCAAGCTGTTTCAATATAGCTAAATGGAGGAGTCTACCCAATGATGTGGAAAATTTTCCAGGTATGTCCTGGACACAAAGTAGGTCCACTCAGCTCCTGATCTCATTACAGCCTTGGTTCAAACATGGACGAAAGTGCTTCATTTCAAAGAGTGACAGTCCTTGACATCAAAGCCACATTTTGACTGAGTGTGGCATCAAGGAGTCAGAGCAAAACTGGAATCAATAGGAATCATGGGGCAAACTCTTCACTGGCTGGAATAATTCCTGTCACAAAGGATAATAGCTGACACTGTCACAACAACCGAGATTAGCTCTATATTCCAGATTTCATTCACCATATCTCTATTCTACCAAGTTGCCAGGTTGGGAATTGAACCCATGTTCCCAGAACACAGCTTGACCCTCAGGGTAACTAGCTCAGTGACATTATCACAACACCAGCACCTCCTCACAACGTTATAACCTCAGGATGTCCCACAGTGGTTTACGCATGAGACAACCTGATCTGTAATTTATAGTGAAACACAGGAATCAATATGGCTGTATCCAGCATGATCGCACCAGGAGAGTTGGAAGCAACAATCAGATAACTCCAAGTTAGCTGAGGAATAAACTTTGGCCAAAATCACTAGGCAGCACTGACCCCTGTGCTTTTTCAAAATTGGGCCATGTATACCTTTTGTATCTGGGCGAGAGAGCAGAGAATGGCTTGGCTTGATAGCTTGTTGGAAATCCAACAGCTTGGACACTAATGCACTGGAGTCCCAGCGTGGATTTGAGTGGAGTAGCTTGAATGCAATTGATCTATAAAGTATGGTTGGGAGAGTTCTGTGTATAGATGCAGCAACGTGCTCTGGAAGCAATACGCTGCATTAGTGGGAGCTAACTTCGTCTCCATTGATTCAGGAAAGTTTTGGTTTCTCATGTACTTAGCTCACAAGCTAATTTGTGCTGGTTTACATCAAGCAGGCTCTTAAAGGAGGCCAAAGATATTTAGATTGAATTAGTTCTTCTCCACATGCAGAACAGCTGAACAAAACAATTGTTTCCATAGTGAGTGCCGGTTTGAAGTTAAACTGGAAATCTGGATTGCAACAAGGTGCATCATCATTCATTTGATAACAATCAAAAAACTTAAAATCTCAGGATTTTAATTGAAATTCATTAAAGGATTTTGAAAAGCTCTAACATGCTAGTGAAAACAGGAATGGGAGTACAGGGCAGATATATGTGGCTGAGGAGCTGGTGCAGGGCAGGGGTTCAGATTTTTAATTCCAAGGCATCTCTCCTGGGGCAGAAGTGACCTGTTCAAGAGGGATGGATTGTACCTGAACTGGAGGGGGACCAGTATCCTGGTGGGGAGATTTGCTGGAGCTACTCGGGAGGATTTAAAATAATCTAGCAGAGAGATGGGACCCAAAACAGCAATGAGACAAGAAAGAAGGTTAAGGTTGGTACAGAAGCTTGCCACCTTCCCCCACCCTCCTCTCTGACCTATCACCTCCATCCCCACCCCCATTCACCTATTGTACTCTTTGCTACCTTTGCCCCAGCCCCACCAACCCCCCATTTATCTCTCCATCCTGGAGGCTCCCTGTCTCTATTCCTGGATTCCTGGTGAAGGTCTTTTGCCAGAAACATCAATTTTCCTGCTCCTTGGATGCTGCCTGACCTGCTGTGCTTTACCAGCACCACTCTAATCCAGACAGAAGTTAAAGAGACCCGCTTAAACAGACAAGGCAGGCAAAAACTTGGCAGAGAATAAGGGAAGATTGATTAATTAAACTGCATTTATTTCAATACAAGAGATCTGACATCAAGGCAAATGAACCCAGGGCAGAGTTGGGAACATGGGTCTGGATGTCATAGCTATTACAGAAACCTGGCTGAGGGAGAGACAGGACTGGCAGCTCAATGTTCAAGAGTACAGTTTAGATTAGATTAGATTCCCTACTTTATGGAAACAGGCCCTTCAGCCCAACAAGTCCACACTGACCCTCCGAAGAGTAATCCGCACAGACCCATTCCTTTTACTCTATATTTACCCCTGACCAATGCACCTAACAGTATGGATAACAGAATGGTCAATTCACCTGTCCTGCAGATCTTTGGAGTGTGGGAGGAAACCCACGCAGACCCGGGGAGAATGTGCAAACTCCAAGTAGACAGTCGGCTGAGGGGGGAAATCGAACCCAGGTCCCTGGCGCTGTGAGGCAACAGTGCTAACCACTGGGCCACCATGCTACCTGTAAGAAGGATAGAAAGGGAGGCTAGAGATGACGGGGAGTGGCATTTTTATTAGGCAAAACATCACGACGCTACTTAGGAGGATATTCCTGAGGAATCGTCCAGAGAAGCTACATGGGTGGAACTGAGAAATAAGAAAGGAGCAATGACTTTGATTGGATTGCGCTACAGGCACTCCAACAGTCAATGGAAAGTTGTGGAGCAAATATGTCAGGAGATTGCAGATACCTGTAAGAATAACCTGATAGTAAAGTAGGGGATTTTAACTTTCCAAACACAGACTGGGATTTCTATAGTGTTAAGGGCTTGCATGAGGAGGTATTTGTTAAGTGTGTACAAGAAAACTTTTACAACCGAATATGTAGATCACCCTACTACAGAAAAGACAAAACTTGACTACCTCTTGCGAAGTGAGGCAGGGCAAGTGAGTGAGGTTTACTTTGGGAACACTTTGGGACCAATGATCATCATAATTCCATTAGCTTTAAATAGTTACGCCAAAGGATAGGCTTGGTCCACAAGTTAGAGTACTAAATTTGGGCAAGGCCAATTTTGATGGTATCAGACAGGAACTTTCAAAAGGTTGATTTGGGGAAACTGTTTGCAGATAAAGGGACGTCTGGCAAGTGGGAGGCTTTCAAATGTGAGATAATGAGAGCTCAGGGTCAGCATGTTTTTGTTAGTGTGAAGGTTAAGGCTGCTGGTGTAGGAAATGTTGGATGACTAGAGATATTGAGACTGGTCAAGAAGAAGAACTAGACATATGTCAAGTATAGATAGCTGGAATTAAGTGAATCCCTTGAGGAGTATTGGGAGTGTCGGAGTATACTTAAGAGGAAAGTCAGGAGGGCAAAAAAGGGACGTGAGATAACTTTGGCAAAAAGGATAAAGGAGAAGATAAAGAAAATCCAGAAGTATACAAAGGGCAAAAGAATAATTAGGGACAGAATAGGGCACCTAAAATAGCCATCTATTTTTGCAATCACAGGAGATGGATGAGATCCAAAACAACTATCTCCCATCCGTATTTACCAAGGAGAAAGACATGGAAGCTAGGGAACTTGGGGAAACAAATAGTAATTTCTTGAAAAGACTCCACATTTCAGAGGAGGCGTTGGAGATCTTAAGCCGTATAAATGTAGGTAAACTCCGATGACCTGATCAAGTGGACATTGTGGGAAGCTAGGGAAGAAATTGTGTACCCCCTGCTGAGATATTTGTTTCACAGGCAGCCGTGGGTGAGGTGACTGGAGGGTGGCTAATGACGTGCCATCATTTAAGAAAGGTGGCAAGGAGAAACCAGGAACAACAGACTGGTGAGCCTAACGTCAGTGGTGGGTAAGTTGTTGGAGGGGATTCTGAGAGACAGGATCTACATGCAGTTAGAAAGGCAAGGAATGAATAGGGATAGTCAGCATGGCTTTGTGTGGGAAATGGTATCTCACAAATTTGAGTATTTTGAAGTGATCAAGAAGATATGTTAAGACAGAACAGTTGACACCATCTATATGGACTTGAGCAAGGCCTTTGACAAGATTCCATATGGTAGACTTGTTCATAAGATTAGATCACATGGGATCCAGAGAGTGCTAGCCAATTGGATACAATATTGGCTTGACAGGAAGAGACAGAAGATGGTGGTTGAGACTGGAGGTCTGTGACCAGTGGTGTACCACAAGGATCAGCATTTAGTCCACAGTTGGTCATAATTTATATAGATGATTTAGTTGAGAATACAAAAGCATAGTTAGTTCGTTTGTGGATGACAGTAGAATTAATAGTGAAGAAGGCTATCTAAGAGTAAAATGAGATCTCTATCAACTGGGTGAGAGGGCAGAGGAATGGCAAATGGAGTTTAATTTAGATAAGTGTGAGGTAGTGGATTTGATAAGACAAACCAGGTCAAGTCTTACACAGCCAATGCTAGGGCCTAGCAGTGTTGTTGAACAGAGAGACCTGGGGTGAATGTACATAGTTCCTTCAAAGTGGCACACAGACAGATAAGATCGTAAAGAATGCATTTGACATGCTTGCTTTCATCAGTCAGAGTACTGGGTATAGGAGTTGGGGCATCATGTCATGGCTGTACAAAATATTGGTAAAACTACACACGTGGTCAGTATAAGCATGTTGGGCCAAAGGACCTGTTTCTATTCTTATAACTCCATCCCATCGCCAAGTCACCCTTCATTTACACATGGACAGTCCTTGACACTGATCCAGCTTCCTCAGAGCCAGCTCTCAGACTGAACAGAACCCCTGACACTCCTGTTTATATATTTTTTTCCTGTTGCAGAGTTTATGGGAGTTTGTTTTTCTTTCTTACCCCAGCACCCATGTTGTGTGTGTGCAGGTGAGGGCCTGTTTCTATGTTGTATGACTCTTTGACTAGGAGATTGCAGTGTCTCATTCTGTAATTATTTTTGTCTAACATTAAAAGGGAACTACATCATTTGTTCACACAGGTTTCAATATTTAGTACCATATAGAAACTTTAGTGAGGTCAGTCATATGAGATTGTAAAAATGTCAACAACCTTCTTAGATTAATGCATGTGAGGGATTTTGTGAGCTCAGCGGTAGTGTCCCCACCTCAAAGGCCTGGAGACCTGATGAGGGTGCAGCGCTCTGCAAGCTAGTGCTTCCAATTAAACCTGTTGGATTATAACCTGGTGTTGAGTGATTTTTAACTTTGAACACAGGTATATTATTGACTCGGAGCCTGGTAAAGAAATATCTTAATTTTTAAAATGAGCAAAAGCTTGGTCAAGTCATAGACATTAGGAAGTGACTTAGAGGAGAGTGAGGTGGAAAGATTAAGGGAGTTGGACAATGCATAGAAGTGAGTATTTGCCTTAAATTCTTTCAATTAATCAGGGACTTAATTCAAGCTATATTGGATACAAGCATGCTTTCCCAAGCATTACAGGATATAATAAGAATGCAAAACTTACCAAAGGCATCAGGAACTCTTTGGACCACAGGCTTACAACTTCTGGTGACCTACTGTGCTACCTCTTGTTGTGTTCTGCAGACTACAGTCTATGTTCTTTCATCCTTGTGAAACTGTTCACTGTGCTGCTGAGAAAGTATTTTGAATCAACATGCTTGTACACATTTCTGACACACCACTGGGGCAGGTGGGTCTTGAAACCAGATTTCTTGGCCTAGAGATGGGGGCACTACCACTGTGCTACAAGAACTGTATAAGCTATTTTAAGTTAACCTTTTATAAAGCATCTCCACAATAGGTGGGACTTGAACTGAAATCTTGAAAGATACTCCCACTTCATCAGAAGAATCCCAGGAACATAAGCAGGGTGAAAAGAGTGAAGGATCTGCCCCTAGGTGGTCTCAAAATGCTAACCTTTCAGTTACCAGCACAATGCATGGACTGTACTGCTCGCTGACATTCCAGGCACAAATCACATGCATAATCAGTGGTGGTCCTGAGCTCTAATTGGTTTGAGCCATTCTGGATGGGTTTTTGATTGGTTAGACAGTGCTTGATTAATTTCTGAATGGTTCCTTCGGGATAAGGGTCATCTCCTGACATCATTTTCTGTCATCACCTGACTGGCTCCTCAAGTTGTCGGTTACCTATGGGATCATTCTGTTCGTCATAGTTTTCTTTGAGGGTGACAGTGAATGAAAGCATTTTTTTAGCACCTGTCTATTTGAGATAAAAGTGCATATAATGTCAAATTTCTTATGATTAATATTTTGTTCTCACCATCCCAAATTGACCTATAAGCATCCTGTACAAATTCCATTGAAGATAGGGACTTATCAGAATTTGGTTCATGTCTGTTTCAGATTGATTGTTCCTGCTTGAAGTGAAGATAATTTTTAAAAAATGCTAAAATGTGGCACACAGACTTAACCTTACTACGGCTGAATTGGGTTACTCCAAACTTAACATTCACACAGCAATGTGTAGTAACTTATTTAAAACTAAGAAAGTAAGGATACATTTCAGAAATACAGAACAAATTAAAAGTACTATATAGCAATAAAAGCCTTGCAGAGTTCAGCCTTTAAACTCCCAGGATCAGAGTAAATATCATTCTGTTATAATGGGTGTCTCATTAACACAAACTTGCTATAAGGTGATTTACAAATTGGGGACACTTTCTAAAGCGCAAACTTTAAAGTGTGTATTGGCTATAACGTGATTCCAGTCCCATTAGCTTAAATGGTGCTTTTCTTATAATATGGGATTGCATGAGAATGGAAGTACTTCGATATAGCAGAACCAATTGTATATAAACTTGTTACACATTTTAAAAGAAGTAACTATTCCCCACTTTAAAAGAAGTGTGACCCTGCACCAGCCAATGGGTATATGATGCTCCCCATCAAAGCTGAAAGCTTCTGCAGTCAAAAGACCATTAATGTGTGAGTATTCTATGTTGAAGAAAATTATGCAGAATACAATGTGAGATTAATTGTTTAAAACACCTTCATCACAAACTGTTCCTAGTGAGCTAGCACATACCTAAAACTCTTACCAATAGAGATCACTCCTAGTTTTCACTCTGAGACTAAAAGTGTTTTTAAAGTCACATTTTTACCAAATACTTCTTACTTAGTTCAGCTTTTGCAGACATCATGGTGCTTTCATCTCTGTTTCTCCCTATTCCCACGTACTGATACTCCTTTCCAAGCTCGTTCAGACAAATGATCCATTTTGCTTGCCTATGCTAAACATTTCTCAGTCCTGACGGGTTCCAGAACATAAGAAACCCCAGGAGCAGGAGCAATTCAGGTCCTTGAGCCTGCTCCGCCAATTGATATGACCAGGACTGATCTCATCTTGGACTCAACTCAATTTTCCTGCCTAGTCTCCATAAGCATTCAACTTGTTACTAGTTTGGGGCAGAAGGTAGCTCAGTGGTTAGGTTCAATTCCAACCATGGATGACTGCATGGAGTTTGCATGTTCTCCCCATATCTGCATGGGTTTCTTCCAGGTGGTCTAATTTCCCGTCAGAGTCCAAAGATGTGCAAGTTAGGTGGATTGGCCATGCTGTGGTGTCCAGGTCAGGTGGGTTAGCCATAGTAGCATGTGGGGATATGGAGAGAGGGTGGATGACCTTGAGGAATCACTGTAGACTTCATGAGCCAAGTGGCTTCTTTCTTCACTGTAGGGTTTCTATGATTAATTAAAAATCTGACTATCTTCTCATTAAATTGATTCTGTCCCTGCATCCACTGCACCCTGAAGGAATGAATTCATAGATTTGTGACCCTTTGTGAGAAGCAATTTCTTCTCTGTCACCCTTCATCAAAACCCTATGTTCTACATTCCCCCACAAAGGGAAACACCCACTCTGTGTCCACTTTTGCGTTATATATTTCTCAGTTAGATCTCTTCATCCTTCCAACGCAACCAAGTACAGGCCTAAACTGCTCAATCTTTCTTTAGAAGACAAATATTCCATCTTTGGAATTAAAAGAAGTTCCGGATTTTTGCATTGACCAAAATTCCCATGTTCGTTCTTCCGTGTCTTTTCAGAACGTAGAGGATGAAAATTGGCAAACTTACAACCCTGCAGAGTTTAAACTTGTGGTTTTCAAATATTTCTGTTTGAGGACCCCCCCCCCCCCCCCCCCTGAAAATATTGCCATATCTCCAAATTTCAAAGAGGAGGTGGCCCCATCATTGCATGAAATATTTTTGAGTTTTCAGCAACAAAAATGATACAGTGGTGATGAAAGGGAAGAAGTGTCAGCTTGTCTGCTTAGCTTGGACAACAAAGACACTGACAATGATAATGAGAGGAATTACTGACATTCTGGTCGCAACTTGTTTATGTTTAAACCGAATGATCAGGGGAACAGAAAGGGTTAACCTCAGCAACCATCTGGCAAGGCAGCACAGCAGCTGTGACACATTACTAGATGTTCCTGAGATTGAGCCCAACTTAAATATCTCTGTCAATTCTGACAAATACATAGCCAATTTGATTCTCCTCTTTTCATGGCTGCCAGTAATCTAATGGATCCTGAAGGAGCCTCCATTTACAGGGCACGAGAAAGAAAGTGAAAAATGAAGGTGTCACATTATTTGAATTTGACATTCCATGGCTACCACTTCTTCCCAACGGCAAGTCTTGAGGTGCTTGAACCCTTCTCGGATGCTCCTCCTCCTCTATGGATGGTCTTGGGTCAGTGATTCCCAGGTGTCGGTGGGAATGCTGCATTTCACCCATGAGGCTTTGAGGGCATCCCTGAAGCTCTTCCTCTGTCCATCTGGGCTTGCCTGCCATTTGGGAGCTGGGAGTAGAGCACTCGCTCGGGGAGTCTCGTGTCGGTCATGTGAACAATGTGCCCAGCCCATCGCAGCTGATCAAAGGAGGGTCAGTGCTTCAGTGTGGGGGATGTTGGCCTGGTTGAGATGTCGGTGTTGATGTGTCTGTCTTCCCAGGATCTTGCTCAGGCAGTGTTGGTGGGACTGCTCCAGTGCCTTGAGGTCCCTGCTGTTGATAGTCCACATCTCAGAGCCATATAGGAGGGTAGGACAGGGAAGGTGTGGTGAATGGTCCAGCCCCTTCATCCGTGCAGCGTTATGACCAGAGTTCATGCAAAGAACAAATAACAGCCAGTGTTTAAACTCAACCTTTAACATCATAAAACGTCCCAAAGCATTTCAGCTTTTTGTTGTAGCGTTTTATCAAATGGAACTTGACATTGAGACCCTCCGGGAGATTTTCGGCCAAACACTTGACCAAGGCAATTGAATTAAAAGGAAGTCTTATTGAAGGAGAGAGGGGCAGAGAGGTCTAGGGAGGAAATTCCAAAGCTTGGGACCTCGGCAGCTGAGGGCAATTTTCTCAGTGGTGTAGCAATTAACATTGGAGGTACACAAGAAAGACAGAGAACCTAGAGAGTCGGTGGGCTGGATAAAGACACTGGGAGCTGGGGAGAAGACGCCATGGGGAGGTTTGAAAAGAAGGATGAATATTTTAAAATCAACAATTGTACCAAAACATATTGGGGCAAATGACCAGCTCCCTTGTAATTTTAATGTGTTTATGCATTTGAGTTCCGAGTATGGGGAACAGAGAACATGTTGCTTAATAGTAGGTATCTTCCTGCTGGCACAGTGGTAGGTGCTGCTTACAGCATCAGGGATCTTGGTTCAATTCTACCCTGGGGAGACTGTGCAAATGGATCAGGTTATTTTCCAGGTATTACTGGCAGACACCTAAACCAGGTGTTAGGTTGTTTTATCGATGCAGATCATGGCTCCTGATTTCCCTTTGTAGAAGTTGGACTATTATCAGTGGGGAAGGGTTGAGCATAGATTGATCAGATTTTTTCACTAATTACTGTGGACAAGGTAGCAGCTGCCAAATAAGGATTAGAGTCCAGAGAAAAACAAAGATAATTAGAAAGGGGATTTTTTTTTGAAGTTTAGTTGTATGTTTGGAACATACCAACATGATACTTGAGAGAATTTTTTTTGTCAAGGATAAGGGAAAAATAATCTTAAAAACAGAGGCAGGCAATTCACCTAGAAGTTAATAATCTGCTCTTCAAAAAAAAAGGCTGGGAGCGGTGTGGCACTCATGCCCATTTAAAAGCCAAATATGTAGGGTGCTAGATCAATTAATAACTTTAAATCTGCTATATTATTGATTTTTCAAGTTACAGAGGGCTTAGGAATTGAGATAGTGGATGAATTTAAGATACAGGCTCAACAGCCAAATGGCCTACTCCTGTTCCTATGTTTTTGTCAAAATATATTATATTGATATCTTCTATTGGTCCCAGAAGGAACATGGAAGTTTTTGGGACAGAAACAATTATACATTGAGCCAGTAACATTGGAGTTGAAAATTGCTTGACCTTTTAAACATGGTTAAAAATCACACAACACCAGATTATAATCCAACAGGTTTATTTGGAAGGACTAGCTTTCAGAGCGTTGCTCCTTCATCTGATTGTTCAGAACTCCAAAAGCTAGTGTTTCCAAATAAACCTGTTGGACTATAAACTAGTATTGTGTGATTTTTTTAACTTTGCACACCCCAGTCCAACACCGGCATCTCCACATCATGACTTTTAATCATGAATTCTTTACTGTCTCTTTCTAGCAGACTCCCTCTGCTGGTACATGTGTGTACAGTAGACTCAAGTGGACAAACTGCACAGGGCAATTTTGACTACACTACATCCTCCTGGTTACAATTGCCCATTGGACAGCTATTGCTGGACACATTGACACCTCTTGCTTCTGCCCAGCCCCACCAGCCCTCTCCCTTCTTCTGGGGTGATGTGCCTATGGGGTGTAATAGGCTTCGCTGGTTTGTCCGTTTCATTTAGCTGAGGTTCAATGTCCAATTTCAGACTTGCATCTGACTTCCGCACCAAGCCCACATTCTGAATATTCACCATGGAGTTATGATGTGGATAATTCTTTCAGGCCTATTTGTTTTGTTGCATCCCCTTCCCCAACATTTGTCTCACATGCAGCCAAGAATTAGAAATGTGTTCCCAATGTTACTGCCTGGTCAACAATTCATAATTCTTCCTTGGTTATCATGCCCTTTCCTACAGTTGTGTAGAACTGCACTGTCTCCCAGTACAGAATATTTTCATTCAACCCATAGCTGCCTGACTCTGAATCCTAGCATACGTCCATTGGATCCCATAAGAGAATGTAACCACATTAACGTCCCCCACAATAGGCTCAAAATTATAAGAATGCTCAGAAGGAAAACCCTTGAAAATTCTGCAGAAATGTGATCCCAGCAGGAACATCCCAAAACATTTTTTTTTACTTCTTTACTCATTCACAGGATGAGGGCATCACTGCCCAGGCAGCATTTATTGCCCAGAGGGCAGTTACAAGTCTGTTCATTGCTGTGGGTCTGGAGTCACATGTAGGCCAGACGGCAGTTTTCATTGTTAAAGGGCATTAGTGAATCAAATGGGTTTCCCAGTAATCATCAAGCTCTTAATCCAGATATTTATTGAATTCAAGTTCCACTGACTGCCATAACAGGATTTGAACCCAGGTCCCCAGAACATTCTCTGTCCAGCAATAATACCACTGGGCCATCACTTCCCCATCTGCACTGTTCCTCACCTAACCTTTGCAAAGCCAATGTGCCTCTCTAATTTGACTGCCAATGGTCAGTAGATGAATCTTTACCCTCTCTTCCCAGATGCTGCAAGACCTGCTGCATGTTTTCCAGTATTTTCCAGTGTTGGAGGCGTTTTGCTCTGTGCTAACGTCTTGTGTGTGGCTGACAGAGATGGAATGAGAATGAATTATAGGAGCTGACCCCCTCAGGAAGCAGGTTGGGCTGGGGCTGGTGCTGGAGGAGTTCATCAGAACCCAGGAGAGTGTACTTGTCAAGGGATTTGTTTAATTGGTGACATTATCTGCAAATTTATGTCACTGAGAATCTGGATAAACACTCCAGAGATGTGGAAAATATTAAATGTTCCCAGTGGGTCCATGTGAAATCAGTCATTATGGGTCACAGTGAAACAGCCATATGTACCATTAGTTTGAAAAGTGCAGCAGCTGTAATAATTAAACTGTTTTCATTATTTGAATTTGATTGAATTATAACCTCTTTGTTTTACTACCTCCAGCTGCAGCATGTGTTATTCTGAGCTTAATGCATTTTAAATTTTCTCCTCATTTCCTCCTTTTACATTTCACCTGCTGCCTTTCTTTAAATTATTTCCAGGAACTTGAAAGCTTTGTGAATTCCAGCCTCTTTCCGGACATCTCGCTGTATGTACCTGGCCACTTACTGAGTACATTTATCATCACAGGTATCTCTTTACTCCGATGTCTGCAGGAAGGATGTTCCCAGGGACTAGGCAAAAGTGAGGCGGCACGGTGGCACAGTGGTTAGCACTGCTGCCTCACAGCGCCAGAGACCCGGGGTCAATTCCCACCTCAGGCGACTGACTGTGTGGAGTTTGCACACTCTCCCCGTGTCTGCGTGGGTTTCCTCCGGGTGCTCCGGTTTCCTCCCACAGTCCAAAGATGTGCAGGTCAGGTGAATTGGCTATGCTAAATTGCCCGTAGTGTTAGGTAAGGGGTAGATGTAGGGGTATGGGTGGGTTGCGCTTCGGCGGGGCGGTGTGGACTTGTTGGGCTGAAGGGCCTGTTTCCACACTGTAAGTAATCTAATCTAAAAAAAATGCTGGAGATCAGAGTCTAGATTAGAGTGGTGCTGGAAAAGCACAGCAGTTCAGGCAGGATGCTGCCTTTCCCAGCACCACTCTAATCTGTTCCCAGTGACTAGGCAACCCAGAACCAGGGGCTTCTCATCTAAGGATATAGGGTAGGCCGTTTAGAATAGAGCTGAGGAGAAATGTCTTCACCCAGAGAGTGTTGAGCCTGTGGAATTCTCTGCCACCTAAAATCGTAGAGAACAAAACATTGAGTGTTTTCAAAAGGGAGTTAGAAATAGTTCTTAGGGCGAATGGGATCAAAGGTATGGGGAGAGAATGGGAACAGGGCACTGGGTTGGATGATCACCATGATCATATTGAATGGTGGAGCAGGTTTGAAGGGCCGAATGGTCCACTCCTGCTGCTATTCTCTATGTTTTCCATATCAGCACCTGCCCCCACAGTCTGCCTTTGGCAACCTCCTTAATACTCCTGAGAACACCATATTTAAAGTATTTTTTCAGATATAATTTTGTTTTATTGTATCGCTAAATTGTGCCCCACTCCAGCCCTCTGAATCTTTGCATTCCTCCAATTTTGAACTCTTGTCGTGAGGACTTTAGTTGTCCTGACCTGAAACTTTGAGACACAATACACGTACCGAGGAACAAGAATAGAGCTTTTGTAACTTTAAACCTGCTCCATCAGTCAACAAGATCATGACTGATCTGATTTTCACCTCATATTCCTGCATATCTCCAGTCACCTTTTATGGTAATCATGAATCTATCTACCTCAGCCTTGAAAACACTTAAAGAAGGGAAAGTAAAAAGGACAAAAAGGTGGGAGGAGGGAGAAGGAAGAGTAGAAAGGAGGATGGGTAAGGAGGATGGGAAGATGGGAGAATGGAGGGAATGGATGGGAGAACTGCCTTTTGAGAAAGGGAATTTGAGGACTCACAAACCTTTGAAAAAGTTTTATCCTTGTCTCTATTTTAAATGGGCACCCCTTTATTTTTACACAATGGTTCCTAGTTTCAGACTCTTCCACAAGAGGAAACATCCTTTCCACATCCACTCAGTCAAGTCCCCTCAGGATCTTGTCTGTTTCATTGACTCACCTCTGACTCCTCTAAACTCTTGAGGATACAGCCCAAGCCTGTACAGACTTTCCTCATGAGGCAATCCACTCCTTTCAGGTGTCAGTCAAGTGAACCTTTTCTCAACCACTTCCAATCCCTTAACATCCTTCTGTAAGTACAGTGACCAGTACCGTACGTATAAATCCAGATGCAATCTCACAAAAGCCCTGCATAACTGAAGCATAATATTTACTCTCGCATGCAATTCCCTATACTAAAATATTGTTATTAGCTTTCCTGAATCCTCCCCTTTCTCCATTTCCTCTCTTTCTCAATCTCCTCTGTATTTCTCCTTCCAACTAACTCTCTGTTCTTCCAACCTCCATTCTCCCATCTCCCCAACCTCCTTACCCCTCCTCCTTTCTACTCTTCCTTCTCCCTCCTCCCACCTTTTTGTCCGTTTTACTTTCCCTTCTTTCAACTCCCCTTCTCCCTACTCTTCCTCATCCCTCCGCCCCTCACTATTGCCTTCTTAGCTGTCTCTACTCTATACTTTCTATTCACCTGACTTTCCTTCTCCCTACCTCCCTAGATCTCGCTTCTTTTTAACTTTGATCTTCTTTAAAATCTAATTCTTTGGCCCAATTTCTGGCTATCTATCCAAGTTTCTATGGCTTTGCATCAAAAGCAGTTTTATTGATGAGGTTCTCCCTAAGTGCCTTTTTGCTATGGTAGAGACACCATATAGATGTACAGTATTGTCAATGAGTCTAAAGTTTCTTCACTCATCCTTGCTCCTCATCATCGATAACCTCCCAATAAAAGGATCACACCCCATGGCTGCAGCGTTTTTGTTTTCCCAACAGGATGTGACTCCTCCCCTGTCTTCGATTGCTTCAGTAATTATGAACTCCAAGTCTTAGATTCAAAAGTAAATTTTCTCCTGAAGGACTCTAATTCTTCAGCTACTATCTTAGTGTACAAAGATCCATTACGAATGAATAAGAGAAGAAAATCATCAAGGTAAGCAAGGCAATTGTTAAAACAGAAATCAAAGCAACATCTCCAAGGATTTTAGCTCAGCTTCTGAAACTGAGTTCTGAAGAGAACCAAAGTAAAGAAGTCGAGTAGAAAATTAAAACCCTGTTCTCAAAACCAGCCCACCCTAGCTTGTAAAGATCCTGGCATTATATTTATTTGGTTCCAATCTTCTTTTAGAATCATAGACTCCCTACAGTGTGGAAGCAGGTCATTTGACCCATCGAGTCCACACTGACCCTCTGATTCCTGATGAAGGGCTTTTGTCCGAAACGTCGATTTCGCTGCTCGTTGGATGCTGCCTGAACTGCTGTGCTCTTCCAGCACCACTAATCCAGTATTTGCTTTCCAGCATCTGCAGTCATTGTTTTTACCTCTGAAGAACTTCCCACCCAAACCCACTCCCATATCCTATCCCTGGAATCCTGCATTTCCCATGGATAACCTGCATATCTCTGGACACTATGGACAATTTATCATGGTCAATCCACCCAAACCTGCACATCTTTGGACCGTGGGAGGAAACTAGAACACCCGGAGGAGACTCACGCAGACACAGGGAGAATGTGCAAACTCCACACAGACAGTTGCCTGAGGCTGGAATCAAACCAGGGTCCTTGACACTGTGAGGCAGCAGTGTGCCGCTTCCTTAGCGAGTGCAAAAGATCCTCTAGCACTATATACCATAAGATCAGGTGAGAATATTGTGCCCTGGTCAATATTTATCCCATAAACTGCACCATTAGAAATCAGATTATGGAGTCATTATTTCATTGTTCTTTTCAGGAGCTTCCTGTCTACAAATTGATTGCTGAGTTTGCTTCAGCGACTATGCCTCGAAAAGTATTTAATTTTCTGTATAGACAGTACTTTTCAAATCCATGACCATTACCATTCTAAAGGACAAGGGGAGCAAATTCATGAGAGTACCAGTACTTCCAAGGTTCCCCCCCACCCCCACCCCCCTCAAACTGCTTCAAGAGCCTGACTTGGACATGAAGGAACCAATAGCACAAGCATTGAGGCCATGGTCATCCAGACCAACTCTGCTGGGATGGCCACATGCTTAGTGTGTTTGAGCTTTGAATACCAGTGCAAATCATCTTCACTCAACTTGAGAAAGGCACTTGAACCAGTAATTGTAAAGGGTCTCTTTGTCCCAATAGGGCCTGGACATATAAACATGGGTAAGCACTGGAAAGATAGACATTATAGACTTTTGCACTCATCTCAAATCAAATGGAAGAGTCTCAAGGCTCCCATGAGTGAACCTGCTCTTCCTCACTGTGTGAAGATCAGAAAAGGTCAAGAATGAAAGTGAGAGATTTTTCAACCTATTGTTCCAAAGATGGTCATTCTGAAACAAACAGGCTGCAGTAACCATTAATAAAAACATATTTTACAACAGCATAAACATGATTCAAGACTGCAGCATAATTAGTTACAAAACAGAAAAAAACTGCTCCAAAGCAACTAATGGAAGCCATCTGTGATCAGACAGGAGGAAGACAAAAGGAGGCCTTCAAAGGCTGCCTGAAGGCTGACTTCAAGAAATGCTGCAGGACCATCAACACTTGAGGGGGGACTTTAACAAGGTTTATAAAATCATGAGAGGCATGCAGAAAATGAATAGCCACGGTTGTTTCCCTGGGGTGGGAGAGTCCAGAACTAGTGGGCGTAGGTTTAAGGTGAGAGGGGAAAGATGTAAAAGAGACCTACGGGGCAACGTTTTCACACAGAGGGTGGTACGTGGGTGGAATAATCTGCCAGAGGAAATGCTAGAGGCTACAACATTTAAAATGCATCTGGATGGGTATTTGAATAGGAAACGTTTAGAGGGAGATGGGGCAAGAGTGTGGTGCTGGAAAAGCACAGCAGATCAGGCAGCATCCGAGAAGCAGGGAAATCGACATTTCGGGATAGGCTTTTGCCTGAAATATTTATTTCCCTGCTCCTCGGATGCTGCCTGACCTGCTGTGCTTTTCCAGCACCACACTCTTGACTGTAATCTCCAGTATGCACTTTTGCATTAGAGAGATATGGGCCAAGTGCTAGCAAATGGGACTAGATTAGTTTGGGATATCTGGTCAGCATGGATGAGTTGGACTTTTATTAGATTTTATTTATTTATTAGATTCCCTACAGTGTGGAAACAGGTCCTTCAACCCAACCAGTCCACACTGACCCTCTGAAGAGTAACCCACCCAGACCCATTTCCCTCTGGCTAATGCACCGAGCATTATGGGCAATTCACCTAATCTGCACATCTTTGAAGTGTAGGAGGAAACCGGAGCCACCCAGACACAGGGAGAATGTGCAAACTCCACACAGACAGTTGCCCAAGGCTGGAATCAAACCTGGGTCCCTGGTGCTGTGAGGCTGCAGTGCTAACCACTGAGCCACTGTGCTGCTGAAGGGTCTGTTTCCACACTGTACTGCTCAGTGAAGCTATGACTGCCAAGCATGTTTATTGTGAAAGGTGGAACATAAATACATGTTTCGCTCATTTATATAAAAGTTATGATGATATATTTTCCATTTTTTCTTAAATATTTGCCAAAAACGTAAATTCATAATTGAGAAAAGATCAAACCCCAAGCCTTGGCAGATGTGAGCACAGATGGCTTCCATTAGTTGTTTTGGAACTAAATTTTTCCGTTTTGTAACTAATTATGCTGCACTCTTGAATCATGTTTATGCTGTTGTAAAATATGTTTTTATTAATGGTTACTGCAGCCTGTTTGTTTCAGAATCAATGTCCAACCCTTGCCATCTTTGGAACAATGGGTTGAAAAATCTCTCACTTTCATTCCTGACCTTTTCTGATCTTCACACAGTGAGGAAGAGCAGGTTCACTCATGGGAGCCTTGAGGGTCTTCCATTTGATTTGAGATGAGTGCAAAAGTCTATAATGTCTATCTTTCCAGTGCTTATATGTCCAGGCCCTATTGGGATAAAGAGACCCCTTACAATTACTGGTTGGGAGAAGTCTTCCAAATCAATAAAAGTTGTACCTCCAATATAATCACATTAATCTTTTCATTCAAAGCATTTTGAAACTATAGCCTTAAGGCTTTTTTTTTTGCCCAGTTAAACCGTGGCAAGGGATTAAACTTGTTGAAACTTTTTGGAATAAGATCAATCCATTCGGCCCCTTGAGCCGTGTTCCGCTTTTCAATTACATTATGATTCCTATGTGCCTCAGTTCCATTTACTTTTCATGATTAGTTGGCTTGGTTGGCTGGACAGCTGGTTTGCAATGTAGATAGAAGCCAACTGTGTAAGTTCAATCCCCCATGTTGGTCATGGTCACCATGAAGGTCCTGCCTTTTTATTCTTGTCCCTCACATGAGGTGTGGTGACCCTCAGGTTAATCTCCTCACCACCTGTCTCTCTCTCTCTGTGAGAGAAAGTGAGCACTGCAGATGCTGGAGATCAGAGTCGAAGAGTGTGCTGATGGACAAGCACAGCCGGTCAGACAGCACCCAAGAAGCAGATGAATCGATGTTTCAGGCATAAGCCCTTCATCAGGAATGAGGGGGTGGTCCAAGGGGGGCTGAGAGATAGATGGGAGAGGGTGGGGCTGGGGCAAGGTAGCTGGGAATGCGATAGGTAGATGAAGGTGGGGTGAAGGTGATAGGTCAGAGAGGAGGGTGGAGCGGATAGGTGGGAAGAAAGATGGACAGGTAGGACAGGTCAAGAGTGTGGTGCTGAGTTGGAAGGTTGGATCTGGGATGAGGTGGGGGAGGCGAAATGAAACTGGTGAAATCCACATTGATGCCATGAGGTTGGAGGGTCCCGAGGTGAAAGATGAGGCATTCTTCCTCCAGGTGTCAGGTGGTAAGAGTTTGGCGGTGGAGGAGGCCCAGGACCTGCATGTCTTTGGTGGAGCGGGAGGGGGATTTAAAGTGTTTGGCCACACGACGATGGGGTTGTTTAGTGCATGTGTCCCGGAGATGTTCTCTGAAGCGTTCCACAAGTAGTTGTCCTATCTCTCCAATGTAGAGGATACCATATTGGGAGCAATGTGTGTGTGGAAGTGCAGCTAAATCTCTGTTGGATGTGGAAGGCTCCTTTGGGGCCTTGGATGGAGGTGAGGGGGGAGATGTGGGTGCAGGTTTTGCAATTCCTGCAGTGGCAGGGGAAGGTTGGATTGGTGGTGGGGGGGGGTGGGTGGGTGGGGGGGGTGTGGACTTGACAAGAGAGTTGTGGAGGGAATGGTCTTTCCTTATTCCCAAAATGCTATCCCTTATTCCCAATTCCTCCACCTCTGCTGCATCTCCTCCCCGAAAGACCAGTTCTATCACAGAACCTACCAGACATCCTCCTTCTTCAAAAACCACAATTTCCCCTCCCACATGGTCAATGATGCCCTCCAGCACATCTCCTCCACTTCCTGCATTTCTGCCATCGAACCCCACCCTTCCAACTGCAACAAGGACAGAATTCCACCCTCCCTCCCCCTCCCTGGTCCTCACCTTCCATTCCACCAACCTCCATATACATTTCCACCACCTACAAACAGACTCCCCCACCATGGATATATTTCCCTCCTCCCCCCATCTGTGTTCTGTAAAGACCATTCCCTCCGCGACTCTCTTGTTAGGTCCACACTCCTCACCAACCCACCATCCCCTCCTGTAAATGCAAAACCTGCACCCTCACCTTTGCCCTCACCTCCATCCAAGGCCCCAAAGGAGTCTTCCACATCCATTGGAGATTTACCTGCACTTCCACACATGTCACCTACTGTATCTGTTGCTCCCGCTGTGGTATCCTCTACATTTGGGTAACAGGATGCCTACTTGCAGAACGCTTCAGAGAACATGTCTGGAACAAACGCATGAAGCAACCCCACCACCCCATGGCTGAACACTTCAACTCCCCCTCGCATTCCACCAAGGACATGCATGTCCTGGGCCTCCTCCACTGCCAAACCCTTACCACCCGACACCTGGAGGAAGAACACCTAATCTTCCACCTTGAGACCCTCCAACCCTATGGCATCAATGTGGACTTCACTAGCTTCTTCATTTCCCCTCACCCCACCTTACCCCAAATCCAACCTTCCAACTCGGCACCACCCTCTTGACCTGTCGTACCTGTCCATCTTCCTTCCCACATATCTGCTCCACCCTCCTCTCCGACCTATCATCGTCACCCCACCTCCATCTTACTATCGCTCTTAGCTACCTTACCCCCAGCCCCACCCCCAACCCATTTATCTCTCAGCCCCCTTGCACCACCCGCTCATTCCTGATGAAGGCCTTAGGCTCGAAACGTTGACTCTCCTGCTCCTCGGATGCTGCCTGACCGGCTGTGCTTTTCCAGCACCCTACTCTTCTCTCTGTGAGAGAACAGTCACTGAGACCATGGTGACTTTATCTTTTCCCTTGATACCCTTATTTGATTAAAAAGAAATTCCTACCATATTTCGCAGGAGCATCCTAAATATCTAGCACCATTTGTACTTTCCCATTTCACTTTAGTTTTACTTTTAAAATTGAGTTCACTCTCCACGAGAGGAAATTATTTCTCTGTAGGCAATGTGTAGAATCTCTAATATAACACCCACCTCAATTATGTTCCTTCTTGACTCTCTGAATGCAAGGTCGTGCAAGACAGGTTTATGCAACATGATCTTATGCTTTAACCCTCTGTACTTTGCTAGCAAGCTGATGAATCTGTGCTGGGCCCCAGTGCGGGATTCTCCATTTTCCAAATGGAACCATGGGATATTTGAGGTTCACATGAGAGATCAGACAGGATTCCAGTTTAACACCTTATCCAAGAGACACCAAATCTGACAGCCCTGCACGTTTGCAGTAGGAGCACTACATGAGAGTGGCACCTATATTATGGAGATAGTAAGGACTGCATGGCACTAGAGAAGTCAGTTGATAAAGTGTGGCACTGGAAAAAGCACAGCAGGTCAGGCAGCATCCAAGCAGCAAGAGGTTCAATGTTTTGACTTCACCCTTCATCAGGACTAATTGATTCTCTCGCTCTTCAGATGCTGCCTGACCTGTTGTGCCTTTTCCAGTGCCACATTTTATTGATCCATATTATGGATTCTAATCTCTGGAATGGGCTGTAAAATAACTCCATAGAGGCTGCTACCCCAACATCAAGTGACCCTTTATTTACACTTAGAGTCAGAGTCATACAGCACAAAAACAGACCCTTTGGTTTAACACGTACATGTTGACCATGTTTCCCAAACAGAACTACTCCCACTTGCCTGCATTTGGCCCACATCCCTGCGAACCCTTCCCATCCATGTACCTGTCCAAATGCCTTCTAAATGAAATTGTACCAGCGTCTACCACTACCTCTGGCAACTCATTTCAGACATGCACCACGCTGTCTATGAAAAAAATACCCCTCAGGTCCCTTTTGAACCCTTCCCTCTCATCTTAAACATATGCCCTCTCGTTTTGGATTTCCCCACCCTGGGAAAAAAGTCCCAGCCTATCCAGCTCTCCTTATAACGCAACCCTCCAGTCTCAGTCCTTGACTTTAGTACTGCCTTATTCAGTCAGGTATCAAAGTGTTAGGATCTCTGACTCTCATTTTTTAATGTCAGCCAGGGCTCCCTGATTGAACCAGATTAGGAGCCCCAATCAGGGAACTCCCACTCAATGCGGGGCAGCTGACTGACCTTGTAATATTTGCTAGAGGCTGGACTCTATGAGTTCTGATGTTACTGACACCTGACAATATCACCCAGGCTTTACAAATAAATCAGGGAGAGGCTGATTTGTAAGCTGGTAGATGAACCACATTAGTTTTGAGCAGGGGAAGATAATGTAATCTGAAAACTGATCCATCAGCAACAGGTCCAATTTACATTTAGTAATGAATGAGGGAAATAGCAGAGGTGAAGTAAGACTGAATCCCTCTCTAGTTTCCAGTCTGATGCATCACCAGTAAATGATTTAGTATTAGGGGATAATAAGAGCAATGAGAAAGCACAAATGGTATTCAAACATATCAGGGAGACGCTTTTGACTTCACTACCAATTTCCATACAATTTGCATAAGCAAATATGTCTAAAGCTCCTTTTGGGTCCTGGCCTATATCTACTTCAATAAGACAGAAACAGGAAGGAAATATGAGGGAATAGACTTTATTTTGTCCTTTATTCCAACATACTCAATGAATATGGAAGGGAAATGGACATAGTTCATTAGCTATGTCACTGGACTAGACCATTGAGAGGCTACAATTTCAAAACTGGTCATGGCAATTTGCCGATTTTAATGCGCATGAACATAATTTAGCATTCACTGTCACTGAAGTGAACATAATGCTGTCAGGTTATTGTAAAACACAAAATGTTCACTAATGCCCTTTTTGGAAAGCAACTGCTGTCCTCACTTCCTAAATCTGTGACTAAATACGACTCAATGACGGAGTCATTGTTGACTCTTAATCGTCCTTGAGAGGTAAGTTTGCAGATGACACCAAAGTTGATGCTGTAGTGGACAGAAAGGAAGATTACCTCGGGATCAATGGGACCTTGATCAGATGGACCAGTGAGGCCAAGGTGTGGCAGATAGAGTTTACTTCAGAAAAGTGTGAGGTGTTGCATTTTGGTTAGGCAAACCAGGGCAGGACTTGTAGAGTTAATGGTAGGGCTATGGAGAGTGTTCCTGAACAAAGCGACCTTGAAAGTGGAGTCGCAGGTAGACAGGGTAACAGAAAAAGAGTTTGTCATGCTTGCCTTCATTGGTCAGTGCATTGAACATAGTGCTTGGAATGTCATGTTGTGACTGTACAAGACACCTTTAGAATACTGTGAGTAATTCTGGTGTCCGTGCTACAGGAAAGATGTTGTTAAACTTGAAAAGGTTCAGAAAACATTTACAAGGATGCTGCCAGGGTGGTAAGGTTTGAGCTATAGGGAGAGGCTGAATAGTCTGGAGCTATTTTCCCTGGAGTGTCGGAGGCCGAGGGGTGACCTTATAGAGGTTTATAAAATCATGAGGGTCATGGATAGGGTAAATAACAAGAGTCACACACACGCTTTCTCTCAAACACACAGGTAGACACACATACACTGATGCACACACAGACACAGAGTCAAAGAGTCAAAGAGTCCAAAATTAGAGGGCATAAGTTTACATTGAGAGGGGAAAGATTTAAAAATGACACAAGGGACAAATCTTTCACACAGAAGGTGCTGCGTATATGGAATGGCTTGCCAGAGGAGGGGGTGGAGGCTGTTACAATTACAACATTTAAAAGGCATCTGGGTGGGTACATGAATAGGAAGGGTTTGGAGGGAGATGGGCAAAATGCTGGCAAATAGGACTAGATTAACTTCGGATATCTGATCAGCATAGATGAGTTGGACTGAAGAGTCTGTTTCCATGTTGTACAGCACTTTGACTTTACAAGAAGTGGTACAGGGCAACTAGGGACATTAAGTGATGTTCCTCATATCATGACAATGCTAAGATGGGACTAATTCCAAAGTTGATTTCTCTCAGAGTGGAAGTGAGTAACATCAGGGACAGGCGATTGGAATAATTAACGTTCCCTCTGAGCTCGCAGTGAAGAGTACATGTAGTCGCTCTGATGTTCTGCGCATAACAATCAGCACTCCAATCACAGTATGGAATTATGGTTCCACTGGTGGTAATATGACTGCATTAGTCACCCGAAGGACCAAGGTAGAGCCCTGAGGTTGTGGTTTCAAAACCATTCATGGAAGCTGGTGGAACTTAACATCAGTGAATTAACAACTCTGGAATGAAAAATTTGTTTCAGTAATAGTTGCCTTGGTAACTATTGGATTGTTCTAAAAGTCCATGTGGCTCACTAATATCTTTTAGGGAAGAGAACCTATTGTCCTTAGCTACTCTGGCTTACATGTGACTCCAGACCCACAGCAACGTGTTTGACTGATAATCATCCTCTGAAACAGGGGCCCAATCAACTATGTTAAAAGATAACTCAGTACCACTTCCTCAAGGACAATTAAGGATTGGCAATGAATGCTGGCTTTACATTATCCTGTGAAAAAAATAAAAGCAATGACCTTGGAGTTATTGCTCTAGTCTTTTAGCCTATTTCATAAGGTGACTTTAAAATTTTGTGGTGAAGGCTATATAGCAACAGTGAACCATCTTGTCACCATCGATCAGGTTAAATCCAGCGTCAGTGCATCAGAGCTCAGGCACTGATATTCTTGCAGGTGAGCAGGCCATAGGCTCAAAACCAAACCACCGTGTATCACGGGCAACAGGGAACCAATCAGATTACAAGAAATTAGGTGTCTTGTCACTTGCAAAAAAATTGTTAAAAGGGCACACTTTGCAATTTTTTTTAACCTCTATTCAAAGTTAATAAGCTTTAAATCACATGAGAAACCAGAAGATTAGTTGCCCTCTGCACAGTCTAAAGAACCTGTGTAAAGGCAAAGACAGAAATGATCATTCTTTCATTTATTTCTTTATAAAGGGCTGAAAAATTCTTCTTTAATGACAATGTTGAGGTCTACAGGAGGGTCTAATTAGATAGTTCTTCCAAGGAATTGTCATATTAATGAGGGAAAACTGGCCTCTCTCTGCTGTGAACTACAGTGTCTGAGAATTAAGGACCCCTGTTTTAGTTGCTCAGCATAAAGTGTTGGGTATGCATGTTATGCCTGAGTGGAGGGATGTGGTTAGGTCTGGATACTGGGTTTCTGACCTCATCAACATGAAGCTGATCTGATGGGTAGACCACTCTTAGTGGATAATGAGGACAGTCAGGCCTTTGCTTAGCACCTTCAGCTGGGGTGAAATTCATTCTGTCAACAAAAGCCACATTCCTGCAGTAACTTGTGATTGGTAATGAAAAAGAGAAAAAAACCTTTTGAATAGGTGTCTCCTAGAGAGAATGAGAGAGAGAGTGTTTGTGTGTGTGTATCTGTGTGTGTGAGTGAGAGTGTGGCTGCGTGCAAGTGTGTGTGTGTGTGTGAGAGAGAGAGTGTGTATATGTGTGTGTGAGTGAGAGTGTAGCTGCGTGCACGTGTGTGTGTGAGAGAGAGAGAGAGTGTGCATATGTGTGTATATGTGTGTGTGTGTCTCTGTGTGTGAGTGAGAGTGTGGCTGCGTGCATGTGTATGTGTGTGTGTGAGAGAGAGTGTGTATGTGTGTGTGTGCATCTGTGTGTGAGTGAGTGTGAGGCTGCATGTGTGTGTGTGAGAGAGAGAGAAAAAGTGCGCATATGTGTGTATATCTGAAAGTATGTGTATCTGTGCGTGTGTGTGTGAGTGTAAGTATGTGTGTATCTGTGTGTGTGAGACAGAGAAAGAGTGGGTGCGTGTGTGTATATGTGACAGCATGTGTATGTGTATGTGTGTGTCTGTGTGTGTGTAAGAGTGTCTGTATCTGTGTGTGAGTGAGTGTGTGTTTGTGTGTGCAACAGTGTGTGTGTGTCTACCTGTGTGTGTGAGAGAAAGCGTGTGCGTGCCTGTGCGAGAAAGAGTGTATATGTGTCTATATGTGTGTATGTATGTATGTATGTGTGTGTGTGTGTATGTATATATGTGTGTGTGTCTGTGTGAGTGTGTATGAAGTGTGACAGAGTGTGGGTGGGGGGTATGGGTGTGCACACATGGGCCTCATATTAAAGTCAAGCTGAATCCAGGCAAAAATCAGAAGCATCGGTAACTTTCTAGATGATTTTCACACTGAGACCATCTTTAATCAAAACTGGCTGCGCCTGAGAAATTCAGGAATAATGTTTGAAATTAAAATTCACTTGGGATTGTTGGATCATTTATCATTTTGCTTCATGAAGAGTCAAAGACTTCCCAGAAAGGGAACCTATCTTCTCCCTTGTTTTGTACTTAGACATTTTATCCTCATTGGACGACAGATCTTGGGAGACAAGTGGTGGATTATGTGTCCATTTTTTCTATTCATTACGTCAATTTCTGGGATGTACTGTGAGAAAAAGGATTCTATAAACAATGTCCTGATAGCTGTATAAAAAACAAGAGCTCTCCACCCTCCTAACACCATCAATAAGTGAACAGATATTATCATTTGGTAAGAAAATAACAAAGTACAGAATGACATAAAGGCAGCAATGCTATTTTTATGGATGGACCAGAATTAAGGAAGCCCATTTTAATTTTCTTCATAATTTATGGTATGTTATGTTTGCTATGAGACACATTTGAATCACAAATACTGCTTTAAAAAAGCACATATTGCTAACTAACAAGCATGTCACCTGTATCCTGCTAAATGCTGCTCGTATTTATGTAAATTCATTCTGAAGATCTTATAGAGGATTGTCAAGTCGTTTACATGGGAATTATTTTAACCCAATGAGGTGAGCCCTCAGTGTGAGCAGTTGCTACATCAGCTGCCTAAGTGTTGGTTAGTTCAGTTGGCTAGACAGCTGGTATGCAATGCAGTATGATGCCAACAGGTTGAATTCCTGTATCTGGTGAGGTCATCATGAAGGACCCACTTCCTTGACCTTGCCCCTCACCTGAGCCGTGGTAACCCTCAGGTTAAACTGTCACCAGTTGCCTCTCTCTATACGTGGTCCTTCGGGACTACTAGTAACTGCTGAATGGAACAGAGATGTACTATCATCAGTGATTCCACAATCAAACATGAGACTTTGCTGGTCTCAGAAAGCCCACTGTAACTGTCTTCCACACCTATGAGTCTCAGAGATATCCCTCCAGTTACCCACTTCTGAGTGATACCCCTGGTCAATTGTGAAAAGTCATCAGGATCTCTGCTACCACCCCCTGAGAAAAAGAATAGGAAATGATTCCGCCATTGGAAATGATATCACCACAGGAAATCACAACACCAATCCAAAGAAACCCAAACATATAGATAGAAAGCAGGAATTATCAGCAGTACTTCGCCTGGAGGCCCACTGAAGATGTTACCTAGTAGGGTGACGAAACATTTGGAAATGAACCTTCCAGCTCAGCGAGCAAAGCTACATCCAAAACCTCAATCTGAGCTACAAATCTTCTCAAAACTCACTTGACTGTGAAAATCTCCTCCCTCCCCAAAGTAAGTGAGTAGCTTGAATCATTGACTGAACTGGTGTCACACACAAAGAATGGCCATCTCAGCAAGGAACTATAGAATGTGGAATTCCAAATCTCAATGCATGGGATGAGGGGAGAAAATTGCAAGAAACAAAAGGAAAGCAAATATTGTTCACAATGCTCCCACTAACCATTGGTCCAATTGCTTTGTTAATGAAGCATCGTGAAAGATATTTGCTGAATTGGCTCTGTGTTGCCAAATCACTAAGCAACACATTTGATGAAGTGCTGGACTAGTTAGGTGTGATTCCATTTCCCAGTCACTGGATTGCTGCCAGTCTGTTGTGTCTACTTTCTCATAGTCAGAAGTCAGATATCACCAGGTTATAGTCCAACCGGTTTATTTGAAATCACAAGCTTTTCTAGCATTGCCCCATTGTCAGGTGAACCTGTTCCAAAAGCTTGTGATTTTGAATAAACCTGTTGTACTATAGCCTGATGTCATGTGATTTCTCACTTTGTCCACCCCAATCCACATCATATTTACTCGTAAAATGGGCAAAAAGCCATTGAAAATTAGAATTGTCCCATTTTTGTCTGTACACGTGCTGTTTGCAGACAGTTAGGTCTGTCAGCCCTGATTGGCAGAATTTGTGAACCTTTCATCTCACAGCCTCCTACCCCATCCATCCAGCACCCTCTTGCTATAGGTTGCCCTACCCATCCACATTCACGATGCTCCACCTTCCTCAAAAATGAATGGAAGTTGCAATATCTGATCAATTGGCAGTCTCAAACCATGCAAAAAAACCGTTCCCAGCATGTCAATATGTTCATTTTATGGAACTGGTAAATGATGGCCATTCAAAAGTACAAGTGTTAATGTCCTGATTTTTCTTTCTTCTCTCGGTTTGCTTGCGGCAGAGTTGTAAAGGTTAATCTTTAATTTCTAGAGATTGCCAGGTGGAGTCCTGGTGTGCTGGCAATCATAGACCTGAAACAGAAAGCCCCCAAGGTCGCTCATGTCATGGCTTACTTTGATGATTGGAGTGAAGTGCTGGTGCCACTCGCAGCTCCTGAGTTGGTATGGCCCAGTAGCCTCTCTACCTTTGCTGTTAACAATGCAAGGATGGTGCTGAAAAGGAGCTGGGTGAGAAGAAGGGGTGGGAGGGGCAAGACTAGGGGCAGCAGTGACCTTCAGGGCAGGTATGACACCAGCAGGAGTCACCCTCTTCCTTTGGGCTCCACAGGGAGAGAAGTTTTCTTTTCCAAAAAGAAAAGCTATGCGCGCATCTATAGTAAATACAATAGCATTCGAGTAGACCAGGAGCAGAACCTGTTCAGTGTGAACAAATGTTGTTGAAAGATCCTTGAACAGGCATCAGATCCCTCAATAACAACCAAAGGTAGACCCAGAAACCAGCTGGATCAATATAGCATCGAAAATATTTCAGGAGTTCTTGAGGTGCAGGGCACTGTTGTCATTTTCATTCCAAGGTTCCTAGGGTAAAAATGGATACACTGAGAAGCATTTATAGATTGCAGTGTGGCAAAGGTGTGCGAGATATTAACTCAATCAAAACCTACATAAAGTTAAAATTAAATTGAGGTTTCTTAGTTGGAACACCAAACAATGAAAAGCATTTCTATTTCCCATTCATTCCTGTTCAAAATTTCAAATCTTTTGGGGGCGATTTCATTTCGATGGCTCAAAAAAATAAAACTATTAACTGATCCTTAAAAAAAACCCAGAAGAAGTCAGAAACACAAACAGAAATTGTTGGAGTAATTCAGCAGTGACTCACTTTCAGAAAAGAAAGTTTGAAAACCCAAAACGTTAACTCTGATTTCTGTCCACTGATGCTGCCAGAGCTGCTGAGTTTTTCCAGCAATTTCTGTTTGAGTTATTAACTTATTCTTATATGTTTGAGCTAAAATAATGCAAATGTGTTCTCTTGTATTTTTATGTGCCTTACATCTGTGAGGAGGTGACACTAATTTCTACCTGAGCAAGAGTTCCATTTCTAAGAATTTAAATCAATGCTTTAAAATGTCTGCTCCATTTTTCAACTCTGGCTTCAAGCTCCTTCTTTGTTTACTTATTTCTGAGCACCCAGACCTAATCAATCACAGTGTGTATTAATTGCAAGTAGACTCTCGAACAAATCTAAAACAACTGAACACTGCAGAAGGAATGTAGTGTCCCAAGTGTGGGAGCTAAACTGTGGGATGTTACAACATCCATTATTGCCCAGGGCATGTACTATCATCTAATCACACGCATGATTAACCTGGCCAGGCACAAGACAGAAGTGGATACTGCAGATGTTGGAGATCAGAGTCTAGATTAGAATGGTGCTGGAAAAGCACAGCAGGTCAGGCAGCATCTGCGGAGCAGGAAAATCGATGTTTTGACGTTTCGATTCCTGATGAAGGACTTTTGCCCGAAACATCGATTTTCCTGCTCCTCGGATACTGCCTGACCTGCTGTGCTTTTCTTGGCACAAGGCATGCAAACCTCTTGGACCATAAATCCATAAGACAAAGGTGCAGAAATTAAGCCATTCAGCCCATCAAGTCTGGCCCACTATTCAATCATCAGGAGGTAGAGAAGTTGACGTTTTGGTGTAACCCTTCTTCAGGACTGGGTGACTCCAGAACAAGGGTTACACTCGAAACGTCGACTTCTCCCCGTCCTGATGCTGCCTGTGTTCTTCCAGCCTCCTGCTTGTCTACTTTGCATTCCAGCATCTGCAATTTTTTTTAATCTTCCACCATCCAATTATGGCTGATACATTTTTCAACCCCATTTTTCCAGGTTTTCCCCATTACCATTGCAGCAATGCTCCTTTATGAATGAATGAATGAATGAAGTAATTAATTAATTCAATTACATTCATGAATTAATTAAATGCATTAGCTTTATTGGTACATGTACTCAAATGAGAACAACGAAAAGTATTTGCGTCACTGCTTACAGTGCCATCTTAGTACAAATGTACCTTGGCACAATCCTTAGTCACAGAATAGAGCAATAAAGAAAAAAGGTTACATTACGCTAACACACAGTATAACCATAGGTCAGAAAAACAAGTAGCAATGTTACAAAACCAACCTACCACAGTCTGTCTCCAAGGCCTCTCCAGAGCAGACCAGTCCAGGAGGCTTCTGTGTGGTCTGACATACCCATCCAAACTGGGTCACTGCCATAACGCTCTGCACTGGGGTCACTGTTGTAACCCTTCACACTGGGGTCACTGCCGTAACCCTCCGCACTGGGGTCACCGCTGTAACCCTCCACACTGGGGTCACTGTTGTAAGCCTCTGAACTGGGTCACTGCCATAACCCCCACGCACTAGGTCACTGCTTTAACCCCTCTCACTGGGTCATTGCCGTAACATTCCGCATTGGGTCACTGGCGTAACCCCCCAGACTGGGTCACCGCTGTAACCCTCCGCACTGGGGTCACTGCTTTAACCCCCGCAATAGGTCCTGTCTTAACTCTCCACATTGGGTCACTGCTTAAACCCCTGCACTGGCTCACTGCTGTAACCCTCCGCACTGGCTCACTGCCGTAACCCTCTGCACTGGCTGCCATAACCCCCCGCACTGGCTCACTACCGTAACACTCTGCACTGGGTCACTGCCGTAACCCTCCACACTGGGTCACTGCCGTAACGCTCCGAACCGGGGTCCCTGCCGTAACGCTCTGAACCGGGGTCCCTGCCGTAACCCTCCGCACTGGGGTCCCTGCCGTAACATTCCGCACTGGGGTCAATGCCGTATCCCCCCTCACTGGCTCACTGCCATTATGCTCTGCACTGGGTCACTGCCATAACGCTCCGAACTAGGGTCCCTGCCGTAACCCTTCGCACTGGGGTCTCTGCCATAACCCTCCGAACTGGGGACCCTGCCGTAACCCTCTGAATTGGGGTCTTTACCGTAACCCTCCGAACTGGGGTCACTGCCATAACCCCCCACCCCCACCACCCCCCCCCCCCCCCCCCCCCCCCCCCGCACTGGGGTCACTGCCGTAAACCCCCTGCGCTGGGGTCACTACTGTAGCCTTCCGCACTGAGGTCACTGCCATATGCCTCCGCATTGGGGTCACTGCCGTAAACCCACCGTATTGGGTCACTGCCATAACATTCCGCACTGCGGTTACTGCTGTAACCCTCTGCACTGGGTCACTGCTGTAACGCTCCGCACTGGGGTCACTGTTGTAACCCTCCGCACTGGGTCACTGCCATAACCCCCCCGCACTGGGGTCACTGCCGTAAACCCACCGTACTGGGTCACTGCCATAACATTTCGCACTGGGGTTACTGCCGTATCCCCCCCACACTGGGTCACTGCCGTAACATTCTGCACTGGATCACTGTCGTAACCCTCTGCACTTTAGTCACTGTTGTAACCCTCCACACTGGGGTTACTGCTGTAACCCTCCACATTGGGGTCACTGCCGTAACCCCCCGCACTGGGGTCACTGCCATAACCCTCTGCACTGGGGTCACTGCTGTAACCCTCCTCATTGGGTCACTGCCATATCCTTCTGCACTGGGGTCACTGCCGTAAACCCACTGCACTGGAGTCACTGCCGTAACCCTCTGAACTGGGGTCACCATTGTAACCCTCTCCATTGTAGTCACTGTTGTAACCCTCCGTACTGGGGTCACTGCCGTAACCCTCCACACTGGGTCATTGCCGTAACCCTCTGCACCAGGTCACTGCCGTAACCCTCCACACTGGGGTCGCTGCCGCCATGGTCCAGACAGCCATATACCTGGATAATATGATATGAACACAGGTTATCGCTTCCCTGCATTGTTTATATGAAGTTCTCTGCAACACTGACCCAACTCAAGACCCAGAGTGGATTAACATCCCACTTTGTGAGTTTAATATTAATAAATGTAAGATCTTGCAATTTAGAAGGTCAAATCAAGTTCAGATTTTCATGGTGAATGGTAGGGTCTTAATGCATGTAGTGGAACAGAGGGACCTTGGAGTTCAGGTTCACAGTTCTCTGAAAGTGGAGTCACAGGTAGACAGGGCAGTGAAGAAGACTTTTGGCACACTGGCCTTCATCAATCAGGGCATTGAATTATGTTGCAGTTGTACAGGACGTTGGTGAGTTCACACTGGAAGCATTGGGTTCAGTTTTGGTCACCTTGCTATAGGAAGGATGGTATTAAACTGGAAAGAGTGCAGAAGACATTTACAAGGATGTTGCCAGGACTCAATGGTCTGAACTGTCGGGAGAGGTTGGACAAGTGAGGACTCTAGAGTGTAGGAGACTGAGGGCAGACCTTCGAGAGGTGTATAAGATCATGAGAGGCATGGATAGGATGAACACACTCAGTCTTTTTCCTAGGGTTGGGGAATTGAGGACTAGAGGGCATCGGTTTAAGGTTAGAGGGGAAAGACTAAAAGGGAACCTGAGGGGAAACTCCTTTGGACATGGCGGTACGTATATGGAATGAGCTGCCAGTGGAAGTGGTTGAGGTGGGTACATTAACAACATTTAAAAGGCATTTGGACAAGTCCATGGGTAGGAAAGGATTAGAAGGATTTGGGCCAGATGCAGGGAAATGGGGTTAGTGTGGATGGACATTTTGGTCAGCATAGACCAGTTTGGGCCAAAAGGCCTGTCTCCATGCTGTAGGACTCTATGACTCTAGATAATGTATCATGTCAATGAAGTCAACTAATTAACAGCTCCAGGTTTGAGCATGAAGGAGGTGCCCAAGAGGTGGCATCATAAATACTGAGCAGGTTGGTCCCAGCCTATGAATCCTTCCAATACAGTAAGAGTGAGAGAGACAGCCAGGCAACCATGGTTGATGCAGAGAGGCACCTCCCAAGCGATAGCCTCTAGCAACTGATTGGTGACCACTTTCAGAAGAAATCAGCTAAGAAAAACAAGCAGAAGCATTTGCTGCATGTATCTAGACATGGTAAATAACCTAATATGAAGTCAAATAATCTGTGGATCAAAGATCAAAGCACTACATAAATGCTAATTCTTGTTTGTTTGTATTGAAGCAGATTTGATGCTTGTTAGTATATAGTGTTTGTATCACATTTTGCAGGAAGGAAAATGTAATCTTTTTAATCCTCAATTTTACAAAATGTTTTGCAATGGTAAATTGAGTCTCTTACACAAAGATCCTTGAGAATGCAAGAGGAATGCTTCAGTTCCTGAACAAAAAATTCCATTAAATGGAAGGTCACCCACATTCTGCCTGCTGTCTATGAACCTTCCGAGAGTTCATAAATGTGCAAAACACCCATGAATGACAATCACCCTTTTCCTGCAATTTCCATTCTTTTATCAACTTTATTCTTTTATAAATTAGAAAGTTAATGCGGTTCAGTTTTCTATTCTATTTTTGTGGTGGAGTCAGCAATTTGAGCGAAACTCTTAAGTTCTGAAGGCACTGGTTTGCAAGTTAGGAGAACAGTAAAATCGATATATACAGTCATGTGACTGAAGCTATGTGTCTGCACCATGATTAGAAGGGATTACTGCATTCTTGAAGACCCCACAGAGTAATTGGGTTTGTAGTTTAATCCATACTTAACCTTAAATTGCTCTTTCGAATGAATGAACTGTTCATTGAATTTAATGCTACTGGTGAGAACCAAGAGTTGTCTCATGTCCAATTAATGCAATGAAAGGAACTGCACTGGCAAGGTTTAGACCAAATTTATTTCCAAAATACCAAGACCTCCTTAATTATCAGAACATTTTTCCCTCAAAGGTTCTTTCATTATAAATTACAATTTGATCTTTTCCCAAATCTACCTTTTGAGAGTTCAGTCCAGAAAATGTTCGTAATCTGCAAATATTTTGGAGAGGCAAAAATGAGGAGTGCAGATGCTGGAGATCAGAGTCGAGAGTGTGGTGCTGGCAAAGCACAGCAGGTCAGGCAGCATCTGAGGAGCAGGAGAATCGACGTTTCGGGCAAAAACCCTTCATCAGGAATATTTTGGCAAGTTGAAGTTATTACAGCACAGAAGGAGGCTATTTGGTTCATCATGTCTATGCTGGCACTTTTTTAGAACAATCTCATCAGGCCCATACTCTGGTTATATCCCTGCAACCCTGCAGGTTTATTTACTTCAAGTGCTCAACCAATTTCCCTCCAAAATAATTGATCTGCTCCACTTCTGGCAACCGTCATAAACTGTGAGTTCAAGGTCATTTTCATTTGCTGCATAAAAATAATCTTTCTCACCGTGCCCCTGCGGCTGTTGTCTGAAAACTTAAAGTTGTGCCCTCTCGCCTTTTGGTTGATAGGCAGAGATTGTCATTGATCAGGTCATTTAACCCCAATTATTATCCTGTATATCTCTTGTTGTAACTTCTCAGAGAGACAACAATCCAAACCTCAATGAAGATACAGCGGACACATTTAGACCTCTGTAAAACACAATTAATTTATTAAGTACTTAAATGAATAACACACACTTTAACAACTAGAGATATCGCAATTACTGCCTTTCACCACCCTAGGCTTGAAAACTAACCCCGAACGTTACCACCTGGGAGAGTTGGCAGCTGGCCAGGCTAGAAGTCTTCTCCATGTCCTCACCACGCACCCTGTCATGGGGTACCTTCCGACAAGGTGAATCTTTGAAGTGCTGCTGAACAAAGGGATTCCTTCAGGCTCTTTCTACACAAGCCTCTGTGCCAAGCGTAGGCCTTGTTTTGAATTATCCGTGCACGTGACCGATCGTGAATGTTTTGTCCAAACTTACCTGGCTGAAGTTAAGAATCACACAACACCAGGTTATAGTCCAACAGGTTTATTTGGAAGCACTAGCTTTCGGAGCACTGCTCCTTCATCAGGTAGCTCCTGATGAAGGTGTTGTTGGTGTTGTGTGATTTTTAACTTTGTCCACTCCAGTCCAACACCAACACCTCCACATAATTTTCTGGTAGTGACAGCAGTTCCTAATTTCCTGCAGTTTTAGCTCTTTGCAGATCTGAATGACTCAGTATAATTCCATTCACATAACAGCCCATTATAAAACCTTTTAGCATTTCCTGGTATCTACAGCTTTATCCAACACCCTTTCAAATCCATTGACGACCTCCTTTACTTCAAGGAGACCAGCCCTTGAAAAGAGAAAGGTCAGATAAGGAATGCTTTGCAATATTAGTGAAAAAACCTCCAGCTGGTGTGAAGACACCTCCATTGCCTTTATTTCCAGACATTTTGTCACCATACTAGGTAACATCTTCAATGGGCTTCTGGGCACTGCTGATGATACCTGCTTTCTATTTATATGTTTGATTGGTGATTACTACTCACAGAACAAACCTATATCCAAATTCATATTTAAGGTAAAGCTAACATGACAATTTCAATTGTCTCTATCAGTTTAAGGAAACAGAACCAGATAACCTCTAGGACCTAAAAGTTACCAGGGGTTCTGTTGCAACAAAATGTAATGTTAGAAACACTTGCTGGATGATTACTTAGCCTCATCAAAATGATGGACGTGACCTTATTTACTTTGTTACTGGGAATTTTCTGCAAGCTAACAGATCCAGTTCAATTTAATGTTCGAGAAGCTTGTTAAGTTATGAAGTTCTGCTCCGGTGCATTTTGCATTGCAGATATATGCCCATTATGAATTGAATGAGAAATCCCAAATCTCATTAAACTTATGACCCCTTGTAGAGAATGGAGAATTTAATCTTGCCAATCTGAGCTGGATTTGAAACCATTTTGTAGAGTTAAAAATTTCAATGTTTTTGCCATAGGTAAAAAATCCTTTTTATATGAGTTTAAATAATAGCAAAACCTTCTACTTTTGCAGGATGGTGAGTGTACTTTCAAATAGTTTTATGACCACCAGTATTCCAGCGTAATAAAACCCACCTTCTTGGCATGGGACCTGAGCTTCATCATCTTTTGGAGATCTGTGAAAATTGCTGGTTGACCTGCTGTTCCCATTTTAACCCTCAAACTGAAATCATCTTTTAACGCCCAGTTTGATCGATGTTGTTCCTATATATGTGGCTTGTGATGTCATTGATTCTAATGAGAAAGGTGAACCCATTTGAAACAGTAGCTTCATGGCACCATTGTATCACATTTTGTTTTCATGGTGCAATTTGTCCTCGGGGCCAATTCAACCTTTTTGACAATTTCACATGAATTGGCACTCTTTTTCTCACTTGTTACCTCTTTCCAAAAACAAAAGGGCACCCAGTTACCTTTACGTATTTTCTCTTCAGTAAGTGTTTTAATATTTCAGCTGCACAGCTCATCAACAGTTAATCTCTTGCTATTGCCCTTGATGTCAAGGCTGCATTTGATTGTGTGTGACAACAAGAAACTAAGAGAAACTAGAGGCGATGGGATTCGGTGGAAAATTCCCCATTGATAGAGTCATACCTGACACATAGGAAGATGGTTATGGTTATTGGAGGTCAGTCAACTCAGCTCCAGGACTTAGAGATGCCAGCGTTGGACTAGGGTGTACAAAGTTAAAAATCACACAAACCCAGGTTATAGTCCAACAGGTTTAATTGGAAGCACTAGCTTTTGGAGCGCTGCTCCTTCATCAGGTGGTTGTGAGACACAAGATTCTCCAGGACATCATTGTCGGAGTTCTTCAGGGTTGTGTTTTAGACCTAACCATCTTCAGCTGCTTCATCAGTGACCTTCCCTCCATTATGAAGTCAGAAGTGGAGATGTTCGCTGATGATTGCACAATGTTCAGTGCCATTTCCTACTCCTCAGATACTGAAGCAGTCCACGTTCAAATGCAGCAAGACAACCTCCATTCCACGCTCCGCCTACCATTTCTCTCTGCCTTTGCTCTGGGTTCCCTCATAATGTGCTCTGCTTGCTCCTCCTTCCCCTTTGCCAACAGTATAAAAACCATCAGCGCATTCCATTATGGAGTTATAGACCCATATATGCAATGAGACCCTTCGGTTCCACCTGCCTGTATTTGGCCCATATCGCATCCCCCCAACCTTTTCTAGTCATGAACTTATCCAAATGTCTTTTAAACATTGTAACTGTACCTGCATCCATCACGTTCTCTGACAGTTCATTCCACACACAAAGCACTCTGTATAAAAACGTTATCCCTCATGTCTATTTGAAATCTTTTTCCTCTCACCTTAAACATATCTCCACTTGTTTTGAACTCCCCCATCCGAGGGAAAAGACCCTTGTCATTCATCTTATCTATGCCCCTCATCAATAAGGTCACCCCTAAGCTCCATTGAAAAAAAACTCTTAGCTTTTCCAGTCTATTTTTATAACTCAAATCCTCCATTCCTGGCAACTTCGGGTAAATTTGTTTCTGAACCCTCTCTAATTTAATAATATCCTTCCTATAACAGGGCCGCCACAATGGCACACAGTACTCCAGAAGAGGCTTCAGCAACATCGTGTACAACCTCAACATAGAACATAGAACATAAAACATAGAACATAGAACAATACAGCACAGAACAGGCCCTTCGGCTCACGATGTTGTGTCAAACATTTGTCCTAGCTTAAGCATCTATCCATGTACCTATCCAATTGCCGCTTAAAGGTCACCAATGATTCTGACTCTGCCACTCCCACAGGTGCATTCCATGCCCCCACCACTCTCTGGGGAAAGAACCTACCCCTGACATTCCCCCATACCTTCAACCCTTCACCTTAAATTTATGTCCCCTGGTAACACTCTGTTGTACCTGGGGAAAAAGTCTCTGACTATCTACTCTATCTATTCCCTGATCATCTTATAAACCTCTATCACGTCACCCCTCATCCTTCGCCGTTCCAATGAGAAAAGGCCTAGCACTCTCAACCTAACCTCGTATGACTTATTGTCCATTCCAGGCAACATCCTGGTAAATCTCCTCTGCACCCTCTCCAAATCTTCCATATCTTTCCTAAAGTGAGGCGACCAGAACTGCACACAGTTCTGTGTGGCCTTACCAAGATCCTGTACAGCTGCAACATCACCTCACAACTCTTGAATTCAATCCCTCTGCTAATGAATGCTAATACACCATAGGCCTTCTTACAAGCTCTATCCACCTGAGTGGTAACTTTCAAAGAGCTATGAACATAGACCCCAAGATCCCTCTGCTCCTCCACCTTTCTAAGAACCCTACTGTTAACCCTGTATTCCGCATTCTTATTTGTCCTTCCAAAATGGACAACCTCACACTTGACAGGGTTAAACTCCATCTGCCACTCCTCAGCCCAGCTCTGCATCATATCTCAGTCCCTTTGCAGCCGACAACATGAATGTCCCAAATCCTAGACTCAATGGTTTGAGCAATGAAGGCTAGTGTACTAAACGTCTGTCTATCTGTGATGTAAGACACGTACCAGACTTGAAGTATTGACTCTGATTGTCTTTCTACAGATACTACCAGATCAATTGATTTTCTCAGGCAATTTCTGTTTCTGCTTCACCTCTCCAGCATCCAAAGTGTTTGCTTTTATTTGAACATCGAGTTATTATATTTTTATAAGCTTCATTTTGCTCTCATCCTCCCTATCTTCAAAGCAATGGCTCATGGAACTGTTTGAAAGAGTTAGCATTTCTGTATCACCTTTCCTAACCCACACCCTGCAATGGACAATGAACTCCAGTCACTGTTGTAATGTATGAAACACAACTGCTTTGTGCAGAGCTAGCTCACACAAACTACAACGAAATACTGGGGTTGGGGTTGATGAATTTTAGTCGGACAGATCCCTTGTCATTCCATGAAATATTGCAAAGGAATATGTAACTTTTAATTGCAAGGGATAACCAGATCTCACTTTTGTTTTCCATTTAAAGGTCAGCACCTATGGCAGTACAGCACTCCCTTAGGATTGCAGCCTAGGATCAGTGCTTATGTTCCTGGACAGGAACTTAATGGACTGACTTCAAGGTGAGAGTGTCACTGAACCACTAGTGATGTGAAGGGGCTACTCTTCCATCAGATTGACCAGAATAAGATGAGGAGCTCTGGGATGCTCTTGAAACATCAACGTTGTGAAGAGAATTGCTCCATTGAGCAGAAAGAGATCTCTCAACCTGTGCAATAAATCCTTACTTAAAGTTGTGGTGTGTTCCTGAACATCACAACTTTAAAGGGCAAGACTTTAAGTGAATCATCACTTCCTATAGGAATCAATGTGGAAGTCAGGGTTACGTCCCTTTGGACATTTTTGCCTGGAATTAAACAACATACAAATTGAAATACTGTGCCATACGTGTACAGAACTTTGCATTCCTAGCTGAAAGAACTTGAAAAATAACATCACTAAATATAAAAGAAATGCAATACAGTCCACCCCTGTCCAATTCAATATTATTTTTAAAAATACGCACAGATATTTTTAGATCAACGTGGCTCTGACTGGGAGAGGTTAGTCTGTGCATGGAGCAGCAGAGACGCTGCACCAAGTACCTTCTGCCAATCAATGGATTCCTTTGGTACAAGACTGACCACAATCAGCAGAAGAAAACAATTTAAGTGGCGAAAGGGGCAGCCTAAAGTAGGGGCTGAGGGAGACAAAAGTGAAAAGAAAGGAAGTGAGGTCACATCATGGTGAGATGGGGACAAACCCAGCTGGAATAAGGGTGGAAGGAGGCAATGCCAGAGAGAAGCCAATCTGCAGGGGAGCAAACAAGGGCACGGACGAGAGCTAATTCTGGGAGGGTAGGCTGGTTGGGGGTGGGGAAGCAATGGCGTCAAGCTCAGAATTAAGGAACGTATCTCAAGAAAACAGGCCTTAAAAAGCAAAACAATGTTAAAACAGGATGATGTGAAGCCAGCCAATGTAATGTGAGAACTTACTGTATAACTCAGTTTGACATGGGAAGTGCGTGAATTAACCATGAGCGAGCCGTTAGAACTCTTCTTTCCTAACAGTTCATCCTTGCTAAACTATTTCTCTACATTACGACAATGATTACACCTCAGATGTACTTAACTGACTGAGAAGGATTTTGGGATGTATGAAGTCATGGCATAGAGTCACAGAGTCATAGACCTGTACAGCACAGAAAGAGACCATTCGCTTCAACACATTGCTGACCAGATGTTCTACATTAATCTAGTCCCATTTGCCAGCAATTGGCCCATATCCCTCTAAACTGTTCTTATTCATATACCCATCCAGATGCCTTTTAAATGTTGGAATTGTACCAGCCTCCACCACTTCCTCTGGCAGCACATTCCATACATACACCATCCTCTACGTGAAAAGGTTTCCTCTTGGGTCCCTGTTAAATTTTTCCCCTCACTCCTTAAACCTATGCCCTCTAATTTTGGACTTGCCCACCCTGGAGAAAAGATCTTGACTATTTACTCTATCCATACCCCTCATGATTTTATAAAGCTCTATAAGCCTCTGACACTCCAGGGAAAATAGCCCCAGCCTATTCAGTCTCTCCCTATAGCTCAAACCTTCCAACCCTGGTAACATCCTTGTAAATCTTTCCTGAACACTTTCAAGTTTCACAACATCTTTCTTACAGCAAGAAGACCAGAATTGCATGCAGTATTCAAAAAGTGAGGTCTAACCAATGTCCTGTATGGCCAGAAACAAGACTTCCCAACTCCTATAATCAATGCACTGACCAATAAAGACAAGTGTACCAAATACCTTCTTCACTACCCTGTTGACATGCAACTCCACTGCTGTACTACATAAATGCAGTTTATGAGGTCATGATGCAAAAGGAGGACATTGTGTGAAATAACCACTGACATGGTCCAGATGGGCCAAATGGCCTTTTTCTGCTCTTGCTGTTTCTATTCTTTAACCGACCTAAAAGAAAAGAAGATTTATATCTCATGTTGGCAAAATTTGTCAAAGACCTGTTTCATAGTAAAACGTTCCCTGTAGTCTTTTATCTTAGATGTGACATATTCAGGTCAACAGTAAGCAAAGAAATCATTAGGTCAATGCTTCATTTTCCTCTCAACTCTCCTTGTTTGGAGACCAGACAGATATGTTCTTTGTGCTACATTTTTACGGTTTGGTGACCTTTGAAGACTTGCTGTGTCAGAGGGGATTACATTATTCCCAAATCACCTTTGTTGCTGGTGATTTGTTAAATTCAACTTCATATCACTAAATGTTTCCCATTAGTATGGGGTGTCAGGAGAAGGACACCAAGTTGCAGGCTAAAAGGTTAGTGTTGAGGCATTGATCCATCAAAATAATTAATGTTGTCAGTTACTACATAAACCATCAACCCACTGGAATGTTCTTCCAATCTTCGTCAAGTAACAAGCCTTACTGAATCATTGGAGGAGTTACGGTTCACCCTACAGTAAAAGTCATCAAAATTGTCCAATGCAGGCAAATGGGACTAGTTTAATTGTGAAAACTGGATGACATGGAAGAGTTGGGCTGAAGGGCCTGCTTCCATGCTATAAACCTCTATAACTCAGTAGACCATAGGGCTACTCCATCATCAGAGACAGTGGCGGTTGAGCCTGAGGGTCACATCACCTCAGGTAAGGGGAGAGGTTGAGAAGTAGGGTCCTCCACTGTAATCTCAGCCGGTGTGGGAACTGAAACCACACTGTTGGCATCAGTCTGCATCACAAACAGTTTCAGAACTAAACTGATCTTATTAGCTCAGTTGGCAGGATGGCTGGTTTGTGATGCAGAGTGATGCCAACAACCTGTCATGGTTAAGGTTACCAATAAGGTCTTGTCTTCTGAAACCCACTCCTTGCCTGAGGTGTGGTGGCCCTCAGGTTAAACCACAACTAGTTACCTCTCTCTGTCGCATGAGAGAGCAGCCCTGTAGGACAATGGTGACTTTACCTTTATTGCATGTGCCATGTGTTTGGCCAGTCACCTGACTTGTCTAAATCACTCTGGTTGGACTGAAAGGTCTGTTTCTGTGCTGTATGATTCTATGAGCCTATGACTCTTAAACCTCTTTACACCCTCTGCATCAATCAATCCCTTCTAGCTTTCCATCATCAGCAAATATTACATTTGACTCCCTTATTCATATAATTGATGAGTCCATGTGCCCATGTATTTGTCCCTACTATACCCCACACTTGACTTTATCTTCCAATTCAAAAACATCCCGTTTATTCAAACTCTCCATTTTCTGTCTGCTAATCTATTCTTAATCTTAATCTACATGTGTACGCTACAACCAATCTCATATGCTTTTATGATAACATCTTATGCAGGACTTTATCAAAACCTTTCTGAAATTCGAAAGGTACCATATGCACTCATGTATTCGACTGGTTGTGACCTTGAGTAAGTCCAGTGGGTTTCTCACACACACAATATCCCTTGAGAATCAATGCTGAATTTGTGTAATCCTGTTGGTGCTTTCTAAGTATTCTGCTATCACGTCCTTTATAACAGAAGTGGACTTAATAGATTCTGCAGCAGAAGTCAAAGATGGGCAGGGCAGACCTCCCAGCTTTGTGACTGCTCTTTATCTGTCAAGGAACTTTACTGAGTTGGATATCTGACCTTTCACACATTACGGCTTGTGGTTCTTTGCTTGTTTGTAAATTTTGTTGACATGTTTTCCTACATTACAACAGCAACTGCATTGGCTGAAAGCGTTTTGAAGCATCCTAATGGCACTTGTGATAAAGTAAAGGTAGCGCTCAGCAGCAACATGTTATGGTAATCGCGATAGAAGAAGGACAAATACAAACTGTATATCTGATTCCAAAGTGTCCTTTCATTATGCTGTAATGTATTTGAAGACTATACAGTCCCATTTTCGAAGGTGCTGCCCTGTAACACTAGAGAGCTGAACTGAAATAAAGTGGAGGAACAGTTAATGGAGTTGACTCATTCTGAGATCCTTTGAGAATTTGAAGCAAAAAATACATTTACAGTGTCTGCCTCCTGTCCATGTGGCTGTGACTGAATATAGAGCAGGAAATGTTTAATTTTCAACAAATGTAAGTTCTTAATTAACTGTTTCTTTCTTGTGACAGTGAACTGCACTTTTATATTAATATCCACTTCATAAAACTATAATTTAAAGAGATATACATGTTTTTAACTTACTATCAATATTTATATGGAAGTTTCCTTTTTACATAATTTCCCCTTGGATTATAATTCTTCCATTTATACTCAATAAAGCCTCAATAAATGTTACACCATTTCCCATTATTTTATTTTAATCTCGGTAAGTTACTGAGGCCTTTGATCTCATTGAGTGGCATCTGGTTCATTTCCAATGTTATTTCTTGTATGACCTAATTAGAGACCTTCCCCACTCCCTGATCTCTGACCTGAGGCCTTTCCCCCTCCCTGAACTCTGACTTATGAACTTTCCCCATTCCCTGACCTCTGACCTGTGGCCTATCATTGTTCCCTGACCTCTGACTTTGTGAACATGTAAGTCCTAATGGTTTAGCAGTGTTGGGGCTATTGCAAACCTTGTTTTTTAATATGTTTCAAACCTGCTTCAGTTTTGCTGCTTTCCTTCCTTGCCCCCAATCTAAGCGACTTGTTCAGGGAATCAAAACGATGAGCGGTACCTTAATAATAAACATGGGTCTTTTTAATGCCCCAGCACTGCTGAACCATTGGGAATCGCACCTGCACAATTTCAGAAATCCAGCTTCAGAGTGAATCTGGATTTTGAATGGGAGTGCAAGCCCAGGAGAAGGAAACAGTAATAGGATGAGTTGGGAAGTGAGAGAGGGGTCACAACTCAGAGGGTTGAGCAGCAGGGAGGGTCTGCAGTGACCAGAAGGATTAAGGAGCAAGAGGGTGGGGAAGCAACATCACTGGTGAGAAGGTGGTACTTTTATTCTTTAATGGGTTGAGGACATCACTGGCTAGTGGCATTTATTACCCATCCCTAATTGCCCAGAGGGCAGTTGAGAGTCAACCACTTTGTTGTGGGTCTGGAGTCACATGTCAGCCAGACCAGGTAAGGATGGCAGTTTCCTTCCCTACAGGATATTAGTGAACCAGATAACAAATGGCAATGGATTTATAGTAGTCATTAGATTCTTAATTCCAAATTTTTATTGAATTCAAATTCCACCATCTGCTATGGTAGGATTCAAACCCGGGTCCCCGGAACATTACCTAGGTCTCTGCATTGACAGTCTAGTGATAAGATCACTACACCATTGCCTTCCCCTATAATTTGAAGGTTACATTTTTTTCATATTTTAACTTTTTAAAATTTCAAATATGATTTATTTTCCCACTTTAGGAATTTAGCACTAATATAGTTCACTTTTAAGGGTATAATGTTTAAATAATATTTCTTCTGATGGAAATGTTCTGCAGCACATAACTTCTGCCTTAACATTGGTTCCTATGGGAACAAATGTTTCACTTAAAGTTGTTTCACTTAAAGTTGTAATTTTCTGGAATGCAACAACAATTTTAAATGAAGACTTACCTTTGACAGAGTAAAACATACCAAAACACTTCACTTCATTGTCCACAAGGAATATGAACAATACAGAGTAGGTTAAGGTAGTAGTTCTGAAAAGGTTATTTGAGAAAATTGCATTATGCTCCAGGCATGTTTACCCGACTACATCTTGGCAGTGACTGGCACTGCATGTTCATACAGTATTAGATTGACCAACACTATCATCTGGATTTGACTAAGCGTCAACTGTAGCTTAAAGGGTAGTTCACTTGGCTTTGAGACACGACGTTCTGAGTTCATAAACCTCAGGCTTGAACACAGAAAGAGATGGTGACTTTGCAGAACTGAGGAAGCATTACAATACCAGATATGTCTTCTTTTGGATAAGATATTAAACCCAGGGGCCCATCCATCTACCTGCTTCTATCTCATTGCAATCATATTGTCAATTATTTCAATACCTGAAGATACAAGTTAAAAGCGATTATTTTTCCCCAGGGTTCAAATGTCTGATACTAGGGGGCATGCATTTAAAGTTGGAGGGGGAAAGATCAAAGGAGATGTGAGGGGCATGTCTTTTACACAGAGAGTGGAAGGTGCTTGGAACGCATTGCCAAGTTAGTGGTGGAGGGCAGGTATGGCAAGGGTATTTATGGGGCTTTTGGATACGCACATGAATAAGTAAGGAATGGAAGATATGGACTCTTGGCAGGCAGAATTAAAATTACTGTATTAATATTTACTATCTGTAACCAAAAGCAATGGAAAGTAATCAATATGGCAGTCCCACTACCTAGACTGGAATTTACCATCTAAACATAATCCCATTCTTTGCAATTTAATATAGGTGTCATTGTACTTCCTGACCAAGAGATTATGCTAACATTAAAAATGACATTTCTTCATTTTTCTCAGCTACACCTGGATTTATTGAGTGGCTTTTTCCTGTTTCTAATGAGATAAAAGCAAATGGAACTGGAACATTCTGAAACAGAAAGTAAAATTCTTGAACTACTCAATCAGTTCACCAATATTTGTAAAGAAAAAAGAAATGTTTCGCTCTGCATTCCTTACAGGACAAGCCTGACAAAAAAACCTTTAACTAGTTTAACTTGGTGTGATGCTTGGCACAACGTCACGGGCTAAAGGGCCTGTTCCTGTGCTGTATAATTCTATGAAGGGATTCAATGCTTTTAATCTCCTGCTTTGCTGTCGATGAGATGCCTTCAATATGATTGGCTATTTTCTAGCATCAGTGCTTCTGCGCACTGCAGAACATGTACAATCTATGTGGGCAGGTCCCTTCACGGTCAACGTGAGCATTGCTGCTTTGGCATTGAATGCACAGATCAGCCACAATTTTAACAATCGACAGACAGCCTGACCTCTTGTGGATAGCTTCTTCACTTTGCTGTTAGGAAAAGCATTCCCTGCACAAACATCTGCTTGAGTTGCGGGACTAATTCATGATCAGGAATAAACGAGATAAAGTATTGGTCAACATCCAAAGATGCAAGAATTAAACTCAAGACAAATACAGCTAATCAAGGTGACACACAAATTATTCAGTATCGGTGAAAGGGGAAAGACAATTGAGCATGTTTTTAAGTAATGGGTTATCCCTGAAACGTTAACCATATTTTCTTTTCTTCACAGGTGCTGTACATTTCTAACAACTCTTGGTTTTTTCTGTTGTCTTCAGTTTTTTGCGTTTTTCTGTTTTTTTTTGTCAGATTTAAAATTGATGTTTGGTTAGCTTGTCCTGTAAGGAATGCAGAGCGAAACATTTATTTTTTCTTTACAAATGTTGATGAACTGATTGAGTAGTTCAAGAATTTTTCTTTCTGTTTCAGAATGTTCCAGTTCCATTTGCCTTTATCTCATTAGAAACAGGACAAAGCCACTCAATAAATCCAGGTGTAGCTGAGGAGAAATGAAGAAATGTCATTTTTAATGTTAGCATAATCTCTTGGTCAGGAAGTACAATGACACCTATATTAAATTGCAAAGAATGGGATTATGTGTAGATGGTAAATTCCAATCTAGGTAGTGGGACTGTCATATTGATTATTTTCCATTGCTTTTGGTTACAGACAGTAAATATTAATACCGTAATTTTAATTCTAAAAATGACAACCAAAGCATCACAAATTATGAAAGCATTCAAACAGACCATTTCTTCCAACAACACATGGCAATCTTCAAAACCCACAAAAGAATCTGGCCATTCTTTGTTGAAATCAAAACAGCACCAGAGACCCGGATTCAATTCCCGCCTCAGGTGACTGACTGTGTGGAGTTTGCACATTCTCCCCGTGTCTGCGTGGGTTTTCTCAGGGTGCTCCGGTTTCCTCCCGCAATCCAAAAAGTGTGTAGGTTAGGTGAATTGGCCATGCTAAATTGCCCATAGTGTTAGGTGAAGGGGCAAATGTAGGGGAATGGGTTTGGGTGGGTTGCGCTTCGGCGGGTCGGTGTGGACTTGTTGGGCCGAAGGGCCTGTAAGTAATCTAATCTAATCTAATCTAATCTAATCCCTGCAATGCAGATGGAGACCATTTAGCCCATCAAGTCTGCACTGATCCTCTGGACAGCATCACGTACTCCCACCTCATCTTTGTAACCCCTCTTTTACCATGGCTAATCCATCCACCCTATATATCCATGGACACAATAGGCAATTTACCATAGTCATTCCACCTAACCTGCGGGAGGAAACCAGAGCATCCGGATGAAACATACACAGACATAGAATGTGCAAACTCCAGACAGTTACACAAGACTAGAATCAAACCCAGGTCCCTGGTGCTGTGAGGCAGCAGTGTTAACCACCGAGCCACCATGCCAACCCAATGTAAGATACAGAATGAGACCATTCAGTCCATCACACTTGAACTGAATATACACACCTTGTTTCTCTCCTAAACATTGGAAGTTCTTTATCCACTGGTGCCTGATCAGCTGCATTTTAAAGTCATTGATAAATCCACCATATTTTCAGATAAAATGAAAAGACTGAAAGAACTGCAGATGCTGGAAATCAGAAACAAAAACAGAAATTGCTGGAAAATCCCAGCAGATCTGGCAGCATCCGTGGAGAGAAATCAGAGATAACCTTTTGGGTCCAGTTTCTGGACTGAAACGTTAACTCTGATTTCTCTCCGCGGATGCTACCAGACCTGCTAAACTTTTCCAGCAATTTCTCTTTTCAGATAAAGCGTTCCAGATGCTGAGAGCTCTGCTCTTCTCCCTTATCTCTTTTTGCCTGTGTTTGGATCTAACTTCCCCTTAAATTCACTGAGGCTCTTGGTCTCAACTGCTTCCCATGCTCTCTGTGTTCTACATCCTAACCACTCTCTGGGTGAAGAAGTTTCATCTAAACACTTCATGCATTTATTAATGGCCCGCTTAGATTTATGACACTTTGATGTGATCTTCCTGGCAAGGAGACACATCTTTTCTACATCTCTCCACTCTGCAGGCACCCTACCTCTATTCCTGATGAAGGGCTTTTGCCAGAAACATCTATCAAATCCTTTCATCATCTTAAAGACCTTAACCAGGTCAGGTTCAGTTTTCTTCTTGTAGAATTAACAGCACAGTCCTTTAGGTAAAAACAAGGACTGCAGATGCTGGAAACCAGAGTCTAGATTAGAGTGGTGCTGGAAAAGCACAGCAGGTCAGGCAGCATCCGAGGAACAGGAAAAATCGATGTTTCTGGCAAAAGCCCTTCATCAGGAATAGAGGTAGGGTGCCTGCAGAGTGGAGAGATAAATGAGAGGGGAGTGGGGGTCGGGAGAAAGTAACATAGACTACAATAGGTGAATGGGAGTGGGGATGGAGGTGATAGATCAGAGACGAGGGTGGGGGAAGGTAGCAAAGAGTACAATAGGTGAATGGGGGTGGGGATGGAGGTGATAGGTCAGAGAGGAGGGTGGAGTGGATAGGTGGAAAGGAAGATAGGCAGGTAGGATAAGTCATGGGGACAGTGCTGAACTGGAAGGTTGGAACTGGGGTGAGGTGGGGGAAGGGGAAATGAGGAAACTGTTAAAGTCCACATTGATGCCCTGGGGTTGAAGTGTTCCGAGGCGGAAGATGAGGCGTTCTTCCTCCAGGCGTTGGGTGGTGAGGGAGCGGCGTTGGACAAGGCCCAGGACCTGCATGTCCTCTGCAGAGTGGGAGGGGGAGTTGAAATGTTGGGCCATAGGGCGATGGGGTTGATTGGTGCGGGTGTCCTGGAGATGTCCTAAAGCGCTCTGCTAGGAGGCGTCCAGTCTCCCCAATGTAGAGGAGACTGCACTGGGAGCAACGGATACAATAAATGATATTGGTGGATGTGCAGGTAAAACTTTGATGGATGTGGAAGGCTCCTTTGGGGCCTTGGATGGAGGTGAGGGAAGAGGTGTGGGTGTAGGTTTTGCAATTCCTGCGGTGGCAGGGGAAGGTGCCAGGACGGGAGGGTGGGTTGTTGGGGGGGGTGCGTGGACCTGACCAGGTAGTCACGGAGGGAATGGTCTTTGTGGAAATGGATGGGAAGGGAAATATATCCCTGGTGGTGGGGTCCGTTTGGAGGTGGTGGAAATGTCAGCAGATGATGTGGTTTATGCGAAGGTTGGTAGAGTGGAAGGTGAGCACCAGGGGGGGTTCTGTCCTTGTTATGGTTGGAGGGGTGGAGCTCCCCTAATAACAAAAAATGAAAATTTTAGTGTGATTATAGTAAATCTTTTGAACACTTTCTGCAGTGTCACTATATGCTTGGTGTAATGAGATGACCAAACTACTCAGATGATTAGATTCTATACAGGTTTCACACAACTTTGCAGCTTTCCAACATTGTACCTTTAGAAATGAAACACAATACTTTGTATTTTTTTAAAGAATAATATTTGTTGTTTTAGCTGTGTTGTGTGAGGGTCTTAAAGGGCTAATACAGAGGAGTGCCTCAATCACCATTCACTGTGATAATGTCGCATGGACTTGGTGGGAGAATAGGTTAGGATCTTGAAGGATTGAGTTCTAACATGCAGGTCCTGCTCATGGATTTCTGCCATAATATCGGTCATATCACTTGTGTGTAATGGCTAACACGGAATTAACTTCATCTTGTTTAAGTCAAGGCACTCTTTTTGTTAAGCTAGCAAGTGGTTTTCCTTCAACACACTGAAATGAGTAGGCCTGGTAGACTCTTACGCTCAAAGAGGATAGTGGTGGTTCACAAGTACATGGCGAGTAGCAGCGCAGATTCTATGCAGCTGCCTCACCCTGTCAACAGTGAGGTCTATAGGTTTTCCAGCCTCCTCAGACTCAGCTTTAAGTCTGTGACACATGTACCTTAAACTCTGACACATGAAAGCCTTCTGTTTCTTGAACGTTTCTGTTCCTAACTCCTGAGCCATCCAGGGTTGTGTTTCTTCTGCCCTGACCACTTCAGAGACTAGGTAAAAACAATGACTGCAGATGCTGGAAACCAGATTCTGGATTAGTGGTGCTGGAAGAGCACAGCAGTTCAGGCAGCATCCAAGTAGCTTCGAAATCGACGTTTCGGGCAAAAGCCCTTCATCTGCCAAACTGCATTGCCGAGCTGGTATGTTTGTTTGTCTCTGAATGATCTGTTTATCTCTCCGAAAAAAAATCTTGCCCTCAGTGATCTTGGGATGACCAGTCTTTTCGAAAGGCAACTTGTTTCTGTCTACCCTGTATCATAGGACAGCTTGTTACTTGGAATCAGCACAATTTTTTTGACTAGTCTCCTTTTTGTTTTCTAAGACCCCATCTTCTTAAGGGCAGCTAGAATTAGGCAATAAATGTTGACTGGACTGTGATGCCCACTTCCCACAACTAGATAACAAAGTCATCTGCTCCTGCAGCGTGTCAGCAACAGGACAATATTAGACATTCAGAATCTGGATTAGTGGTGCTGGAAGAGCACAGCAGTTCCGGCAGCATCCAAGGAGCAGCGAAATCGATGTTTCGGGCAAAAGCCTCGTTTCCTGATGAAGGGCTTTTGCCCAAAACGTCGATTTTGCTGCTCCTCGGATGCTGCCTGAACTGCTGTGCTCTTCCAGCACCACTAATCCAGAATCTGGTTTCCAGCATCTGCAGTCATTGTTTTTACCTCTTGGACATTCAGAAACCCAGTGAAGACAGCCTTTGTTCCAAGATTTAACAAGCCGTGCCAATGGGAAAGACACAGCAAGGATTGAGCAAAGAAATCTACTCCATGGTGAGTGATGGTGCAGATAGCCTCATACAACATGGTGATCCATAATGAGAATTGCTCACTCAGCAATCTGCATCATGACCTTTCCAGATTTCGATTAGATTCCCTACAGCGTGGAAACAGGCCCTTTGGCCCAACCAGTCCACACCAACTCTCTGAAGAGTAACCCACCCAGACCCATTTCCCTCTGGCTACTGCACTTAACACTATGGTCAATTTAGCATGGCCAATTCACCTGACCTGCATATCTTCAGACTGTGGGTGGAAACTCATGCAGACAGGGGGAGAACATGCAAACTCCACACAGAGAGTCACCCCGGGCTGGAATTGAACCGGGGACACTGGTGCTGTGAGGCAGCAGTGCTAACCACTGAGCAACCGTACCATTTTTGAGTCACTAACCTATATACCTCCAGGTCCCTCTGTTCCCTCAATGTTTGAAGGAAAATATGACCTCCTATTTACTAATGTCTTAATTTTGTTTTTATTCACTGATGGGATATGGGCAGTGCTGACTGGGCCAACATTTATTGCCCGCCCTAGTTGCCCTTGAAAAGGTGGGGGTGAGTTGCCTTCTTGAACCGCTGCAGTTTTCTGGCAGAAAATACCAGAGCATCAGGTCTCTCACGGCCAGACTGCAATAGTTTCTTCCCCCGTCAGGCTTCTTAATACTGTATGAATCACACTCTATTCCATCTGCAATTGTTTGCACAACTTTTTGAATTTTTGTTGAAAACAATTAATGATCATTCATTATTACACTGTAATTTTGACATTTCAGGCAAAAACCCTTCATCAGTCATTCCTGATGAAGGGCTTTTGCCCGAAACATCGACTTTCCTGCTTCTCGGATGCTGCCTGACCTGTGGTGCTTTTCCAGCACCACTCTAATCTTGACTCTGATTAGATTACTTACAGTGTGGAAACAGGCCCTTCGGCCCAACAAGTCCACACCGCCCCGCCGAAGCGCAACCCACCCATACCCCTACATCTACATTTACCCCTTACCTAACACTATGGGCAATTTAGCATGGCCAATTCACCTGGCCTGCACATCTTTGGACTGTGGGAGGAAACCGGAGTACCCAGAGGAAACCCACGCAGACACGGGGAGAACGTGCAAACTCCACACAGTCAGTCGCCTGAGGCGGGAATTGAACCCGGGTCTCTGGCGCTGTGAGGCAGCAGTGCTAACCACTGTGCCACCGTGCCGCCAGCATCTGCAGTACCCACTTCTGCCTTACCCTGTAATTTGTCCACCACTGTGCCTTTCATCTTGTCAGGAATTATTGTGCTGTGTTGTGTGTTTTGGGCTTTTCTTATGGACTTTGTGCTGCTCCGTATATGACTGTACTCTTGTATAATTTGTGTTGTCGCTGTAGCACCTTGGTCTTGGAGGAACACCATTTCATTTTTAATATATCAATTGTATATTTCTAGAAATGACAAATAAAACTACTCTTGAGTCTTGCTGTAACTAGACCCACAATGCCATTTGGGAGGGAATTCTGGAATTTTGACTCAGCACCAGTGAAGAAATATTGATATATTTTCAAGTCAGGATGGTGAGTTGCTTGAAGAGGTATTTGCAGGTGGTGGTGTTCCCAGGTATCTGCTGCCCTTGTCCTTCTAGATAGAGGTGGTTGTAGGTTTGGAAGATGCTGTCTAAGGACCTTTGGTGAATTTCTGCAGTGCATCTTGGAGATAGTACACACTGCTGCTACTAACTGTCAGGAGTGGAGGAAGTGGATGCTAGTGAATGTGGTGCCAATCAAGTGGGCTGCTCTATCCTGGATGGTGTCAAGCTTCTCGAGTGTTGTTGGGCTGCACCCATTCAGGCAAGTGAGGAGTATTCCATCACATGCCTGACTTGTACTTTGTTGATGATGAACAGGCTTTGGGAAGTCAGGAGGTGAGTTACATGCCATTGTATTCCTAGCCTCTGACCTGCTCTTGTACCAACAACACTTATATGGCAAGTCCAGCTGAGTTTCTAGTCAATGGTAACTTTCAGGATGTTGATGGTGGAGGATTCAGTGATGGTAACAGCACTGAATGTCAAGTGGCGGTGGTTAGATTGTCTCTTATTGGAGATGGCCATTTGCCTGTGATGCAAATGTTACTTGCCCCAGCCTGGATATGAGCTGAAAATGTGTTGCTGGAAAAGCGCAGCAGGTCAGGCAGCATCCAAGGAGCAGGAGAATCGACGTTTCAGGCATGAGCCCTTCTTCAGGAAAAGGCTGAAGAAGGGCTCATGCCCAAAACGTCGATTCTCCTGCTCCTTGGATGCTGCCTGACCTGCTGTGGTTTCCCAGCAACACATTTTCAGCTCTGATCTCCAGCATCTGCAGTCCTCACTTTCTTCCAGCCTGGATATGGTCTAGATCTTGGATTTGAAGGTAGACTGTTTCCAGATCTGAGAAGTTGCATGTGATCATATATTCCCAAAAGTTTGATACTTTTAATTTGGAAGGATGGGAACATTCAGCTAGTAGACCATTCAGCCCCTTGGGAGTATTCTGCCATTGAATGGTTGAATATGACTGATCAGTATCTTAATTCCATCTATCCAACTTGTTTCTATTATCCTGATTATCTTTATCCAACAAATAAACATTATTCTGAGTTTTGAAATTTTCAATTGATGCATCCCTACTCATAACACGCATTTAGGAAGTGCTTTCTGAATTACTATGAACTTATCCTTTGTATGACCAAGTTTTTATTGACAGTGGGCTAATTTAAAGGTCCTATTCCCTGGCCTGAGGCCCTGCCCCACCACATAAAACAATTGCTCTCTATTTACATTATCCAATTCTTTAATCATCTTAAATGTCTTAATTAGTTCACAGCTTCACGCCTGACATTTCATGGGTCACTGGCTGAGGCTGGGAGGCCTCTTGTGGCACAGTGGTAGCATCTCTACCGTTGTACCAGGTGACCTTGGTTCAACTCCCATCTGCTCCAGAGGTGTCTAATAAAATACTTGAACAGGTTGCTTAGAAAAATAAGCATAATTAAACAAGCTGAGGCTGGGTATCCTAATTTAACCCTTAAAACACTGGTTTCGCACTTGTGAATTTGAGCAGGACTTCCTCCAAGGGCATTATACAGTTCCTGAGGTGTAATGCAAAGAGTTGAATGCAGTAGTCCAGACAGCACATTCAATAAATTGTCTCCTGTAAATGCTTTATGCATGTTCTGACTGCGCTTTTCTTTGCAAGTGTCGTAGTTTGCATCTGTTGAAGGGTTTCAACAGGAAATGTGACCTCCCAGCGAGTTAAACTTCATTAACCATGTTTTTTTTAAACTCTGAGTTATGAAAGAATTTATGCAGAAACACTTCAAGGTCCCACTCACATGATGAAATTCATGGGAAGTGCAGCAACTATTCCTGTTAGATTTGCATGACTGAAATCATTGTCTTTGACTCCCCTGACAAATTCTGTTCCATATTCACTGACTCCATCACTCTCCCTGACAAGTGTTTGAAACATAGTGAGTCTTGGTGCCAAATAAAGCCTGAACATGAACTTACATTGAAGGCTCTTGTCGCTTAGAGAATGTACTTTCACCTTGCTAGCGTTATCCTTCGCTGGTCCTGTTCAGCTCATTTGTTGTAACGATGTTCTGTATCCATCTGTAGAAAAATTCATTACAATCCTTCTTAACCTTTCATAGTGGCATGGATATTGGGAGCAAAATTGATCCCTATGAGCTTTCTCCACCATTCAATATGACAATGGTTGATCAGTCAACCCAATATTCCCGTTCCTGCTTTTTCCATAAACCCTTTGATGCCTTTAGCTCTAAAAATAATATCTAACTCCATCTTGAAATTGTTTTGGCCTCAACTACTTTCAATGACAGAGTATTCTACAGGTTTGACACTCTCTGGGTGAAGACATTTCTCCTCAGCTCAGTCTGCAATGGTCTATCTTGTAACCTTAAGCTGTGTCAAAGCTTTGACAAGGGGTCAGTTAGACACGAAATGTCAGCTCTTTTCTCTCCTTACAGATGCTGCCAGACCTGCTGAGATTTTCCAGCGTTTTCTCTTTTGGTTTCAGATTCCAGCATCCGCAGTAATTTGCTTTTAACCTTAAGCTGCAACCCCTGGGTGTGGTCTGCCTGTTCACTGGGAACATCAGTGCTTCATATTAGCCTGTTAAAATCTTATAGGTTTCTATGAGATCCTTTCTCAATCTTCTAAACTCCAAAGAATATCATCCGAAGTGATCAGTCTCTTTTAATACATCAGTCTTGCCATTCCAGGAGTCAATCTTTCATGACACTGTCACTTTAGAAAGGTTATTTTGTTCTGGGTTTTTTTTTGGAGAGAGAGGTTGGAAAGGCAGAGGTACTGAAGCAGCTACAGGAGATGGCCTAGGTCAACAGTTTAGGAGGCCTTTAGGTTTTGTTTGTAAAACAGTTGTAACAATGCAAGGGGAGTGGCCAGTTCCCATAAACTGGGCTTTCTAGATTTTTTTAGCTGTAGCAGTCAGAAGCTGTTGTGATCCCAGAAGAGTTGAAACTACAATGAATGATTGCTAGCTGCCACATTCGCTGAAATCTCTCTTAATGGTGTTTCCTCCTGGATTGGAGAACTGCATGTAAGAATATATCTCTGAACTTGCCTCTTTGCCAAGGGATGAGGAGATCCCAACTTTTCTTTGCTAAGGAAAGGTTAGGGTCTAGGCTACCTTAACATTCTGATAAACACTTTTTGAGCTTGTTCTACCACCAGACTATCCTTCCCCAGATTAGGAGACAAAGAAAATACACCTTGCCTTTCACAGCTTTCAGATCTGTCACTGTCCATACACACCACATCATTCAAAATGTTGCTGCCTGTTTCCTAACCCATGCTAAATTCTATTCACCCATCGCCCTTGTGCTCACGAATCAAATCTCTCTTGATATTGTGTCCTCCTGGATTGGACTTGGAGAAAGTGAGGACTACAGATGCTGGAGACCAGAGATGAAAAATGTGATGCTGGAAAAACACAGCAGGCCAGGCAGCGTCCGAGGTGTAGGAGAATCGATGTATCGGGCATAAGCCGCTCGAAACATCAATTCTCCTGCTCCTCAGATGCTGCCTGGTCTGCTGTGTTTTTCCAGCATCACATTTTTCAACTCCTCTTGGATTGGAGAACTGCATGTAAGATTCTATAATTGAATTTACCTTTTTGCAAAGGGTTGTGTTTATGGGATGTTACTGTTTTGGAACAGTTAATTAGTAAGAGGTATTGTATATATTATTCTGTTGAGTCTTCCAATAGTTAAGTTATTCTAATTCCTCTTTCTTTTGTTTGCATTTTAACTATAGTGTTTAAATAAATTGTGTTTTGCTTAATTTGTTTGACTAGTCACATTACATGTGGAACACAGCACTTCACAGCTGCCTTTAGGGAGTGGCACGGTGGCTCAGTGGTTAGCACTGCTGTTTCATAGTACTAGGGTCCCAGGTTCAATTACAGCCTCGGGTGACTGTCTGTGTGGAATTTGTACGTTCTCCCCATGTCTGTGTGGGCTTGCTCTGGTTTCCTCCCATAGTCCAAAGATGTGCCAATCAGGTGAATTGGCCATGTTAAATTGCCCATATTGTTAGGTGTATTAGTCAGAGGGTTGGTGTGGACTTTTGGGCAGAAGGGCCTGTTTCCACACTGTAGGGAGTCTAATCTTTAAAATAAGGAAAAGTTAGGGTCTAGGCTACCTTCTTAAAATGTTTTGAGGAGGTGTGGTCTGGTCCTTAAAAGTCTGATAAACTCTTTTTGAACATGTTCTACAGCCAGACCATCCTTCCCCAGATTAGGAGACAACAAAACTGGCCCCTGTCTTTCACAGCTTTCAAATCTATCGCTGTCCATATACACTGCATCATTCAAAATGTTGCTGCTTGTGTCCTAACCCACACTAAATCCTACTCACCCAACACCCTTGTGCTCACCAACCAGCATTGACTATCAGTCCAGCAATGCCTCAATTTTAAAACTTGCGTCCATATTTTCAAATTTATGGTATCACCAATGCTTCTTTTAACACCTTCAGTCATTTAACTCTTGAGGATTTGTGGGCTTTTTCCATATTCAGGCCTTTTGTGCATCCCTGATATTCTTCACTCCACTATTAGCAGCCTAGGACTTCAGCTTTTAACACTCCCTAAATCTCTCTGCATGTTTATTCCTCACTGCCCCTTAAAATACCCTCTTTGAGCAAACTTTAACCGAGGGACTGCAGGTATGGTAGAATGCAAGACTGTTCACCCAAAGGGGGAGAGAAAGTTGTTGAAAGGACGTAACTTTTGACAAAGGTTAAGACAGCAGACTAAGATTTGACCGATGGAATTTGTCTGGCAAAATGTCAGCCTTTGTCCACTTGGCAGGAGGAACAGTGAATTATTTAAATGGACAGAGATCGCAGAATGCTGTGGTATAGAGGGTTTTGTATGACCAGGTTCATGAATCAAATAAGCTCAGTGTGCAGACACAGCAAGTGATTAGTAAGGCAAACACAATATTGTTGTTTATCACGAGAGGAATGGAAGATAAAGGTAGGGGTATTTCACTACAGCTGTAAAGGGCATTGAGGCCATCATGTTACAAGTGTTTTAGATCCTTGGAATTGACTTTGAAGCCATTGCTATCTGACTTTGATGGAAAGTTAGCAGACCAGAATTATCTTTTACTGCAGACAATATTAGTTCATTTAGTAATGAACTAAGCAGACAGCTGGACCGAGAGTACACCGACTGTTCTTGTTTAACTCTGCGCGTTCGGAAAATTAAGGCACCCACACAACAGCATTCAAATGCTAACTAAAAACTGAAAGAACTGCTGATGCTGGAAATCAGAAACAAAAACAGAAATTGCTGGAAAAGCTCAGTTGGGGTGCCAGCATCTGTGGAGAGAAATCAGAGTTAACATTTCAGGGACAGTGACCCTTCTTCAGAAGTGACTTCCTCAGCACCCATATGCTGTTTTTAAAGATTATTTATTGCTCAGCCAGCATTTATTGCCCAAAGGGTAGTTAAGAGTGAAGCACGTTGCTGTTGGTCTGGAGTCACATGTTGGCCAGCCCAGTTGGAGAGAGCAGTGTCCCCTCCCTCAGGGATATTAGTCAGCCAGATTGGCTCTTCCTGACAATCAACAATGGTCATCTTTACGTTCCTAATTCTAGATTGTATTGAATTCAAATCAACCAGATGCTGTGGTGGGATTTGAAACCAGGTCCCCAGAACATACATTGAGTTTCTGGATTAATAGTCAAATGATAACGCCAGTCAGCCATCGCCTCCCCTGTTGTGGTTCAACATTAGCTGAGAATAATGGCTGTGCCATTGTGTTATTAACTCAGTTGATAGCTGGTTTGTGATACAGAGTGACAGCAACAGTGTGGCTTCAATTCCCACGCCAGCTGAGGTTATGCTACTTCTCAACCTCTCTCTCATCTGAGGTGTGGAGACCCACAACTCAAACTACCACCAGTCGTCTCCCTAATGAGAGAGCAGCTCTACAGTCTGATAAGGTTATGGAAACTTTTCCTGGCTTTGTTATTTGGTATCATAGCCACCTTATCTCAGCAAACTTCAAAGATCCTCATCCCGGTGCCACAGAACACCGTAATCATGGCAATGTGGTACAACTGACAATTTTGGGAATTCTGAAGCTGGTCTGCTGCTTCAGTGAGGGTGGAATATTGGCAGGAGTGCATCAGCGGTTTAATGGAAAAGGGAAGTGGGGCAGGTCTAATCCGGGCTAATCTAGCCTGATAATGCCAATTTGTTGCATCAGTGGTCTAATTGGCCTTCCGAAGACCCATTTGCTTTGGGAAGTATGGAAAAGGTAGTGAGGAAAAGAATGATCTCAAGGCCAAAGGCCAATTCCATATCCTGGACACACAGGCCAAATGAGTGGCCAGAGAATTGGCTATAGGATCAGCCACCCAAGGACTTACAGAAAAGGGCTTTTGCCCGAAACGTCGATTTCGCTGCTCGTTGGATGCTGTCTGAACTGCTGTGCTCTTCCAGCACCACTAATCCAGTATTTGGTTTTCAGCATCTGCAGTCATTGTTTTTACCTTACAGAACCCATGGCCAGTGACATGGAGTTTCCAGTGTGAGTAATCATACTCATTACACAACACCAGGCTATAGTCCATCAGGTTTATTTGAAATCACAAGCTTTCGGAGCGCTGCTCCTTCATCAGGTGACGTATAGCAGGGTGACTGTTGGGGTTGTGGTATCGCAGTAGTATCCCTATCTCTGAGCCAGGAGACCCGGGTTCAAGTCCCACCTGTTGCAGAGGTGTATAATAACAGCTCTGACCAGGTGGATGAGACAATGGGTTTTCTTTTGATTTTTCCAGGAGTCTTTTGGAAGTATTGTTTATCCTTCGACCAGGAATCAATGTGATCGATGACTGGGCCGTGTACTAATGATCCGAGGGAGCAGTGCTCCAAAAGCTTGTGATTTCAAATAAACCTGTTGGTCTATAACCTGATGTCATGCGACTTCTGACCACATCATATTCACTAGTGAGTGATTGCTAACAACGGTAGCTTTGGGAAGCAGGTATTGTTTCTTTGTGTGATATTCCTTTAAGACTGGGGAGTATTCTGAAAGAGTGGTATGAGGTTTCCTAATTATTGTAATCTCATGTTCAAAGAAATGCTTATGTGACCCAGAATGGCCATCAGGATGATTAGTTAGAAAAGCTAATTCACTCTGTGTTTTCCAGTTGGTTATTCAGCACACACTGTGAATTTGAGTAAGTGAAAACTAACAAGATTCTCTCTGAATGGCACAGCCTTCCATTTAGCAGTGTCAGAACAGATTTTGGTATTGAAGCAGGATTCTGAGAATAGAGCAGAGGCTGTGTTATTCTGTGTTATAGAATTGGAAAGGACAGAAAGGAAAGGTGAGGGATTTTGGATTGGCAATTTTATCCTATAGGTGGCAATGGGGTGATGACTGATTAATTTATTTTTCGTGAAGTTGGTTAAAAAAAATTTCTTAATTGACAACCAATGCCATGGAACCCAGAGCTAATGTAAATCAGGAAGTACAGATCACATTAATCATAAAATCCAATTCTTCTCCTCGTTAACTAAATGTTAGTCTTTCATTGTCACTTCCATCGATCAAGTGCATTTCGGCGAGAACTATGTAAACAATATAAAATTAGTCAAGCTACCTCATGTTTTGTCACACAGCTCCCTTCTAATAGATGCTGGTGTATAGAAATCTGATACAGTCTGGATTTGATGGGTCAAGACACCCCCTGTGGAATATCAACTATTGATACAAAAGATGAGGCTCCTAATATTGAGATAATTAAATTATTTCAGATATCCACAACAGGTGTCATCTTACCATTGGATTTAAGGGGTCGCTGGCAGTAAGGAGGACACAGAACAAAGGAAGCAGTGAGGACTGCAGATGCTAGAGATCAGAGTCAAAAAGTGTGATGCTGGAAAAGCACAGCCAGTCAGGCAGCATCTGAGGCGCAGGAGAGTCAATGTTTCGAGCATGAGCTCATCATTAGGATTCCTGATGAAGAGCTTATACCTGAAATGTCAACTCTCCTGCTCCTTGGATGCTGTCTGACCTGCTGTGGTTTTCCAGCACCACATTTTTTGACACAGAACAAAGGAAGACCATTATACTAATGAGAGTGTTACAGTCTCTTGCTCCTCACAGTCATCTGCCTTTTCTTGCAAAATGCTCATGCAGTCCATGGCCCCGTGAATTTAATTGTTTGGTGGAGTGTTGGGAAACTACAGTCAAGGCTTCAAATGTTTGCATTACACGCATCAGTCAACCACATCTCACTTTTAGACTTCAATATTATTGTTAAAGCCTTTTCTCTTTAACATCGGAGCTGCTCTTTGCTATGGCTTTGTTTTATAATATCTTACTGAATCCAAAGGCCTAGTTGTCAAATGGGTACCACTGATCTCTCAATGGATGTAGCTTCCTAACCTTAATTCACACAGGATTTGACAGGGGGAATCGGTTTCTTCCAGTTAAAAAAAATTCACACAACACCAGGTTATAGTCCAACAGGTTTATTTAGAAGCACTAGCTTTCAGAGCGCTGCCCCTTCATCAGGTATCTTGTGGGGCAGGATCATAAGACATAGAACTTATAGCAAATTCTGCTATAAATCTATAGCAAATTTTGCTATAAATTATGTGTCTTATGATCCTGCCCACCAGTTACCTGAAGGGGCAGTGCTCCGAAAGCAAGTACTTCCAAATAAACCTGTTGGTCTATAATCTGGTGTGGTGAGATTTTTTTAACCATGTCCACTCCAGTCCAACACTGGCATCTCCACATCATCTATTCCAGGGACAGAGGCCCAGAACGTGGGGCATAACCTTAAAATTGGAATCAGACCTTACAGGGATGGTCTAGATTAGTGTGGTGCTGGAAAAGCACAGCAGGTCAGGCAGCATCCAAGGAGGAGAAAAATTGACATTTCGGGGAAAAGCCCTTCATCATTCCTGAAACATCGATTTCCCTGCTCCTCGGATGCTGCCTGACCTGCTGTGCTTTTCCAGCACCACACTAATCTTGACTCTGATCTCCAGCATCTGCAGTCCTCACTTTTGCCTTATAGGGATGGTGTTACTCCTATACATACAGTGAAAAATGTACTGAAACTCACTCTTCCCAAAAAGCATCAAGGGAGTGGAGAAAACATTTGACGTGAATGCTTCTGGTGGTGAGAAACGTCCATGGCATAGACTGGAGAAGCTAGGACTAATGTCTTTGGGGAAGACAAGAGATTTGATAGGGGTGTTCAAAATCATGAGAGTTTCGGACAGAAAATAAAAACTGTTTCCACTTGTGAAAGAATCGAGAATGAGACAGTGCAGATTTAAAAGATAACACAAAAGAAGCAGAAGAGAGAGAGAATAAAACCATGTGGTGAGCAAGTAAGATCTGGAATGCATGACCTTAAAGTGTGACAATTATAGGTTTAATTGAAACATTCAAAAGGGATCGAGAGAACGATCTGAAAAGTGAGGAAACACAGGGTTACAGGTAGAAGGCAAGACAATAGCATTAAGTGAATTGTTCATTTGGAGAGCTAGTACAGCCAGAATAGGCTGAATGGCCTCCTCTGCACTGCAACGGTCCTGTGATTCTGAAGGTGGGAATCAAATGGAAATGTCAAAGTTGGTAGATTTTTTTTACTAAGGAAATGGTATTGAGGGTCAAGGAGCTCTCAGCGAGTAGATAACATTGAGATACACATCAGTTCTGAGTTAATTCAATAGCGAAACAAATTCAAAAGACTGGACATCTCATCTTCAGACTGGGCACTTCACCGCCTTCTGGACTTAATATTGAGTTCAACACCTTTAACTTGTGAACTAACTCCCATTTCTTCCCTTTCTTGTAGTTGTTATCATGTCCTCCCCTCCCCCAATCCCAGTTCCTCTCCTTTCCAGTCTGATGGAGACATTGTTTTGCCATTCTCACATTCCCAGTACTTTGTCTGAAGTGTCAACATCCTTCCTCCACCAGCATCCTCCACTCACTATCACCACCCCCCAAACTATAGTGTAAATGCTGTCCCCTCCACACTTCACATCAGCTCTGATGAAGAATCATCTAGACATGAAACAGCTTGTTCTCTCTCCATGGCTGCTGCCTAACCTATTGTGTTCTCCAACATTTGTTGTTTTCAGTACAGATTCCAGCGTTTGCAGTAATTTATTCCTACAATCTGAATGGTCTGTTCCTGTTGCTCTCCTTTGTCAGAGAATCCCAGTTTAGATCGTAAATGATGTGCTGATTAAGATTGCAGAACTCAGCTCAAAGCGGATCTGTCACAACTGGTCATGACTTCTGAAGGCCACAGTGGAGATGTGTCAATTTGCTCCTCATCACTGTCCAAATATTTAATAATAATATGAATGGATACATTTCATAGAACCCCTACAGTGTGGAAACAGGCTATTTGGCCCAACAAGTTCACACCAACCCTCCAGAGAGTAATGAGTCCAAATATTTAATAATAATATGAATGGATACATTTCATAGAATCCCTACAGTGTGGAAACAGGCTATTTGGCCCAACAAGTCCACACCAATCCTCCAGAGAGTAATGAGTCCAGGCCCATTCCCCTACATTTAGGTAAGGGGTAAATGTAGGGGTATGGGTGGGTTACACTTCGGCGGTTCAGTGTGGACTTGTTGGGCTGAAGGGCCTGTTTCCACACTGTAAGTAATCTAATCTAATCACTAATGCACCTGATCTACACATCCCTGACCACTATGGGCAATTTGGCATGGCTAATTCACCTGACCTGCACATCTTTGGACTGTTGGGAGGAAACCCACACAGACAGCTACCAGAGGCAGGAATTGAACCTAGGTCCCTGGTGCATGAGGTAACAGTGCTAACACTGAGCCACTGTGCCATCCTGCTGTTATGGAGTATTGTACATGGAGTATAGCTACATAGAAGATACTTACAGCCATGAAACCATACAACAATATGATTCACTGTGCTGGTCATAGTTCACTGTTGGTAGTGATCTGACATCTGAGCTAAAAGGGTTGGTAGTTCGAATCCCACTTCCGTGGCTTAAGAACTGAAATCTCAGCTGGCATTATACTAAGGGAGTGTTATGCTGTCTGAGGCATTGACTTTGGAATGAGGTGTAGATCCCAGGATGTTATTTCAGAGAAGAGCAAGGAAGGTGTCCTGGCCAATAGTTCCCCTTCTGTAAGTAACACAAAAATATTACCTGCTTACTATTATATTTTAATGGGAATTGTGCTGTGTGTAAATTGGCTGCCACGTTACAAATAGTCACTACGCTTAAAAATATACATTGTTGGCTGTTAAGTGCTCTGGGATGCCATGAGGTTGTGTAGGGTAATATATAAATACAATTCTTTGTTTTTATCACCTTAAAAAGAGAAATGGTAGAAAATGATGGGAAATTAAAAGAGCTAAGGGTTCACAGGCTACCCTTCAATGTTTGACCCATGGGTTTAAAATCCTCTTGATAATGGCAAAATGGAAATCTTTTATTTTTTACACACTCTTTACATATGCCAAACATTTGGATATTGGCTCAGAATTTGCTATGTGGTGAGCATCTGGTTGGGCATAACACAGGTAACAATAGTAACAAATTTAGATGGCCAATGTCCAACCATTCTGCCCATCTCAAAATCAATTCATACTCAGTATTCACCATTTGGTGGCTTCCTAAACAGGCATTAGTTACGATGCTTTTGCCAGTGAGATGCCTGGTGACCATATAAGGGGACCTTTGGGAAATTTGTTTCAGATAAAGGAGCTGTTTCCCTCTATATCTTTCAATGACACAAATCAGATTCAGCCGCTTAAAGTAGCTGACATCTCAAGCATCATGGAGATAGACTCTTTGTGAGATACTTGAGGAGGAGGTAGGCTGACTGACTGGAGGCTTGAATAAAGTCGAGCACTTTTGGAAAAGATGGGTTAACTATTTGTTTCTCAATTTCCTTCAACATTCATGTGACTTTCAAATCAATGTTGAGAATTAGTTCCAGGTTTTTGATAGACCCACTCTGTATCCTACCAAATTTAAATCATACTTAGAGTCATAGCATCACTGAGTCACACAGCACAGAAAGAGACCCCCTGGTCCAACCAGTCCATGTTGACCATAATCCCAAACTAAACTGGTCCCACCTACCCATTTCCCTCCAAACCTTTCTTATGCACGTACTTACCTAAATGTCTTTTACATGTTGTAACTCTACCCACATCCACTACTTCCTGTAGAAGTTCATTCCACACATGAATCACTCTCTGTATAAAAAAACTGCTCCTCATGTAATTTTTAAAAATTTTTCTCCTCCCACCTTAAAAATATGCCCCATAGTCTTGAAATCACCAGCCGTAGGGATAAAACACCTGCCATTCACCTCATCTATATCCCTCATGATTTTATAAACTTCTATAAGATCACCTCTCAACCTCCTACGCTCCAGTGAGACAGGTCCCAGCCTATCCAGGCTCTCCTTATAAGTCAAATCCTCCATTTCTGGCAATGTCCTGGTAAATCTCTTCTGGACCCTCTCCACCTTAATAATATCCTTATTTATAGAACACTTATTAAACAGAACAGCGAATCAGCATCAATCATGCATTCTTCCCTCCCCCACTACCCCTTGTAGACATTGCAAGTGCTTGGAAGGCCTTCTGTTATTTCTAATCAAAAGCAAAGACAACAGGGCTTCAGCAGGGAGATCAAAGGGTATTGTTCTGAAAGTTCAAAACAGCTCATTTTAATAATGTATCGATGGTGCGTTCACACAGAGATTACTGCCTTCACTGAAGAGTTAGTAGATTGTGGCATTTGGATTGTTGCATTTCATTAAGCTGTTTACGTATGTATTAATTCAGATATTGCTGTATAAACATAGCTAATTGCTGGTTGTGGATTTGTAAACATTTGCAGGCAGCTGCACCAGTATTACCACTACCATTTAGTGTGGAGACATGAGATTTGTAATCATTAGTGCAGTTTTTGAAAGGATATTCACCATAGACCCTATGTTAACTTATCTACCATAAACGTGTTGGAGTCCAACTTTATTAGTCTGACTGCACAGTCTTTGATCAATGGACTATCATTTTGAAATAAAATCTGACTGGTGACTGAGCTCACAACTGCAATCTGCATGCATGGGGCCCAGTGGTTAGCACTGTTGCCTCACAATGCCAGGGACCTGGGTTCAAGTCCCATCTTGGACTGTCTGTGTGAGATTTGCACATTCTCCCCATTTCTGCTGGGTGCTCCGGTTTCCTCCCACAATCCAAAGCTGTGCAGGCTAGGTGAATTGACCATGCTAAATTTCCCAGTGTTCAGGGATGTGTGGGTTAGGTACGTTAGTCAGGGGTAAATGTGGAGGAATGGGTCTGGGTGAGTTACTCTTCAGAGGGTCAATGTGGACCTTTTAGGGCCTGTTTCCACACTCTACGGATTCTATGATTCAAAGAAGAGTTGCGCAATGAAAATTGGTGAAACATAGGCTGACGCTTATTGGACAATGAGGAACTTCAATTGACTTTGCATTGCTATTGCAGGGGAATTCGTGAAAGTGGATAACTCAACGCCTTGATAGCATCAGCTAATTCTAAATCGAAATATCCTTCTTCCAGGAGTTCTTCAAAGGTGAAGGTTTATCCAACCAACTCTATTTAAAAATATACCCTGTTTCAGGGTAAGTTCCACAATTGTTTGCTTTGGGTTGTTTATGCTATTTTTCCCATATCAGTAAAGGTGATTTCTGCAGCTTCCTTATGTTCCTTAATATCTTAGTTGCTTTTGCCTGTTTAGGCTCTGATTTCACATGCCACCATATGAAATCATAATGTAGGACAGATGGTGGCTACCTGGATGTAAATCAATACTTCTTGAAGTCTAGCCTAAGTTCGGTCATCTGAATTAGACTCGTTTAGAGGTTTGGTCAAAGTAACAGTAGTTTAGTAGTTATCCTAATCCAAAAAAAAACCCCACTAAAACCCCAACTGATGATACATTGTATAATCTATTATCTACAGGACATTAATGATAGCTGTGTCTGCATACATTTCGATCATGACATACTACCTCTAAACCAACAAAGTAGTTTCTACAATGGGTGCCTAGTGGAGTTGTAACATTGACAAAGATGCGGCCTAGGCTGAGGATCTCAAGCAAAGCATAAAACAGAAAAGCAGCCCAATTACACCTGATGAGGCAGTGGCATACTGGTATTATTACTTGACCAACAATCTAAAGCCCCAGTCTAATGTTCTAAAGGTGTGGTTCAAATCCCATCAGCATTTTGGGGACAATGGAATTCAAGAAAAAATCTGGATTTAATTTTTTAAAAATATTCTAATGGTAACCATTATCAATTGTTGTAAAAACACATCTGATTGACTAATGGCCTTTGGGGAAGGAAATCTGGCATCCTAATTTGGCCTGGTCTATTTATGACTTCAGAAACACAGCATTCTGGTTAAAAGCAGAGTACTGTGGATGCTGGAAATCTGAAGCAAGCTGTCTCATAGCACCAGGGACCCAGGTTCAATCCTACCCTCAGGTGACTACGTGGAATTTGCACATTCTCCCCGGTTCTGTGTGGGTTTCCTCCCACAGTCCAAAAACGTGCAGGTTAGGTGGACTGGCAATGGGAAATACAGGGTTTAGGGATGGACCTGGTTTCGATGCTATTCAGAGGGTTAGTGTGGAATCGATGGGTTGAATGGGCCTGTTTCTACACTGTAGGGATTCTGTTCCATTTTAGATTGCTGGAGCAACTCAACAAGTCTGGCAGCAACTGTGGAGAGAGGATCAGAGTTAATGTTCCAAGTCCAGTCTGACTTCTACAGAACTCTTAACTATCCTCTGTAGTGATCTGGAAAGCCAGTCAGTTCAAGGATCATTATGGATATGCAATAAATAAATGTTGGGTGAAAGTGAGGACTGCAGATGCTGGAGATTAGAGTCGAGAGTGTGGTGCTGGAAAAGCACAGCAGGTCAGGCAGCATCCGAGGAGCAGGAGAATCGACATTTCAGGCAAAAGCCCTTCAAATGCTGGCCCAGCCAGCAATGCTCACATCCCATGAATGAATAAAATGTTTAAAAATCCCTTGACCAATTTTACAAAAGCAAGTTATCTGATCATTATTCCATGGGAGTTTACTGCTTTCCTTACAGAACAACATGATGATGTTTCAAAAGCAGTGAATTGTTTGTGAAGCACTTCGGAACATCCTGAGACCATGGAAGGTACTGTATAAATACGAATCCTTATTTTATTCCGGTGTGTCTTGTCTGCCCATAACTATGTTCATACTGAGAGGTAGCTTGTTGATAAATAATGAAAAGCATTGAAAATTTAATACCTTGCCAAACAAGGACCTGAAGGAACTAATTTAAAATCTTAATTTGAAATTAATATAAATACAGATCAGCAAACAACTCTGCAAACTTTAAGCCAATCCCACACTCCTGTTTTAATGCATTTTCTGCTGCAACCATAATTATCAATTCATTTTGATTTTGGCATAAATGCAAAAAAATGACCATAACAGCTAGTTTTCTGATGGGGATATAAAATATCAAAGGCTGTGTATGTGGATTTCTGCAGTAATATGTTTCCTACCACTTGCTCTAGGCAAAAACAACTTGCATTTACATAGAAACCAAAAGAACTGCGGATGCTGGAAATCAGAAACAAACACAGAAATTTCAGTTCTGAGGAAGAGTTACCAGACCTGAACTGTTAACACTGATTTCTCTCCACAGATGCCTCCAGACCTGCTGAGCTTTCCCAGCAATTTCTGTGTTTGTTGCATTTATATAGCACCTTTTAAACGTGGTACAATTTCTCTAATTGCTTCACAGGAGTGTTGTCCATTCAAATTTGACACTGAGTCCCCTAAGGAGTTATTAAGGTATGTGTCAACAGCCTCACTAAAATGGCACCTTTAAGTGAGTGCCTTTGAAAACGAGAGAGACTTGGTGGGACTTAGAGGTTCAGAAATAGTATTCCAGAGTTTCAGCCTTAGGCAGTTAAGGATGGGATGATGAAAAACAGGGTCTGGATTAGAGTAGTGCTGGAAAAGCACACCAGGTCAGGCAACATCCGAGGAGCAGGAAAATTTATGTTTCGGGCAAAAGCCCTTCATCAGGAATGATGAAAAACGGGGATCAGCAAAGACTAGAACTGGAGGACCCCAGGGTTTTAGGTCTGGAGGAGGTTGCAGAAATGAGGAAATGAGGTAGGGGGACAGGAGAAAGCCTTTGATCCCTTGTGAAGAAAAAAAATCCATTGATCTCAGCTTTGAAATTTTCCGTTGACTCACAACAGCTGTTTTGAAGTGTGTTCCACATTTCCAAAACTCTGTGAGCAAAGAAGTGGTTGCCAACCTCATCCTGGACATGAAAAAACTGTCATTTATCTCACACTTTTTAATGACCGGCATATTGCTTTCCTGACAAGGGAATATTTTTGACGTGTAGTCACTGTTGCTATGCAATAAACATGACAGTCAGTTCATGGGGAGGTGATGGCCTAGTGCTGGATTGTAATGTTCTGGAGACCTGGGTTTTAATCTCTGCAGATGGTGGAATTGGAATTCGCTACATGTCTGGAATTAAGAGTCTGATGAAAACCATTGCTGACTGTTGGAAAAATCCATCTGGTTCGCTAATATCATTTAGGAAAGGAAACTGCCATCCTTACCCACTCTGGCCTATATGCGACTCCAGACCCACAGCAATGTGGTTGGCTCTTAATTGCCCTCTGGGCAATTAGGGATGGTCAATGAATACTGGCCTAGCCAATGGCACCCACATCCGTGAATGAATTAAAAAAACACACACAAAGAGCTCTTCAAAGCACCAATCAGCCAAATAATCTGTTTGTTGTGATGTTGACTGACAGATAAACATTGTCCAGGACATCAGGGGTGCCTTCCTTGCTCCATGGGACATTGTACAGTCACCTGGAAGGGTAGACATTTCAGTTTAACATCTCATCTGAAAGATAGCATTTTCAACAGTGCAGCACTCCCTGAGTACCGAAGGGTTATGTCTTCTTGTTCTGACTATTCCTCCAAAGGTACCTGTTTTGTTTCTCTAACTTCTCAACTCCTGTCATCATCCCAGCCACGCAAGTTCAAACTCCCCCCAAAATCTTGTATATTCAAAGGATTACAAGCCGAACAGATGCAATCTGCTATCATAATTAAACCAAGATGCTATACTCTGTCCACTGCACCTCCTTCAAAAGCCCAGAGCTGGAACCAGTTCCTCCAGATGGGGTTTATCTGTGATTCCTTAAGTCTAACCCCAACCAGCCTTTTGTATTTCAATGTGATTGAAATAAAGGCCAACGTTCCATCAACCTTTTAATTTATATCTTGTACCTGCTCGCTAGCTTTCAGTGATTTTTGCATTTGGACATACTCAGTCTCTTCTCACTTCTCTAAAGTTCTTCTGTTTTCACCATGAAGAAAATCTTCTGATCTATGAGTCTTTGGTTCAAATTCGGTGACCTTCACCTGACAGAGTTTTGCTTCTTCTCTTAATCTATTAACATTCCTTTCCTACTTCTTACTCCAACATTATTTACTGTGCTACTTAGTTTAGTATCTTCAGTCAATGTAGATGTACTCTGCCCAGCTTTCACCCAAGTCATTTACAAACATAATGAAAAGCAAAGGCCCCAGGGTAGAGCCAACTAATTACACCCAGCTTTTGAGTTCTTACCCATTATGCCAACTTTTTTAAATTCTACCTCCTACCCAATGCCTAATCAAACCACAAACTGCTAACAATTCCAAGTTCCTTTATTTTTCTTAAATGTCTTTCATGTGGAACCTTAATGAATACCTTCTGGACGTCCATATACATAACACATTGATAACATCCCAACACATTTCTTTATCTGATGATTTGTACCTTATTAAAAATTCAGCCAGGTTTGCTGGACATGACTTACTCTTTACAAATCCATGCTGACTGTCTCCGATGTGTTCTTATCTGTAAAAATGCTCAGTCACTCTCCATAATGAAAGCAAATTGCCCACAGGAGATGCTCAACCAATAGACCTTTCATTTCCTAATTAATTTCTCCCATCTTTCTGAAATAAACTAGGAAAATAATGCTGCTTGTTTGGCAATGCCATTGGCATGAATTAAAAATTTGCGACTTACAGAAGCTTAAATGCACTGACTATTTTGGAGAGTTTAATGGTTTCCTCCCACCACGTCAAATACTGACATAAAAGGCTTTGCTGACTTTGGGCAAAGTTGTAACTTCATGATGCCTTAGTCAGCAACTTGTGTCTTACTAAAGTGCAATTATCATGAACTTGTGTCAGTAAATAAATAGTGAACTTGCTGTTCAATTACCTCCTCATTTGTGTTGAATTTTCGGAACAAGGTGAGCACCCTTTATTTGACTGGAAAAGAAGTTAACTAATCACAGTGCAGAGTTTCCAAATGGACATTCCATCACTTTTACAGAGGACTTGCGTATAGGAGTAGGGAGGTCTTGCTGCAGTTATACAGGGCCTTGGTGAGGTCACACTTTGAGTATTATGTGCAAGTTTGATCTCCTAGTCTGAGGAAGGACATTCTTGCTATTGAGGGAGCATAGTGAAAGGCCACCAGACTGATTCCCGGGATGGCAGGACTGACATATAAAGATAGTCTGGATCAATTGGGCTTGTATGCACTGGAATTTTGAAGAGTGGGGGTGGGGGGGATCTCACAGAAACATTGAAAATCTTGATGGCATTGGACAGGCTAGACGTAGGAAGAATGTTCCCGATATTGGTCAAGTCCAGAACTAGGGGTCACAGTCTAAGAGTAAAGGGTAAGCCATTCAGGACTGAGATGAGAATGAATTTCTTGACTCAGAGAGTTGTGAAGCTGTGGAATTCTCTCCCACAGGAAGCTGTTAGGACCAGTTTGTTAGATACATTCAAGAGGAAGCTGGAAGTGGTCCTTGTGGCTAAAGGGATCAACAGGTATGGAGAGAAAGTGGGATTGAGATATTGAGATTGCACGATAAGCCATGATCATATTGAATGGTGGTGCAGGCTCGAAGTGTGGAATGGCCTACTCGTGCTCCTATTTCCTATGTTTCTATGTTTACATTAAGTTTAAGACTGTGGGGATCCTGAAGTGCAATGGTACCATCTCTACCTTCAAGTTGGGAGATCAGACTCAAATCCCAGTGCCCCGGATGTGCATTACAGTTTACCTAGAATTTAGATTTAAGTTAATATATAAAAAAGAAATGTGCAAATCACATTCCATTTTGTTTTAGCTTCCAATATTTAGTGGACAAACTGCATTTTTATCAACCCAAATCTCGACCCAAAATAATGCAGAATTCATGCTGTACACTATTAATACTCTGTAAATCAGCCAATACTTACAGGGATGATAATCACAAATTAATTGCAAATCTATATAATTCTCTCTGCTATCTGCCTCTTGTGAATGACATTCCACCCTTAACATTCCACTTTTTTTAAAGATTATGCTGGATTTGTGCAATAATTATCCAATAAACTCACAGCTGAAATTTCAGGCTCATACTTAACCAGCCCATTAAATGATGTGGCATTTGTCAATATAATATAATATAATGTAATATAACATAATAACACTCTCTTGCACAGCAACAGGACAATTTGAACTGTTCAATTTCATTTCTTACTGCAGCAAGTTATTCTGCGACCGAACAAGATAAATACTGGGGCTTTCAGGTTTCTGAGAGACATATAGAATTTGTTTTTTTATATAAGTTTGAGAGAAACACATAAAGCTGAGACAGGGATAGTTTTATATTTTCAGTTTTCATTTTGAGTGGAGCAGTCTTGTGAGGTCTTTGGAATATGATGGCTGCTTCGACCCCTGTTCTTGAGAAGAAGAACATGTTAGGAACTCAGTTACCTTCGAGTGAGGAGTTAGTTTTAGTCCCAGAACAGAAATGTTGGGATAAAACCCTGAAGAGTGGAGTACATTGAAGCTCAGTTGTATGATAGCTCCAGGAAGAAACTATCTGCCATTCCATTTTAAAAGTTGAAGTCAGAAGTGAATTAAACTACTAAGAATCTTGATACAGGGACTCTGGTGTGAGTATTATATGAGTGGTGTTTTGGGCACTGTATAAAAGCTGTTTTGTTTCTTTTCAATTTCAAATTTTGATTTAAAATTAATGAGATTATACTTGTAATGCACATTTAAAAATCTTTGAATTTCTATTATAAATATTTGGTTTACTTTATTTTATCTTTTGTTAATAAATGTTCATTTTACTGTGAAAGTAAAATCTGCAGCATGTATGCTTATGTTTAAAAGAGAGACCACTCTCTTCAAACCAAAACAAATCAAAATATGATCTATCAAGCTAGGCTCGTGTCCGGTATCTTATCTGGTAATAACATCAGTTAGGACCATAACACATTTCCTGATTGGACTCGAATTTATCCTGCCCTGCGGTTTTCCCTTTGTTTCTTTCTCCATTCTTAATTCCCAATACTTAGTAAGATCCAACAATGGTCTCATCAGTCACTAAGTTCCCAAATGATGTAAGACCACAGATAAAATGTTGGATTTGATTTTAATTCACTCCAAATCCATTTGGTTTGACAGAGTCAAAATTGGGCCTGTTAGTTCTAGTTCTTTCCCATTATCCTTAGATAATGCCCCTCATTACAACCTTGGTTCAAACATGGACAAAAGAGCTGATTTCCAGAGGTGAGATGAGAGTGACAACCCTTAACATCAAGACTGCATTCGATTGAGTGTGGCATCAAGGTGCCTGAGCAAAACTTAAGTCAATGGGTATCAGGGAGCAAACTCCCCACTGGATGAAGTCATACCTGGCACATAGGAAGATGGTTGTGGTTGTTGGAGGCCAATCATTTTAGCTCCAGCACATCTCTGCAGGAGTTCCTCAGAGTAGTGTCCTTGGCCCAATCATCTTCAGCTGCTTCATCGAGGACCTTCCCTCCATGATCAGGTCAGAAGTGGGGATGTTCACTGATGAATGCACAATGTTCAGCACCATTCACAGCTCTACAGATATTGAAGCAGTCCGTGTTCAAAGACAACAAGATCTGGACAATATCCAGGCTTGGGCTGACAAGTGAGAAGTAATATTTGTGCCACTCAAATGCCAGGCTATGTCAATCCCCTTGACATTCAATGGTGTTGCCATGACTGAATCCCCCATTATCAACATCCTGGGAGTTATCATCGATCAATTGGACTTGAGCATGTAAGAGCATGTCAGAGGCTAGGAATATTGTGGTGAGTGACTCACCTCTTTGTGGGCAGCACGGTGGCACAGTGGTTAGCACTGCTGCTTCACAGTGCCAGAGACCCACGTTCAATTCTCACCTCAGGCAACTGTCTATGTGGAGTTTGCACGTTCTCCCCGTGTCTGCGTGGGTTTCCTTCGGGTGCTCCGGTTTCCTCCCACAGTCCAAAGATATGCAGGTCAGGTGAATTGGCCATGCTAAATTGTCCGTAGTGTTAGGTAAGGGGTAAATGTATGGGTGGGTTGCGCTTCGGTGGGTCAGTGAGGACTTGTTGGGCTGAAGGGCCTGTTTCCACACTGTAATGTAATCTAATCAAGTAATCAAGTCAGCAGTGTAATAGAATACTCTCCACTTGCCTGGATGAGTGTAGCTCCAAGAATACTCAAGAAGCTTCACTTGAAGGACACTTGATTGGCACCACACCCACAAACATCCACTCCCTCCACTACTGACACTCAGTACCAGCAATGTGTACTACCTCTAAGATTCCTTTGATGTTTGAAACCCAGAACCACTTCCATCTAGAAGGACAAAGGCAGCAGATATATCTTAGCTGCACCACCTGCAAATAGCCCTCCAAGCCACTCACCATCCTGACTTGGAAGTATATCGATGTTCCTTCTCTGTCGCTGAGTCAAAATCCTGGAATTCCCTCCCTAAGAGAATTGTGGCTTTATCTACAGCAGAGACTGCAGCGGTTCAAGAAGGCAGCTCACCACCACCTTCTCAAGGGCAACCAAGGACAGGTAATAAGTGCTGGGCCAGGCAGTGGCAACCACATCTCAGGAGTGAATAAAATGAAGAGTTCTTGACTCTCCAGCCACAGGAAGCAGCCTCTCCCCTTTAAGAAGATGCCAACAACAACATTTGCAGAGAGTTACATTTATATTTCATACATTTAGATTCAGCTTTTATTTTAATTATGTTCCATTGTTTTTGTCAAATGCATAATGGGAATTAGCCAGAGTGCATAAGTGTTGCGGAACATACTGATTGGCAGAATCCTGAATATATTGTGCAGTTTTCTGAAAAATAGACAACTCTTCTAGCATCAGTTCATGTATAGCAATTATTTCTGCATGAATATTCTTCCATATGTTGTGAACTCCAATCAAGTACACAGGCAGCTCCAGCACAGTGTTTCATCTAGATGTAAATTAGCACAGAAAGAGCACAAATCCATTTTTTTAATCAGTGTGGGCTGCGATTTTCAATCCAAATGACTGGAAACACAATCTCTTCATCATTCTCTCTCTTCCAGGTGTAAAAATAAATTCTCTAATTTGATTCATGTTTACTGCTGCTTCGATGTTGACATGAATTATTCCATTTTTTTTGCAGGAAGGTAAAGTATTCAGCGGAACCAGCAAGGAGACAGAGTTCGGGCATGAGGAGAATTTTTTAAAGCAGTGGACTCCTTTCATTGGAACTTGCTGCTTGAACGGGCAGTGGTGGCGTAGGAAGGATATTATTGAACTGGAAAAGGTTCAGAAAAGATTTACCAGGATGTTGCCAGGAATGGAGGGGTTGGGGTACAAGGAGAGGCTGGATAGGCTGGGGTTATTTTCCCTGGAGGGTTGGAGGCTGCGAGGAGACCTTATTGAGTTTTATAAAATCATGAGAGGTATAGATAAGGTGAATAGGAAAGGTTTTTTTCTCTAGGGTGGGTGAGTTCAAAAATAGGTGGCATATTTTTAAGGTGAGAGGATAAAAAATTAAAAAGAACAGGAAGGGTAATTTTTTTTACACAGAGTGTGATTCATGTCTGGAATGAGCCTCCAGAGGAAGTGGTGGATGTGAATACAGTTACAACACTTAAAAGACCTTTGGATAAGTACATGAATAAGAAACGTTTGAAGGGATATGGGCCAAGTGCAAGCAGGTTTAGTTTGGGAACATGGTTGACGTTGACTTGTTGGACCCAAGGGATTGTTTCCATGCTGTAGGACTCTATGATTTTAAGCAATTTCAAAAGGGAGTGGAATAGATGCTTGATTGGGGAATATTTGTAGTGCTAAGGCAAAAGCACAGGCTGGAATGGGACTAATTGGACTTGACGCAATGAGCTTTCTGCCATGCTGTACGAGTCTATAATTTTGATGTTAGCTTTAAATTTACTTATGGCTAACTCAGCCAAATCGACAACAAAGGCAAGAGCAGTATTTCACTCCAGTAAGGGGGAAGCCACAGAAGTAGGGAAATGCAGTTTGCCATTGTCTGTCTATTTCCTGAAGCTACATTGTGTAAGGTATAACCTCCTACTCACAAGCAGGAGACAGCTTGCTCATGCCAAGGGAAAGGAAACCACTGCAGAAGATGTCACTTCTTCAAACGTTTACTATAAAAAATCAACTAAAACTAACATAACTCCACCATAAATTAGCAGCTGAAGGGTATTTCAAACAAATGCATAGATTTAATTTTTGATAATTGATGTAAATAACATTAGCGTCATACATTTACAAATACTCACATATTTGCAAGCACTCACATGACCTTCGAGCATAAATATGGTATCAAGGGCAATCCTTTAGACTTTCTAACTCAGCCTTCAATTGGTGGGATCTCTCACATCCCATCAATCATCCCTTGGGTTGTTTCCATCAATAGTCATAATTCATCCAAAAGTCCTGAACATGCTCAAAACAACAAGATAACAACCTGTTATCAAAGGCACAACCTTCCCTGATCCCATTGAATGAACTCTTGGAAACATGGAAACAACAGCATTGAGCCTTACCCAATCAACAATCACTCAAGCCTCCTGTATTCAATGTTCTTCCATCTGCAACTATGTAGCACAGACAGTAACACAACCTCTACTCAATTCTCACAGAGTTCACTTCAAAACAATGAGCTGTTCCACAACTGCCAAACAAAAACCCATTCCATTAAGATGAGCAAACCTTGCTTGTTTTCTCCCAACCAAATTCCCAGTGCTTTAAACCACCAAACAGAAAACAGAGTGAAAATGAACACTAATGTGATTTTTTTTTGACGTTCACTCATGGGCCATGGGTGTCACTGGTTGCGCCAGTGTTAGGAAGAGATGTCAATGATGAGTCTTGAGTTCTGTGTTTAGCGGCACAATCACTCTTTATCCAGAGCTCTTTTACCATGCAGTATGGGAGAAGTTCCTGGAACAGTGTCCACTGAACACTCTGGCCCTCCCCGTCAAATGCAGCATTTTTAAACATTCTATGTTACAATAATTACACACAGCATTGATGACATTGTTAGTCATGTCTCCCCAACTATATATCCAATCCTGTAAATGCAAGATCAATGGTGGACATGACTATAGACACCCCAACTTCCCCATGATCTCATGATGTTTACCAAACATTGTTATCATCAGATCTTGGGATCTTACAATGTAGGGATTCCTGATGAAGGGCTCATGCCCGAAACGTCGATTCTCCTGCTCCTTGGATGCTGCCTGACCTGCTGCGCTTTTCTAGCAACACATTTTCAGATCTTACAATGTACCTCATTAGCTTACATTCCAATGTTAATGGTTATACTTTTTTTTCAGACATTTTCTAGACTTGCTTATCTTTAAGGACTGTTTGAGTTCTGTTATTCATTGTATTCATTGCTATCCCTACCAAATTCTGTTACTCATCTTATATTTCCAACTGTCTTAATCACAGGAGACACAAAACGATGATAATTCCTACTATAAAATTCATAATCAGTTCTAATATATGGTTAGTTAGATATAAAGATATACATCACACCTAATGTTTAAATTCTTTCGCAATGAGTTGTGAGCAGCTTCTGTTCCACCTGACCTTGCAAGCTTAGATAAACACTGTCTTTCTATCTTACAGCTGCACCTCTGACTCCTTCTATTCATCTGCTGTCTGAGTGTGTTTTAAACATGAGATTGCTTCTAAGTTAAAATTTATTGTACCCATTGTAAATATTTCTACACTAACTTTTTTTTACGTAATAAGACAACATATATTCAAAATCCATGAATAAGACTGAAACTCAATCACTTTCACAGCTCAATAAACTTGTCTGAACTCGTAAGGTTTCACAAAATACATTCTCATTCCGTTTTTACCTTACGATTTGACTTGGTCCTTCCTCCCTTGATCCTTGGATGTACAAATTCACCCGAGCTGTCTCTATCATTATTATTTAGGTGATGAAGCTGCCATTGTTTAGTTTCTCAATCAAGCTGGTGCCCTTTAGAGGTCATCTATTTTCCCCACTTGTTCCTCGCTGATGGGATGGGGTCTCTTCTCCATTATCTATAACCCTTTGTTTAAAGGAAATCAGCCAAATTTCTTAACGTTAGGTGTAGATTGCATTTCTCAATTACCTTAACAGTCTTTATTATTGTGGAATCAGACTTTTCTTCTAATTCTTGCTAAATTACAAACTTCAGGCTGTCTGTGTCCCTAGACAGTCTTATCAGTCTGTTACATACATCTGCAGCTGTGGTTTATACAGAACTCCCTGTATGTTAATTTGTAAAACTCTTTGCTCAAAATGGACACTGTTACCTTAGATTGATCTTCTCAAAGCTACTAATGTGCTAACCTGTGATCTTATTTTAATTCGCGACCAGAAAAGCTGTTATTACAGCTAAAAGTCTCCACCATATTTATGCCAACAGGCAGCAATATTATGCCATCTCTGATCACAGGATGCCTCAACACCCAGCATTTACTGCTCTTCCTCGTTGCCCTTGAGAACTGGTAGTGAGCTGCCTTCTTGAATTGCTGTAATCCATTGGTTTTCCATTTGTCACTTGCTTCTGAGCTGATCTGTGGCAGCCCTAGGTCACATGGGCATTTCCTGGGGCCTATTAATGTCCTAACCAGTAAACAAAATAACCCTCTTTCACAAGACTCCACAGCCCACTTCAGATGCGAACAAGCATTACAGAAACCAAAAATGGATGCTTCCAAAATATTGAGGGTCAATTAAGGTCATCGATCAGAGGATGACTAGAATTTTCTGGTCAGTCTGCAGACCACTTATAGTCTTGGGAACAGTGCAGATGCCCAAAGGTGGCCTCTTGGTAACAGATCCAAGTGTCAATGCTTTGAGGATGCTCCCCTTCAGCTCCAGATGGCCATGTGGCCATTTTTGATTCAAATATTCTAAAGGGCGAGGAGGGCAAAACGTGATGAAGGTAACCTCTCTCTCTCTCTTAGATCCAACACCAGCTCTCTCTAGCTTCAAAATCAATTCCATTCTATTCTAAATTCAACAGTGAGTCCTTAAGGTTGCTAATTATCTAATGTTGTATAACTCACAGTAGGAATACTGCTCTCAACAGTACACAGGCCAATCAGTTCTGAAGAAGAATCACTGGACTTTAAACATTTACTCTGATTTCTCTCCATAGATTTTGTCAGACCTGCTGAGTTTCTCCAGCAACTTCTGGTCTTGTTTCAGATTTCCAACATTCCCAGTTCTTTCGGTTTTATCGCGTGTTTGTGATCCACATTAATCCAGACCTGACTCGAAAAGCATGGCCAAATTAATTTTAGTTTCCAACTGGTGGAGCAAATTGGCAGGTGCAGGCCAACAGCTTGTTATAAACACCACCCAACTTCCATTCTCAATTAAAAGGATGTAAAAAGGCATTCTGTCCACTCCTGTCAATATCCCACCCTCACTGAAGCAGTAGATCAGCTTCAGAATTTCCCCAAATTGCCAGCTGTATGACAAAGTTTGCAGTTTCCATGCACATGGTACTCTGTGAGTCAGGCTGTGGATCTCTGGAGTTTGCTGAGGCACACATAATTAAACAACGACACAGTCTGTTCTCAGCTAATGCTAAACCATAGCCAGTATTTGGCTAGCACTTTGTACAGAGTTACACAAGAGTTGAGGGTGTACTTTAGGTGCGGCTGTCCAAATCCATGAACAAATGCAACAATCTTGCCTACAGTAAAAGATATCTCTGTTCTGCCCACCTTCTCTCTAAATTAAAAGGCAATGGGTTCAAGCCTTAATTCAAGGATTGAGTTGATTCCAGTACAATACTGAGATAGTGTCACACTGTTAGAAGTGCTGTCTTTCAGAAAGTAAAGCCAAGTAAAAGATCCCATGTTCAGAAGCACTGTTACACCAGACACAAAACATTAACTCTGTTTCTCTCTCCACAAATATTGCCAGACCTATTGGATTTTTCCAGCAATTTTGTTTTTATTTATTATATTTTCCTGAGCATCCACAATATTTGTGTCCTGAGTTCTTCAAAATTGCCTTTATAACCTCTAAACCATTCTATTCCACTCCTGGCAGCTTTCTCCTATAACTAATGTAAATAATGCACTCCTCCAAATTCCATTGCCTCTGCCAAAACTTTCACCAAGTTCCAATCATCCTTGTGCTCACTGACTGGCATTACCTCACCAATGCTCTCAGAGTTCTGGCTTCTGAACATTGTTGATTTTAATCTCTCCTTTATTATAACTGTAGCGGTTGAAGAAGACAAGTTGTGAGGGGGATATAAACAGTTTACAGAGGGTTATTAGCAACAAAAATAGAAATTACTCAGAAACTCATCAGGTCTGGCAGCATCTGCGGACAGAAAGCAGGGCCAATGTTTCAGGTCCAGTGACCCTTCTTCAGAACTGGTACTAGCTAGGAAATAGTGGTACATGGGGATGAATAGCACTGCTGCCATACCCTGCTAGGGACCTGAATTTGAATCCCACCCTAGGCTGACTGTCTGTGAGGAGTTTGCACATTCTCCAAGTGTCCTAATGGGTTTCCTCTGGGTGCTCTTGTTTCCTCCTACAGTCCAAACATGTGCAGGTTGGATGGACTAGATATGGGAAATGCAGCTTTGCAGGGTTAGGGTGGGAGGGGGGGTGGTGGTGGGTGGATCTATTTGGGATGCTCTTTGAAGGATTGGTGTAAACTTGATGGGCCAAATGGCCTGCTTCTACTCTGTATATGCTGAAGACAGGATAGGTGAGCTCAAAGAGTTTGAAAGACATTTGGTCAAATGAAAGAATTGTTCATAGTAGGCACGGGAAGGTAGAAAAACCAATAATGGAGACCATAAGTTAATGAGAGTGAGTTGACTGTGCTAAAAGCAGGCCCTGTGAAGACCAGGTCTGCAGTGTGCCTGGAGTAAAGGACATGGAAGAAGGCGTTTTAGGCCCTTAGATTATTGAACTCAATTTTGAGTTCTGAAGGCTGCAGGATCCCTGACTGGAAAATGAGATGCTGTTCTTCCAGTTTGCACTGAGCCTCAGTGGACCACTCTGGAGGCAGAAATGTTGGCCAGGAAAGGTTGGTTGTGTTGATGTGGCAGGCTCGGGGTCATTTTTACAGACGGAATATAGGTGTTCAGCAAAGTGGTCAGCCCACCTGTGTTTCATCTCCACAGAGTAGAGGAGATTTTATTTAATTAAACAGAGGTTAAATAAGTGGGGAAGAAGTTGGTAACTTAAGTATAACGTGGAACCTGTGAAGCTGTTCAGTTTGGAATAGAGAACAAAATTTACATACCATTTCATTGGAGGCAGTTTAGTAAAGGTTCATGATCCCCGATAGTGAGGGATTGGCTTAAGAGCAAAGGCTAAACAGGTTTGGAGTCTACCCACTGGAGTTTAGAAGAATGAGAGGTGATCGCATTAAAACAGATAGGATTCTTAAGGGGCTTGACAGGGTTAATGCTGAGATATTTCCCTCCATGGGAAAATCTAGGACCAGAGGGGCATCATCTCAGAATTCAGGGATGTCAATTTGAGGTATTCCTTCTCTCAGAGGGTTGTGAGTCTTTGGAACTCCTTGCAACAGGGAGCTGTGGGGAAAGCTTATATGTGTTTAAGGCTGAAATCAACAGATTCTTGATCAGACAGGGAATCAAGGGTACGGGGGGAAAACGCAGAAAAGTAGAGATAAGAAATGGCGGCTCGGCCGTGATCCTGTTGAATTGTGGAGCAGGCTTGAGGGGCCAAATGGCCAACACCTGTTCCTATTTCTTATGATCTTATGGTCTAAGAAGGTGGTGTTCCCCTGGGCAATTAGTGACAGGCAATAAATGCTGGCCTAACAGCAACATCCATAACACCTGAACAAATAAAAGGTAGTTACGGTCTTAGAGCTGGACAGCATGGAAACAGACCCTTTGGTCCAACTCATCCATGCCAACCACATATCCTAAATTAATCTAGTCCCATTTGCCAGCATTTGGCAAATAGCCCTCTAAACCCTTCCTAGTCATGTACCCAAACAGATGCCTTTTAACTGTTGTAATTGTACCAGCCACCACCACTTCCTTTGGCAGCTTGTTCCATACATGCAACCACCCTCTGTGTGAAAAGGTTGCCCCTTATACCTTTCCCCTCTCATCTTAAATCTATGTCCTCTAATTTTGGACTCCCCCTACCCTAGGAAAAATGGATCTTTGCTATTCATGCTATCCGTGTCTGTGATGATTTTCTGAACTTCTATAAGATCACTCCTTACCTTCTGGCACTGCAGGGAAGACAGCCCCAGCCTATTCAGTATTGCCCTATCCCTCAAACCCTCCAACCCCAGCAACATCTTTGTAAATCTTTTCTGCACCCTTTCAAGTTTCACACCACATTCCCTACAGCAGGGGGACCAGAAATGAATGCAGTATTCCAAAAATGGCCTAACCGATGTCATGTACAGCCACAACATGATCTCCCAACTCCCACACTCTATGTAGGTCTTCAGCTGCTAATGTTTGTGGCTCCTTCATTTAATGTCTCCACCTCTCTTCCCTCCTTAAAATGCACTATTTTGACCATACGTTTCTTCATTAGCCTGAAAATCCTCTTTTGTGGCTTGCTGTCAAAATGGTTGTGTTAATGTCCCTCAGGATATTGTGCTCCATAACAGTTGCAATATAAGTAGATCCTGTTGTATTGGCCTAGACCTTAAACCTCTTCAGCTGCCCTTGTTCCATATCTCTTAATACTCCCACCCAGCAAAATGTTATTGATCTGATTTTACCCTGTTGCTTTTTGAATTGCCTTTTGTATGATTCTAGAGTAACCGACAATTTGTTGCAAATATTCTCAATGACTGAGCCCAGTGTAATCAAATGGAAAAATAAACCTTATGGTCTACCAAGCAAGATTGGACTGTGGGATCTGGCTTGTCCAGTATTACAATCAGCTGAGATCATAAAATAGCCAGCAGGAGAAATATTGAATATTTTCCACATGTTCAACACTGCTTGTCTTTCTGTTCACTTCCTTATGCTGTGGCCTTTGGTTATAAAGATTATGATTGTGTAATATTCTGTACTACATCCTCTGACATGCTCCTGAAGACATTGATTCCTTAGCAGGCATAGCAGGCTGGAGTGCAGTCAGCAGTAGCTACCTCTGGCATCCTGCCCAAGTCACAATTATTTCATGCACGAGCACAGATAGGAGTTTGAGAGTAAGGCAATGCTGATTTATAATGTTATTTTAGACCTTAATATGATTCCATCTTTTCATTCAATCATGGTTTGCAATTACATACATGGAAAACAGGGAACACGAGCAGAGATGAGGACAATTGAATCTTGTAAATCTAACTAATAGAACAGGATCCAAATTCATTTGTAGACAAGAAAGAAATTGCATTTGTATAGCACCTTACAGCTCCAGCATATCCCCATGTCGTTTGCCATCTGTTAATTTTAAATGTGCAGGTTTGCATTATCAAATGACAACTGTTACATTCAGAACTTTCACCTTTGTGTTTTGAGCTTACCTATTCAAACAGACACACTTGCTTGTGAATTGTAGTCATACGTCTTCATTTTTCTTTGTTGTGTTTACATATTTTCCCTCGCTCCCAAATTCCTTTTGCGCTGTAGCTACCTTAATTGAGAAATCATTGGCCAAAAAGAAATCTGATCACAGTTCCCTGGTTCATGACATGGCAAGGATGATGGCTTAGCTGAGCCTGGTCAGAGGATACCAAGGGATACCAAGAGATAACATCTCAACAATTACCAACTAGGCGGAAGTGGGTACTGCAGATGCTGGAGATTAAAGTCAAGATTAGAGTGGTGCTGGAAAAGCACAGCAGGTCAGGCAGCATCCGAGGAGCAGGAAAATCAATGTTTCGGGTGAAAGCTCTTCATCTACTCTTGACTCTAATCTCAACAATAATCATCTGGAGAAGACTGGTAATGGTTGCCCAGTGAGATACTATATTGTGAAGCCGCTTATCATTTCAAGCAAGATAGTCATATTATCAGCCTGTTCATCTATAGAGTCAGAGAGATGTACAGCACAGAAACAGACCCGTCGGTCCAACTCATTCATGCTGACCAGATATCCTAAATGAATCTAGTCCCATTTGCCAGCACTTGGCCATATCCATCTAAATGCTTCCTGTTTATGTACCCATCCAGATGCCTTTTAAATGTTGTAATTGTACCAGCCTCCACCACTTCCTTATTCCAGACATGCTCCACCTTGTCTCTCAAACTAGAATTTCAGTTTGTTAGTCTGAGATTTCAGGACCAATTGATCCAACTGTCAGTTCTTTCAGTTCTGTGAAGGAAACTGACAGCAAACTGTAAGATGATGCGAAGCCATGGAAGAGGAAAACATGTGAGTTACTCTCTGTGAGAATCAATAATAGGATTATCTCCAGTATACTTTCTCCATCAGTGGAAATAATTTCTCTATCTCCAACCTATTGAATCCCATAACTATCTTAAACACAATCTCACTGAGATCAACCACTCTGCCGTCTAAACTCAACATAATATAAACCACGTTTATGGGCTCAGTCATGGTATTGCCTGGCTGAATCTGCAGTGTATCTAGACCTGTACATCTTTCCAAAGGTTTGGTGTGCCAAAACTGCGTGCAGTTATCCAAATGGTGATAAGTAACCTCTGCATAGCTGAGACATCATTTTGTTCACTCGAGATTTTGAACAATATTTCATTATCCGACATTATTGCAACATTTAAGAGGCATTTGGATGAGTATATGAATAGGAAGGGTTTGGAGGGTGCTAGCAGGGGGGACTAGATTGGGTTGGGATATCTGTTCGGCATGGACAGGTTGGACCGAAGGGTCTGTTTCCATGCTGTACATCTCTATGATTCTATTTCCTCAGATTTTCTTTCCTTCTCTCTCAAAGGATAAGAAGTACAGTTCCTTTAATTGCTACCCTACATCACAACACTTGCATAAGAATAAGGTTATTAGACAGAGCCAACTTGGTTTTGTCAAATGGAATTTACAGAAATCCCTACGGTGTGGAAGCAGGTCATTTGGCCCATTGGGTCTATGCTGACCCTCCAAAGAATATCCCAGCCAGACCCACGCCCCTACCTTATCCCTGTAACCCTGCATTTCCCATGGTTAATACATCTAGCCTGCATACCCTGGACACTATGGGCAATTTAGCTTGGCAAATCCACCTTTAACCTGCAAATATTTGGACTGTGGGAGGAAACTGAAGCACACAGAGGAAACCCATATAGACATGGGGAGAATGTGCAAACTCCACACTGACAGTTGCCTGAGTATGAAATCGAAACCAGGTCCTTGGTGCTGTGAGGCAGCAGCGCTAACCACTGAGCCACCATGCCACCGGTTTAACTAATGTCATAGAGTCATAGAGATGTACAGCATGGAAACAGACCCTTCAGTCCAACCTGTCCATGCTGACCAGATATCCCAACCCAATCCCAACCCAGATATCCCTCCAAACCCTTCCTATTCATATACCCATCCAAATGTCTCTTAAATGTTGCAATTGTACCAGCCTCCACCACTTCCTCTGGCAGCTCATTCTATAAACGTACCATCCTCTACGTGAAAAAAGTTGCCCCTTAGGTCTCTTTTATATCTTTCCCCTCTCACCCTAAATCTATGCCCTCTAGTTCTGGACTCCCCGACCCCAGGGACCCTATCCATGCCCTTCATAATTTTGTAAACCTCAGCCTCCGACACTCCAAGGAAAACAGCCCCACCCTGTTCAGCCTCTGCCTATAGCTCAAATCCTCCAACCCTGGCAATATCCTTGTAAATCTTTTCTGAACCCTCTCAAGTTTGACAACATTTTTCCGATAGGAAGGAGACCAGAATTGCATGCAATATTCCAACAGTGGCCTAACAATGTCCTGTACAGCCGCAACATGACCTCCCAACTCCTGTACTCAATACTCTGACTAATAAAGGAAAGCATACCAAACGCCTTCTTCACTATCCTATCTACCTGCGACTCCACTTTCAAAGAGCTATGAACCTGCATTCCAAGGTCTCTTTGTTCAGCAACACTCCCTAGGACCTTTCCATTAAGTGTATAATCCTGCTAAGATTTGCTTTCCCAAAATGCAGCACCTCACAATTATCTGAATTAAACTCCATCTGCCACTTCTCAGCCCATTGGCCCATCTGGTCCAGATCCTGTTGTAATCTAAGGTAACCCTCTTCGCTGTCCACTACACCTCCAATTTTGGTGTCATCTGCAAACTTACTAACTGTACTTCTTATGCTCGCATCCAAATCATTGATGTAAATGACAAAAAGTAGAGGGCCCAGCACTGATCCTTGTGGCACTCCACTGGTCACAGGCCTCCAGTCTGAAAAACAACCCTCCATCACCACCCTCTGTCTTCTACCTTTGATCCAGTTCTGTATCCAAATGGCTGTATCGGAGTTCTTTGAAGAAGTAGCTCATGCTATAGATAAAGGAGAACCAGTGGATGTATTGTATTTAGACTTTTAGAAAGTTGCCACATCAGAGGTTATTACAGATAATAAAATCTCAACATATTGTTATCAATGCTTTCTCCAATTCTCTGTCAGAAAAGAAATGGGAAACTAATTAAGAAATGCTGAAAGAAAATAATTCTAAGGCTCAAAGAGAAAAGAAAGACCCTGTGTTCAACTAATCAACTGGTGAACTAATGACATATCATCATAGTATAGGTAGCACTATGGCATCAATGAACTGTAAGGTTGACAAAAGCAACCCTGAGAAAAAACCGGAAATACTGGGAAATGAACATACTGATCATACTGAAGCTTCAGTTTGAGGTATATAAGACATGCCAGACCAGGAGGCATTACTTGCCAGTTTTACTGTTTCTTCTTCCAAGAGCCCATCCAGTTTTAATGATTCAGACTGGTGATAAAGAATTGTATTTCTCCTACTGTTTGTTTTTTTTTCTCTCTGCACTCATAATATTTGTGTCTTGGTTGTTTCTCTTCGTGTTTCTGGGCCTGATGATCAAACTTCTAGGCATAATCCAAAGTCCAGTAAGGAAATGGTTAAGTTTGTACAGGCCTTGCAAAGATTTGTGGAAAAGAATGTGGTGGTGTTCTTCATGTCATTGTGAAACAAATGAATTGGCTGAAGCTTTATGATCTCAGCTGACGTTACTACTGTACCAGTCAGATCCCAGACTCGATCTGGCTTGATAGACTCAACTGACGTTTCTACTGTACAAGTCAGCTCCCAGACTCAGTCTGGTCTGATAGACTCAGCTGATGTTACTCGTGTACAAGTCAGCTCCCAGACTCAGTCTGGCTTGATAGATTTTTTAAAAAAATTAATGTGGTGGCATTTCAATGAAATACAGCCACACAATGCTGCATGCATTTTCTCTTTTGGTTTCAGATTCCAGCATCCGCAGTAATTTGCTTTCACGCTGCAGATTGGAAACAGGAAATTAGAAAAGAAATGACGGCAAAATAACATAAACTAATGTTATTGTGGTAGTCTCATGATTCTGTTAGTCCAGAAATGCAGGTAATGCTCTGGAGAAAATAAAACAATGAGCTACAGATGCTGGGAATTAGAAACAAGAAGTGAAATTGTTGGGAAAACCCAACAGGTCTGGCAGTATCTGCGGGGAGAATGCTGAGTTAACGTTTCAGGTCCAGTGCTCCTTTCTCAGAAGCATTCTTTTTCAGATGCTGCCAGACCTGCTGAGATTTCCAGCCATTTCTGTTTTTGGTTCTAATGTTCTGAGGTCCTGAGTTCAAATCCCATGGTGACAGATGATGCAATTTGAATTCAAAAAAAGAATTTGGAATTAAAAGTCTAATGAAAACATTGCCTATTACTGGGGGCAGAAAACCCATCTGGTTCACTAAATTCCTTTAGGGGAGGAAACTGCTGTCTTTACTTGGTCTGCTCTACATGTGACTCCAGGCCCCAGCAATGTGGTCGCCACTTACCTGCTCGCTGGGTAATTGGCAATGGACAATAAATACTGGCCTAGCCAACGACACACTCATCCCATAAATGAATTTTAAAAATTACGTATACCATAATTTGAAAGCTTTCAAAACACAAAACCAAATAAAATTCTATCTATCCCAATCATTTTACAGCACTGAAATAATTGCTTTCTCTATCACTGCTATAATTTAACTTAACGTTTGTTTTTAGATTCCCAGTCTTGAGAGCTTGGTAGCCTTTTCCTTGATTATTCACATTTACAAAACTTAAACTTTCATCACTTCAGTTAAGAAAGCTAACTGAATCCCAATCTAATCTGGAATTTTCAAACTGGAACCCTCATATTAATGTAACTTGTTTCCTAACTGTTCTGATATAACTCACTTCTCCAGGAGTAGCTGTACTTACATCCAGACAGGATCACCTGTAAACTAAAACATAAAACTTTCAAATGTATCGATATTTTCTAAGAAAAAATCAATTCTTGAATCTCCTAAATTAAAAGTTTGGAGTCTCCGATTGTAAACTTTTCATGATACAAATACGTTCCCAATAGTTTGACATCCAAGTTCTAAATTAAATGATATCAATATATACAAAAACCCCCCTTACATCATGGAAGGAAAGCTCGGTCCTACCCATATGAAGCAAACTGAGAAGTATCACACTCAAAATGTATACTTCACCTCCAAGGAGGTTACTAAGGCTAATGACACTGTTAATAAAAAAGGCTATTCTGGGGACAAGTGAGGAAGAATAGTGGAGATGGTGTTTGCCATGCTTTCCTTTATTAGTCAGAGCATTGAGCATAGGAGTTGGCAGGTCATATTACGTCTGGACATGACACTGGTTAGGCTATTTTTGGAATACCATGTGCAATTCTGGTCTCCCTCCAATTGGAAGGATGTAAGAACATAGAACATTATAGCGCAGTACAGGCCCTCGATGTTGTGCCTACCTGTGAAACCAAGCTGAAGCTTATCTAACATATACTATTCCATTTTTGTCCATATATATCTATCTAATGACCATTTAAATGCCCTTAAAGTTGGCAAGTCTACTACTGTTGCAGTCAGTGCATTCTACTCCCCTACTACTCTCTAGCAAATAAATTACATCTGAACTCTACCCTATACCCATCACCCCTCAGTTTAAAGCTATGTCCCCTCATGCTAATCATCACCATCTGAGGAAAAAGGCTATCACTGTCCACCTATCTAATCCTCTGATTATCTTATATGTCTCAATTAAATCACCTCTTAACCTTCTTCTTGCTATCGAAAACAGCCTCAATCCCTCAGCCTTTCCTCGTAAGACCTTCCTTCCATACTAGACAGCATCAAGTAACTCTCCTCTGCACCCTTTCCAATGCTTCCACATCCTTCCTATTGTATGGTGACCAGAAATGTATGCAATACTGCAAGTGCGGCCGCACCAGAGTTTTGTACAGCTGCAACATGACCTCATGGTTCCGAAACTCAATCTCTCTACTAAGAAAAGCTAACACACTGTTTGCCTTCTTAACAACCGTATCAACCTTAGTGACACCTTTCAGGGATCTATGTACATAGACACCAAGATCTCTCTGTTCATCTACACTACCAAGAATCTTACATCTGACCCCTTACATCTGACGTTATGAAACTTGAAAGGGTTCAGAAAAGATTTACAAGGATGTTGCCAGGGTTGGAGGGTTTGAACTATAGGGAGAGGCTGGGGCTGTTTTCCCTGGAGTGTTGGAGGCTGAGGGGTGACCTTATAGAGGTTTATAAAATTATGAGGGGCATGGATAGGGTAAATAGACAAGGTCCAGAACAAGAGGGCATAGGTTTAGGGTGAGAGGGGAAAGATTTAAAAGGGGCCTAACTTTTCCACGCAATGGGTGGTGCGTGTATGGAATGAGCGGCCAGAGGAAGCGGTGGAGGCTGGTACAGTTACAACATTTAAAAGGCATCTGGGTGAATATGAATAGGAAGGTTTCAGAGGAATATGGGCCAACTGCTGGCTAATTGGACCAGATTAGGTTAGGATATCTAGTCAGCATGGACGAGTTAGACCGAAGGGTCTGTTTCTGTGCTGTACATCTCTATGACTCTATGATTCTAAGTGAGTCAGTTCCTGGAGAATGCAAGCAAAACTTTCAAAATCGAAGGTAAGTGCTTGATAAATCTACATTCAACAATTTAGATTTAGATTACCTACAGTGTGGAAACAGGCCCTTTGGCCCAATAAGTCCAGACCGACCCTCCGAAGAGAAACCCACCCCCCTATATTTACCCCTGACTAATCCATCAAACACTATGGGCAATTTAACAAGGCCAATTCACCTAACCTGCACATCTTTGGACTGTGGGAGGAAACTGAGGGAAACCCACGCAGACACAGGGAAAATGTGCAAAATTGAAAATGTTAAACAAAGTAAATTTGAATGGTGTGTTTGAACATTGGGAGTTGAAACCAGATATAAAGCTCTCAGAGAGATCATTCCCTTGTAAGAATTTTAAAACTTTTTAACAAGAAACCACATTGAAGACCAAAAGTTTGCAACTATGAGACAGACAAGGGTAATAGCATTTATGAACTGATCCATAAAATTAAATTGTTTTACCACCGCCCTCAGAAGGATAAGGATGGGAGAGTGAAAGGCAGGCAAGTAGCTAGGACAGAGGAAGGTCAGCTGGGAATATCCTAAGATTCCCTACTCAGATTAGAAGGGAAGGTATGAAGTTTGGAAACAAAAATTGAAGACCTGAGTGTTTACATTGGAATAATGTAGGGCACATTATCCAGAATACCAGAAGTTAGCAGGAAGCCAGTGGGACGTAATGGATTTGTAACAGTGGGTCTGAACAGAGACCTCAAAAAGAAAATAACATGGATAATGCTGTAGCTTTAACTGCCCCAGGAAACTGGGGTTAAAACTGCTGTGGGTGCAGATGAGGTGAACACGGTAAATGAGAGATATAAAAGGTTTTCGTCAAAAGGGAAGCTAACCCCTTTTATTTTAAATGATGTTGCTAAACTTTTAACTATATTAAGGGATACAGGAACTATTAGAGACATTTAAGCGACTCTTGGTCAGGGATATGGAAGATAGTACATCGAGGGTCAAAGGGCCTGTACTGCACTGTACTGTTCTATGTTCTATGTTCCTTGTCCTCAAACTCTTTTGCTGGAGGCAGATATAGTTTTCCTTCCAGAGAGTGAAATGAAAGCTGAAGTGTTAATAAATGGGAGAAGTGGAGAGTATATCCAGATTCCATTGTACAAAATAAAATTATAGCATGACTTATTGTAATAGTAGTAGTAGGAGTTTGAAAGAAATTCCACAATAAATGGTTTGCCTGAAGTAAAGTTTGCCCATAATCATGCAATTACCGAAGGAGGTTAGAAAGGCAAACAAGGAACACAGTGTTTATACCCCTCCATATACTTACATCATGTTTGGTGACCGGGGGAATGACTAAGCCCAGACTGACAGGGGTCAATGTAATATTACAAAATGGCAGGGTATCTGAAATGTTCTTAAAGGAGAAGAGAGTGCACAAAACTCCAACAGCATTTACAATATTGTAGGACTGATAGCGAAAATAGGTCCCTAGCACATATGATCCAAAATGTAAGAATGGCGGTCTATGATAAGAATTCAGAGAATGATGGCAATTATAGAATCCCCACAGTGTGGAAGCAGGCCATTCATTCCATCAAGTCTACACCAATCCTCCGAAGAGCATCCAACCCAGACCCCTACCCTGTGTTTCCCATGGCAAATCCAGGTAGCCTGCACATTGTGGGCAATTTAGCATGGCCAATCCACCTAACCTGCACATCTTTGGACTTGTGGGAGGAAACTGGAGCACCTAGAGGAAACCCACGCAGACACGGGGAGAATGTACAAACTTCACACAGACAGTCACCCAAGGATGGAATCAAACCTGCCAACCTCGCCACATCCACAAAGATTGGAAGTGCCAAGTTTGAGGGTGGGTCTTGCAATTTTGGGTCTGTCTTCATCCTTTGCAAAGATGTAAATGAGAGATTGAACAGTTTAGGCCAATACTCTCTGGAATTTAGAAGAATGAGTGGGAGATCAATTGGAGGTATTCAAGATGATATAAGGTATGGATAAAATAGACATGGAGCAGATGCTTCCTCTTGTGGGGCATTCTAGGACGAGAGGTCATAGTCTTAGGGTAAGGGGAAGCAAATTTAAAACAGAGCTGAGGAGAAACTAGTTCTCCCAAAGGGTGTGAATCTGTGGAATTCACTACCACAAAGTGGGTGGGTGCTGGGACAGTGAGTAAATTTAAGGAGGAGTTCGACAGATTTTTAATTGGTAATAAGTTGAAGGGATACAGAGGGAAAGCAGGAAAATGGGGGTGAGGAGTACATCAGCTATTATCGAATGGTGGAACAGACTCGACGGGCTGAATGGCCTAATTCTGCTCCTATATCTTATGAACTTAAAAAGATGCAGGGCCTCCCTGTTCTGGTAAGCATCCAGGTCCATGACATATTTGCCCAACTGAAGAGGCATAATCATCATCTTAGATAATTCCCCAATCATCCTGTTCAGAGACACACCTTTAGAGAAAGTGAGACCGGAACCTGTTTTTCCTCACTCAGAGACAGCCACACAATGACTATAGCAGAGGAGCCCTCATGATAACCATCCTCTAATCAAGGATGTTCTTGTTGAGAGATAGAGGAAAGTGAAATTGTAGCCTTGATCGCCTTAGAGCTGTCAGGGGTTAGGATGATAGCAGCAGCACGTCTTGTAGTAGTTCACTGGCATCTGTTGCAAAATTAATTTTGCCATTATTCTTAATTCTATAGACTGGAAAGGAGAACGTGCTGTGTCCTCGCTCTCTCTCTCTCTTTCTCATTCACAAGCTCACCAATATGTGACATGGGACAGATGAATCATTTAGAACTATGATAATTGAACAATTAAATCTTAACACCTGTCAAGACTCACTTATTTGGAAGTAGACTCACATACTCCATTTCTTTCCTCTAATATTATCCATCTCTAGGTATCTTAGCTTCAAAATGATACAAAGCTCCACATATTTGAAGTGGCTTGTAATCACATCCAATTTCCTTGTTGATTATTCTACATTCTAACTAGGACATATTTTGCTCTCTTTAATAATGTTAGCAGGAAAGTAAATGTCTAAAAGATTGGGAGCAATGCTGGTGAACCACTCTAATGGGCTGTTTGTCTATATTTCATTCTTCACATGACCTCCTTAATGCATTAATGGCATTATTGAAAATTGAACAAAAGAGTCAACTCAGATTTATTGAGGTTGTTTAAAGGTCCGCAGGAAGGAATACCAGAATGAACGCTTTGTTTTCCGTCTAACTGTGAATCGTCTTTTTGTGTTTAAAGGTTTTAGCCCAGGTATCGATGGCACACAATAATTTGGCTATTGTTCTCCTTGATGTGGAACACCTTAATGACACTCCTGGGGCATGGTGCATACTCACAATGACACTGGCTGCGGAGACATTCAGGGTCTGTCCCAGGTCGTCAATCCATGAATCTTGCTCCTGGCACATCTCCTGGAGCAGGTGACCTTTCTGCTCTGTCCTGGCTTCCTGCCTTTTCTTAATGCCGCTTTCTTGCTCTAGCTGTGTGCTATATAAGGTACAGATCGTTCTGCTATAACGGACGTTTCGTTAATGCAAATCCGCTATAACGTGATTTATGAATTGGGACAAAGTTTCTATAGCGCGAACTTTTAAAGCGTGTATTGGTTATAACGCGATTCCCAGCCCATTAGTTTAAATGGTGCTGCTATTACATGACTTTCTTATAACCTGGGATTGCACAAGAATAGAACTACCATGTTAGAGCAGAACTATGATACCTATTCCTGCCCCTTCATTTAGTTTTTAATTCTCACAGATTGTTCCTCCTAAGTTACAGTGCTGCCTCTGTCACTGGGTATTTACTACTTTGTGGTAAAAACAATGACTGCAGCTGCTGGAAACCAGATTCTGGATTAGTGGTGCTGGAAGAGCAAAGCGGTTCAGGCAGCATCCAAGTAGCTTCGAAATCGACGTTTCGGGCAAAAGCCCTTCATCAGGAATAAAAGCTACTTTGTGTATGTTCTTGCTGTAAGTCAAAGGTGGCTCAGTAGTTAGCAGTGCTACCTCACAGGGCTTAGGGACCTGGGTTTGATTCCAGCCTCAGGCAACTGCCTAAGTGGAGTTTGCATGTTCTCCCCGTGTCTGATGGGTTCCTCTGGGAACTCCGGTTTACTCCCACAGTCCAAAGGTATGCAAGCTAGGTGGTTAACCATGGGAACTGTGGGGTTAGAGATGTGGTGGGTTGTTATTTGGAGGGTCGGTGCAGACTTGATGGGCTAGATGCCCTCTATCTGCACTGTAGGGTTCTATGTTTTCCCAAACTGCTCTATCTCATTCACTGAGATCAATATGTCAGTATCAAAATTATGGCCAGTTGTGTTTTCTCCAGCCTCTTTTACAAGGTGACGTTTGAATGAACCCAATAATTAACACATAAGTTATCACTAGTAGGTCTCAATGATGCAATGTTGGAGATGGTTTTATGATCAGACAAGCAATGGCCTGCAGAATTGCAACACACTTTCAGACCTGCTGTAAGAGATCTGTGGCTTGACCAACATCTTTCCATCCTGCCTTGATCCACAGATGCATAATGCAATTCTTCAGTCAGGCTACCAATTTCTTCTCCGATGCCCGTTCCATCATCATGAGACCATCCCAACACACAGAACTTCACCACAACCGGCAACACTCATTACATCATGAAAGAGGAAGCAATCCATTGGTTACGTGGACTGGACTTGATCCGTTAATGGAAACATAGAAATGTAGAAAATATTCGGCCCTTCGAGCCTACACCACCATCCAATATAATCATGGCTGATCATCCAGTTCATTACTTTGTTGCTGCTTTCTGCCCCATACCTTTTACTCCCTTTAACCCGAAGGAATATATCTAGCTCCATCCTGAAACCATTCAATATTTTGGCCTCAGCTACTTTCTGTGGCAGAGAATTCCACAGGCTCACCACTCTCTGAGTGAAGAAATTTCTGCTCATCTCAGTCCTAAATGGCCTACCCCACATCTATAGACTGTAAGCCCCGGTTCTGGATCCCCCCAGTCTTCAGGAAGAGCCTGCCTGTGTTTACCCTGTCTTGTCCTGTTGGGCAGGTTTCTACGGTACCACCCCTCATTCTTCTGAGAAAGGAAGGTTCTCAAACATCGTTTGTTGAATAGACAGTACAACAAAATTCATTCCTTGAGGTACAGGGGCAGTTGACCTCAATGCATGAGGTGGAGCAGTTTGGAGGAATATGAATGGTTTGCAGTAGCAACATGTACATGCACAAAGTAGTGACTATTCTGTGGTGGAAGATCAGTATGTGAGGACATAGCAGCCTTCTGCTAAGTTGTGAATGAAGTGTACTGCTCAGGACAGAAAGTTGTCACTTACCAAGCTTTACAAATGGCAGGAAAGGTTACCCAAGAAACTTGCAAGAACCCTCTTATCTATGCATTCTTCATAAATCAATTGCAATGGAGATGAGGGAGAGAGAGAGAAAGAGACGACACAGCATGTTCTCCTTTCCAGTCTATAGAATTAAGAATAATGGCAAAATTAATTTTGCAACAGATGCCAGTGATTACTACAAGATGTGCTACTGCTATTATCCTAACCCCTGACAGCTCTAAGGCGATCAAGGCTACAATTTCACTTTCCTCTATCTCTCAACAAGAACATCCTTGATAATATGCCCTGAGGCATTATAAGGAGCTCACATCTCCCTCCCTCCCCCATGTTTCAATGATGTGAACCAGACACTTTTCAAGTTAAATCTGAAGTTTGACATGAAATACAGTTTCAGTGTGAGTTGGTTGGTGCTTCATTTTGTGATCCAAGCGACTTATCAAAGTAGAGGTCTAGAACATCTCAGACTGTGGGTATCTGCACATTATGTTCCTGATACTGCTTGTTCCTCATCACCAGGTAATGTTGTTTGACTCCCACATACTGTATCACTCCATGTGTACATTTAACAAAAACAGCACTCTAGTGCAGTGGCTCAGACCAGACTCTCTCTTCACATGTCCATTCCCAACTGATGATTTCTCTCTCACTGTTCAGTTACATCATCATAGTTTACAGGAATCACATTCCACCAAAGCCAGACTTGTATTCCCATGACTTATATTCTCTGTTCTGAGGAAGGGTCACTGGACTCGAAATGTTAACTCTGATTCTCTATGAATGTTGCTGAGTGTCTCCAGCAATCTCTGAGTTTGTTTTGGATTTCCAGCATCCACAGTGTTTTGTGTTTGTTGTATTCAGCGTGAAGGGTTCTCCTTCTCAGCCTCTCCCTTCACATAAGGTGTGGTTACGCTTAGGATAAACCACCCGCAGTCATCTCTCTCAGCCCTACAGTCCTGAAAGACTATGGCGACTTTACCTTTATTTTCATGAGTTGACAGCATAGTTACACATTACAATTGTTGTGCAAAGTCTAGGTAGTGTTCATGTTGACTGAAAACAACAAATGCTGGAGATCACAGCAGGTCAGACAGAATCCATGGAGAGAGAGCAAGCTAATCAGAGTTCCGATGAACAGTCATCTCAACTCAATACATTAGCTTACTCTCTCTCCATTGATGCTCCCCGAACCATTGTGATCTCCAAGATTTTTATTCTGAGTACAGATCTCAGCATCGGCAGTAATTTGCTCCTACATTGTTCATGTTGATTTCACTATATTTCAGCCTCCATTTAATTCCACAATAACATCAACCAATGTGTCCCATTGTACTTCTCTGCAGGAAACTTCATCAAGAATGTCCTGTCCACTTGCATGTTTTGTAGAACCCATTGAAGTCAACAGAATGGATGTGAATTCCATTGACGTCACCATTTGGCTATAGATTTTTTTTTGTATCAGGTACTTAGAGTGTGGAAGCATGTCATTCAGCCCATTGAGTCCATACTACGCCTCTAAAGAGCATCCCACTCTATCTTATCCCTATAATTCTTGTATTTGCCATGGCTAATCCATTTAGCCTGCATGCCCCTGAACACTATGGACAATTTAGGATGACCAATTCACGTGGCCTGCACATTGCTGGACAGTGGGAGGAAAATAGAGCACCTGGTGGAAACCCAGGGTGAACATACAAACTCCACACAGTCACCCAAGGGTGGAATTGAACCCAGGTCCTTGGTGCTATGATGCTGCAGTGCTAACCACTGAGCCACCTTGTAACCCCTTTATTATCTTTGCTTGGCCGAAACATTAATGAATTCTCTAGCCTCCTTGTACAGTGCATTTACTACCTCTGTGACACTGTGATATGCTGAAAGTGGTCTTTAGGCTTGGTTATGTCTGACCTCGGGGTAGGTGGGAGAAGCTGCAGGTTTCACCTCTAGACCCCTGGGTGGAACCATCTGCCAATAGTGAAGCACTGTAAGAAACTGCAACTCCACTGACAATGGGAGTGGTGGGTTGGGGGTGAGGAAAGGGTTTAACTCTAGCCCTGTGGGTGCAAGTCATCCTTCGGTACGGTGTTCAATTCTGTGAAAGTCTCTTCAGAGATTTGAAGTCTGTTTAGACACTGTGTCCAGGACAGTTCTTTCATTCATTCATGAGATGAGAGCATTGCTAACTAGGCTAGCATTAACTGCCCATCCCTAATTGCCCAGAGGGCAGTTAAGTGTCAACCACATCGCTGTGGGTCTGGAGTCACATGTAGGCCTGACTGGTGGTGGATGGCAGATTTCCTTCCCTGAAGGTTACTATGGGTTTTATCGACAATCAACAATGATTTCATAGTTATCAGTAGATTCTTCATTCCAGATTTTATTTTTGGGTACATTGTGGTCCTTGTGAACTCTTGATATTCTGTGGGCCTATGTCTGCCTTGCTACCTGATCTCCCATCCTTGTCCTACCACAAGGCTTCCTGACCTGGTTCCTGACCAACATGGCATTCCCAGGCAGGCACATCCTCTCCAGGGTTCAATGTCGAGGGAGTTCAGGATAAGTGACTCTCATTGCACAACAGCCTCTCCCTTTCTTTCAAGACAACCCCTGAAAAGGCTTCCCCATTGGGACTCAGTTATGTAATGCAACCAACCCACACACCCTTGAACACTACGGGCAATTTAGCATGGCCAATTCACCTAATCTACACACCTTTGGACTGTGGGAGGAAACCGGAACACCAGAGGAAACACATGCAGACACGGGGAGAATGTGCAAGCTCCACACTGACAGTCACCGAGGCTGGAATCGAACCCGGATCCCTGGCTCTGTGAGGAAGGACTAAGTCACAAAGAAAATAAATCACATTGAGTCAGGTAAATCACATTTAAACCTCTGCCATTCGATAGGCAGCTAATTGAACAAGGAAAGATTTGTGTTAGTTTCATTTAATTGAGGAGGCTGCATTATACCCAGAGAAATTTAAATTTAAATTGCGTGCAGTTGGTTGACTTTGAATATTTGTGAGGTTCCCATCGTTAATGGGTGTTCTTCCAACCTGGTCATCCTCCTGCTATGAGCCACTTTCCTGATGATGTGGACCAGTCCAGTTCCTACCTTGGTTATAAAGCTCAGCCCAATCTCAATTCCCTTCCCTTCTTCCATCTCCTTCCGACCGTGCTAAAATTCCATTACTCCTTCCACTGCCTAATGAATTCAGTAGAACAGTAACTAGATTATAAAATCATTTGGGATACCCCAAAGTCATTAGAGATACCATATAAACGCAACTTCTATATTCTTTCTTATTTCTTTTTAACACATGTTTTGGAACAATTTAATTCAGTGTGAATGAGTTACAGGGTCCCACGGGAAATGTTCTCTTCTATGAAATGTTCTATTTGAAGGGAAATTGATTCAAGTTGTTACCTCCTCACCAACGCTTCCCCACACCACATTATAGCTAGCTGCCTTTTACAACAGCTACACACCTTCCTATATGTGCCTTTCTTCATTTTCGATTAATATCTGTGTAGTACTTTGGTGGCTCGGAAATCTTGTCGACATTTTAGCGCCAAATGTAGATTCAAGGTTGAAGTATTTCATCTCACGTGTATCAGAACAAGGAAATGGCTTGTAAAACTGAAATCAATTGATACAGCAATGTTTAGCTTTTTTTTTCTATTCTCTCCTGGGATGTGGATATTGCCCATCCCTAGTCGCCCTTGAGAAGATGGTAGTGAACTGCCTTTTCGAGCTACTGCTGTCCATGTGCTGTAGGTAAACCCACACTGCCATTAGAGAGGGATTTTGACCCAGCAACGGTGAAGGAATACAATATATTTCCAAGTCAGGATAGTGAGTGGCTTGGAGACAGACTTACACATGGAGGTGTTCCATTGTCCTTCTAGATGGAAGTAGTCATGGCTTTGGAAGGTGCTGTCTAAGGATCTTTGGTGAATTTCTGCAGGGAATCTTGTAGATAGTATACACTGCTGCTACTAAGTGTGAGTGTTGGAGGGAGTGGATGCTTGTGGATGTGGTGCCAATCAAGTGTCTTGGATGGTGTGAAGCTTCTTGAGTGTTGTTGGAACTGCACTTATCCAGGGAAGCGGGGAGCATTCATTACACTCCTGATTGGACCTTGTAGATGATGGACAGGCTTTGGAGAGATAGGAGGAGAGTTCATCACTGCAGGATTTCTAGCCTTTCACCTGCTCTTGCAGTAACTATATTTATAGGTGACTCCAATTGAGGTTCTAGTGAAAGGCAACCCCAAGGATATTGGTAGTGGGAGATTCACCCACTATTGAATTTTGAGGGGTCGTGGTTAGATTGTCTCTTGTCAATGATGGTTACAGCCTGGCATTTGTGTGGTGTGAATATTACTTGTCACTTGCTGGCTCAAGCTTGGTTACATTGTCCAGACATTGTTGCATTTGAACATGGACTGCTTCGGCATCTGAGGTATCGGGTATGGTACTGAATATCGTGCAATCATCAATGACCATCCCTACTTCTGACCTTATGATGAATGGAAGGTCACTGATGAAGTAGCTGAAGATGGTTGGGCTTAGGACACTACCCTGAGGAACTCCTGCAGTAATGTCCTAGAGCTGACTGACCTCCAACAATCACAACCGCCTTCCTATGTGCCAGGTATGAATCCAACCAGCAGAGAGTTTGCTCCCTGATTCCCATTGATTCCAGTTTTGCGAAGACTCCTTGATACTGCACTTGGTCAAATGCGACATTGACATCGAGAGCTGTCACTCTCATCTCCCCTCTGAAATTCAACTCTTTTGACCATGTTTTAACCAAGGCTATAATGAGGTCAGGAGCTGATTAGCTGTGGTGGAACCCAAACTGGGCATCACTGAGCAGGTTATTGCTGAGCAGGGGGGGATGAGGGAAGGTTACGGGGAGGGGAAGGGGAATGAGGGAAGGTTACGAGGGGGGGGAGGGGGGATGAGGGAAGGTTATAATACTGTTGATAATACTGTTTGTGACACCTACCATCACTTTACTGATGATTGACAGGAGCCTGATGGGGGAATAGTTGGCTGGATTGGATTTGTCTTGCTTTTTGTGCACAGGATGCATCTGAGCAATTTTTCACACTGTCAGGTAGATACCCGTACTATAGCTGTGCTGGAACAGCTAGGCCAGTGGTGCGGCAGGTTCTGGAGCACAAGGCTTCGGTACTATTGCTGGAATGTTGTCAGGGCCCATAGCCTTTGCAGAATCTAGTGTCTCCAATGGTTTCCTGATATTACGTGGAGTGAATAAAACTGGCATCTGACATCTGTTCTGTCAAGTAATTATTCGATTTTTCTATATAGTTCCAGTGGATTCTCCAAATCCTTAGTACCACATTTACTCTCCCCATGGCATGCTGACTGTAATTTAACTTAACTTGAATATTGTGGCTGGGGGAATTGAATGTGAAACACTGGTTTAACATTGCTCTCCAGTGATTCAATATAGTGTAAAATCAGGCAGTGTGTGAAATCAGAGTTGCACCAAATGCTGCCAGTGTGTCACATGGTGAGTTAAGCTAAAAGTTGCCCAAATTCTCACTTCTGTTCCCAGCAATGTTTTTAGCCTTCATCCAGTATCAAAGTTCTGCTTATATTTTTCCGATACAGTCATCAATGTCTCCAGTGCTTTTCTGAGATATTCAAATCTTGGAATTCCCTCTTGAACTGCATTGTGGGTGTACCTACACACACGGACTGCAGTGGTTCAAGAGGGCAGCTCATCCCCAGCTTCTCAAGGTTTGACTAGGAAACATGTAACTGCAGTACAGTGCAAGTTCCCATGGTACGTTAATAGCCAATTATCTCCAGTGATTGTTCACTTTCCATCCTACTAAATTTCTGATGAACTGTGTTTGATACAGTTATGGTTTTTTTATGTCCAAATATAAATCATGCCATTATACTAATGCCTGACTATCCAGGATTGACATGTAACTTAGAGGATAATGAAATGGGAGTGATTGATTGTGACGCTACCAGTCATGAGATTAATACATCACATCCTGTGAAGGTGAGTAATGATTGACATGAGATTAATATATGCCACTCTCTTTGGGGTGAATGTCATCATATAACAAGAGTAGAACATGTGTAATGTGCGGCATGGTGGTGCAGTGGTTAGCACTGCTGCCTCACAGTGCCAGGGACCCAGGTTCAATTCCACCCTCAGGCCTGTGTGGAGTTTGCACATTCTCCCCGTGTCTGTGTGGGTTTCCTCTGGGTGCTCCCATTTCCTCCTACAAAGATGTTCAGGTTAGATGGATTGGCCATGCTTAAAAATGTAATTGTCTGTAGTGTCCGGGGATGTGTAGTCTAGGTGGACCAGACATGGTAAGTGTAGGGATACAGAAGGGGTTGGATCTGGGTGGGATGCTCTTTTGAGGGCTAGTATGGATTTGACAGACTGAATTGACAGGCCTCCTTCCATATGGTTGGGATACCATCAACTGTTTTCCATCTAAAAGAGAAATTAGAAGAGAAGATTGGTGTGTGTTCAGAAAGGGTAATGCAGAAAATGAAGAAGGTTTTGGTGCAGATCAATCATGATTGAATTGAGTGGCCTAATCCTGCTCCTAATATTACTGTGAGCACAAACTCACGGCAGTACTGGAGGAATGCTTCACTGAGAGGGAATGTGACTCATTGATACCTTGTCAAGGGATAGGCAACAGGCACTTGCTGAGCCAGGATCTTTCCCACCCTATTACAGAATAAACTAAAGGTGCTAAATCTCTGCTGCATTCAAGTGAATGTAAAACATCCTAAGGTATTACTTCAAAGAGAATAGATGGCTTCTTCCCTGTCTCCTGGTAAAATGCTTTGGGAGATCCTGAGGTGGTGAAAAACATGATTCAAATATTTTCTTTCATGTAGACATACTGAATTAAATATCTGTGTAAATGAGAAACTGGAGAGGTTTATAACACTGAAGGATATCATTCAGTCCACCTTCTTTACAGCAGCAATCTCAGACTAACTCGATTGCTTCAGATCTGTACCTTATGCACAGCCTGTCTCTGTAGCAATGCTACTGTCTGAATTTTTTCTGTCACAAGTTTGCTCTGATAACCTCTCATCACTGATTTTCCCTCATCAAATCTTTAATAAATTAAAAGTCTGAACTAAATTATCTCTTACCCTTGCAAGTGAAGACAGTTCCCAAGTCTCCCCTCATAACTTTCGCATCACCCCTGCATCATCCAATTGATCAAGTACTGAGACTAACTGATATCTGTGGATGCATACCTGAGAAATAGATTGATGACTTCAGGAGAACAAAAGAGGCAGATAAATCGGTGAAATGAAAGCATAAGAAAAGGCAGAATGTTTCTTGCAACTTGAGCTGTTAAGACAATTTTATTTGATGAGAGCTGTGCTGGAGCTATGCTTCTTATTTCACATCTACATTCAGAAAAGAAACACATACAGACTCATAAAATATTTACATTTCTAAATGTCAGGACATGCACTCTCTCTAAATAGGTTAATACACAGAACACGGATCGAGGTACAGCTATTGCACCTTGAATCAGAGAAAGTAAACATGTGATGTTCATACAGTATACTGCAGTGATATCTGAAACTTTCTGTACTGTTGGAAATGCAGCCCACTCAACCCCCAATCCACCCCAATATCAAGGAATTGTATCTTCAGATCGGTTTTCGGTTGCCATCATCTAAATATTTTGCTCGAATTATGTAGGTGAGAATTAGATCAGGCAGGACTTTGATTTCCTGCAATTGCATATTTTCATATCTCTACTAGAAACTCCTTTTCACATCATTTTTAATTTTCCATAGAGTAGTGTGATCATGTGCAAAACAGAGAAAAAGATGTTTCCTTGGTCATTGCCATGTCTTTCAAGTATCAGAAAAGAATAGCATTCATGGTCAAATTCTTAAATAATAATATCTTCTATCAGAGAATTTTGATGTTTCTTGAGGTAGTGATTGGAATCAGGCGGACCTCATTGACTACAAGATCCTTGACTGGGATTGTTAACCTGGACCAATCAGAAAAGCCCTGTACACCCGAGCCCGGGTGTCCCTGAAGAAGGAGCACATGGTGTCCACCAACACCCTGGAGTTGTTCAGGGAGAGGTGGGTGCCACAGGGAGTGGAGTGCTTTATTTCCCCCTCCAACTCTATTTTGATTTAGTCCCTAACCTCCCCTTCACTGTTTTGATCACACAGCATTGCCCTTTGATGTGAAGGGCGGTGCTTGTCACTGGTCACTCGGGTGTTTTCCTATCTTCCTGGTGGTGGAAAATGAATGAAGATTTGTACACCTGTTGTCTTTCACTGTGTCTCACACCTGCTCACACACAACACGGGTGATGGAGAACAATAAGCACTGAAACAAATATATATAACCTGGAGATTGGGGTGTGCGCATTTGCACTCCCTTTTTAGTTTTCTGAAGAACCTCCTCCTCTGTTTTTGGCTACACTTCAGTCCCATACTCCTGATCTTTGGACACCCAGTGCAGAGGAGGGAGGATAGGTTAGAGGACCTCCTCGTGGGTCTGCTCCTGGGCCTGGCCAAACTAGCCATCAACAGGTCCAGGCAGCGGGCCGTGGAGGGGGTCGTTAGGGCCGACTGCCTGCCCCTCTTCCCGGGTTACGTTAGAGCCCAGTGTCTCTGGAGAAGGAGCATTCGGTGTCGACCAACACCCTTGAGCTGTTCAGGGAGAAATGGGTGCTGCAGGGAGTGGAGTGTTTTATTTCCTCCTCCAACTCTATTCTGATTTAATCCCTGCCCTCCTCTTCACTTTTTTGATCCCTCAGCATTGCTCTTTGCTGTGAAGGGCACTGCTTGTCACTGGCCACTTGGGTGTTTCCTTTCTTCCTGGTGGTGGAAAATGAATAAAGATTTATACACCTGTTGTCTTTCACTGTGTCTCACACCTGCTCACACACAACACGGGTGCTGGGGGAAAAAAAATAACCAGAAGATTTAGAATTTCCTCAGTTTAACACACCAGCTGGGCCACAATTGGTGTGTTACTGCTACTGTTGGTTTTTGCTTTTGGGGAACCTGATTCCTGCACTGGCTGATTTATATAGCCAGTTTGTTAACTGGTATCCTTTTTATTGAGGACTGATTTCTAAACTGCCTGATCTACACAGTCAATGTGTTTCAGGTATAACTCAGTTCTCATTAGGGAATTGTTGTTTCACTGGCTGGTTCCAGCCTCTGTGTTACTCTTTTCTTTTACTTTGAGAAAAGGACAATGCTGAATTTGTGGTAGGGCTTAGCGCTCTATTCTGGTTTTCTTTCATTTTTGCTCATGTTTTCACTTTTTTGGTGTTGGACTGGGCCCCTGTCTGATACTGCACCTTTCCAGATGAACTGCTCCTTTGTGGGTTGGCCTGGCCCTCTGGGAGAACTCGGCCTCTGAAAAGACTGACACCTGTCTGTGTGTGTTTGGGAGTTGACCCTACCTTCAGGGGTGGACCAAACCCCTGTGAGTTAACTGTACCTTTACAATGTACTGTGTTCCTCTGAGGGTGCCTGGTTCTTATGGATGGACTGAGCCTCTATGGAGACTGAATACCTGTGTGCTGTGCATTTGCTGCTTTCAGTTGTAGACTCTGTTTTTAGCAATAGACTCTGCAGTTTGGAGTGGTGTCTATTTCTGACAAGGCACTTTGTATACTGGAGTGGACTGGAGTCTTGAAGAGAACTCTGGATGGGACTCTGTTGTTGGTAATTAGCTCTGTCTTGTTACTTGTTGGGTTTACCACCTGCACTGTCTTGTGTGTCCCTGGGTCTCGCAGGCCTCACTGTGAGCTGGGAGGCTCATAGGTTGTCCTGAAAGCTGTTACCCTGAGGGCATAGGTATGGGCTAGCTTAGAGTCGCCAGAAGGTGGGAAGCACAGGTGGTTTGCTGGGTTGCTGGGGAGGGGTGGGTGGTCTGTATTCTATACACTGCTTCTTGTGTCATTGGACTGTCTTGTACGTATCTGTTATTGCTACTTTTGTGATGACTGAAGGTCGGATTTGAGGTTTGTTCTCATTCCCTGAAAGCTGGTTTAACGGTGGGGTTTGGGGCCTGGCTTTCCTGCTCCTCTCCCTTGTAAAATTGCTCTTTCTCTGTATGCAGCTATTAATATTAATTGTTTGTAAATTGTGTTGTTTAATGAAGTAATAATATATAACCAGGAGAGTAGAATCTCTTCAGGAAGGAAAAAACAGGGTATAACCAGGAGAGGAGGATCTCCTAAGTTGAGTATGGACTCTGAGCTGGCTGGTCACAGCCAGTGTACTGTGCACTAGTAAAATGTACTGGCAATTATTGATGGACAATGAATGCTGACCTTGCCAGTGAGACCCACATCCCATGAAAGAATAAAGAAAAAAATAACGCTGAGGGTGTGGTTAAGTGGAGGAAAAAGGCATCTAGTAACACAGCAGACTACTTCATATTCATTTCCATATGATGAGCTCTTCAGTTTATGACCAATTAAGGTCCGATTAACATTTGAGCTTTACGTTTCCCCAGACACGAGCTGCACTGATGGAAAACCCAGGAGAAAGTGAGGATTGCAGATGCTGGAGATCCGAGACGGGAGTGTGGTGCTGGAAAAGCGCAGTAGGTCAGGCAGCATCTGAGGAGCAGGAGAATCGACATTTCAGGCATAAGGCCTTCATCAGGAATGACGCTTGTGGGCCAAGGGGGCTGGAGGTAGATAGGAGGGGGGGTTGGGGCTAAAGGGAAGGTAGCTAGGAATGCTATAGGTAGATGAAGGTGAGGGAGAAAGTGCTAGGTCAGAGAGGAGGGTGGAGTGGATAGATTGGAAAGGTGATGGACAGGTCATGAGGGTGTTGCCAAGTTAGATGTTCTGAGTTGGAGGAAAACCCATTATTGCACTGCACAGCTAAATTTTCATACTATCATAATGTGAACTTCCTTAAGATTAAAAGATGTGTTCCATAGAACATATTACTTGATGCCAAAACTGTTACCAGGCCAATGTTGGCATTATGGTCCAAGTTATCAAGGCTCCTCTTAGAGTTGACAGGGACATTTAAACACATGGAATACCTTCAAGCACATTAAGAGGATGAGTGCACAACAGGAGACTAGGAGTTCAAATCTGGTCCTTTCACAAATAATGGCCCTCATAAATTTTTACACACTTGAAACACATGCAAAAGGTAGAATGGGTGTAATGAACTGTGTATGACAGAAAGATAATTTCAAACTGGTTTAGTGCAAGGGTTATTTTGCCATTTATAAGATGGGTTTCCCCAGACTCACTGAACCAGTTCTGATGAAACATATTGCCCTTAATGTTGATTTGACTGAGCATTTCTGCTTCAGTGACATAGCCACCAGCATTCATAAGTTTGTTTGTCACTGACAGTGAGAAATGGCTTCCCTTGCCCAAAGGGCGGCATGGTGGCACAGTGGTTAGCACTGCTGCCTCACAGTGCCGGAGACCCGGGTTCAATTCCCGCCTCAGGCGACTGACTGTGTGGAACGTTTGCACGCTCTCTGCGTGGGTTTCCTCCCACAGTCCGAAGATGTGCAGGTCAGGTGAATTGGCCATGTTAGGTAAGGGGTAAATGTAGGGGTATGGGTGGGTTGCGCTTCAGTGGGTCGGTGTGGACTTGTTGGGCCGAAGGGCTATTTCCACACTGTAATGTAATGTAATCTAAAAAAAATCACGGCAAGAGTCACTCGTGATTGAAAGAGATCATTTCAGCGTTGAGTGCAACAGACCTTCTGGAATAACCCCTTAAATAAGGTGCAGGATTCTTGAATAAAACAGGAAACAGAAAGTTTTGAGTTTAATGATACTGTATTGAGGTACTGTCATAGGCCTCGCACATTTTACTTGAGACAAAGTGTTGGCAAATGGAACTTCAATGTGAATAATTGTGACAGTACTTCTTGGCAGAAGCATTGAAGATTATTCTGGAAAATAAGTCTTCAGTTCGTTCTGGTATAACGCGCAATTTGTTAACACGAATTGGCTATAACGCAATTGACGAATTGTGAACGCTGTTTGGATAACACATACTTTCTTCTGAGCAGGTGTAGCCATTTTCTATAGAGATCTTCTACAGCACAATTTTATATAGCACGAGATCGCAAAGGATCACCAATTATAGCAGAACGACCTGCAAATGAGCCACAGGAGCTGAATGATGCAGAGGACGGTGAATACAAAAATCACTACAAGTCTTGACACAGTTTGAACAAAGCAGAAACAGAAGAGTGAAGCTGTGTTAACCTTGTGGGGTTTGAACCTTGGTTAGGCTGCACTTGCAGATCTATAAACAATCTTCGTAGTATAGCAGGGCAAAGAGACACAGGAAAAGATGTGGCAAAAATGATTTAACAGAATGCAAGCAGAATGGAGAGATTTGACAGGATCTTATACAGCAGACTGGTTAAAAACATGAGAGCCCATGGGATCCAAGACAATTTGGTAAATTGGATTGAAAATAGGCTTAGTGGCAAGAAAGAGACGGTGATGGTCAAAGGTTGTCTTTGCAACTGGAAACCCATTCAATGGTGTACCACAGAGTTCAGTCCTGGATCCCTTGCAGTTTGTAGTATACATTCATGATCTAGACATGAGCACAAGAAGTATCATTAGGAAGGTTACAGATTGCATGAAAATTGGTGGTGTGGTAAATGACATGGTGGGGCGGGGGGAGGGGGGTGGGGGGGTGGTGGGGTGTGGTGCGGTTACCTTACACTGCAGGATGGTAGAGATGAATTGGCCAGATTGGCAGAATCTTGCCAAATAGTATTCATCCCTGTTAAATGTGAGGTAATGCATTTTGGGAGATTTAACAAGGTAAGAGAGTATCCATTGATAGGACCAGAGGAATGGAGGGTCAGAGGGAATTTGGGATGTGTGTTCATAGGTCCGTGAAGATGTTAGGAGAGGAACACAATGTGATGAAAGAAGGCAAATAGGACACTTTCCTTTATTAGTCAAGGCACTGAATACAAGAGAAAGGAGGTTATGATGGCTATAATGTTACTTAGGCCACAATTGGATACTATGTGCAGTTCCAGTCACTGTAGGATGCATCTGATTGCACTCCATGTTATACAGAAGTGATTTACCAGGATGTTGCCTGGGCTGGACTGATTCAACTTTGAAGAAAGACTAGATAAAGGAACTGTTTTCCTTTAGAGGGAGGATCTGCCTGAGTTCTGAAAGATATACACCATGTTAATAGGGAAAAAGTTTTCACTTAGTAGAGGGGTCAAAGCTCAGGAGCATAGTTTTAAGGTAAGGAGCCGGAGGTTTAGAGGAGAGTTAAGGAAAACATTTTTCACGCAGTATGGGTATCTGGAACTCACTGCCTGAAAGGGTGATGGAGTGGGAACCCTCGAGGCATTTTAAGCAGCATTTGAATGAACATTTGAAAAGCAATAGCATTGAGTCATAGAATCCTAAAGCACAGAAACAGGCCCTTCGGCCCAGCTCGTCTATGCCGATCAGGTTCCCTAAACTGAGCTAGTTCCATTTGCTTGCATTTGACCCACATTTCTCCAAACATTTCCTGCCCATGTACATGTCCAAATGTCTTTTAAATACTGGGTAATTGTACTGCTTCTATCACTTCCTCTGACAGCTCTTTCCATATATGTACCACCCTCTGTGTGGAAAAAGTTGCCCTTTCTAAACCTTTCCTCTCTTACCTTAAACCCATGCCCTCTAGTCTTGGTCCCTCTTACCCTGGGGAAAAGACCTTGGCTCAGAGAAGGTGAGGACTGCAGATGTTGGAGATGAGTCAAGACTGTGTTGCTGGACAAGCACAGCAGGTCAGGCAGTATCCAAGGGGTAGAAGAATCGATGTTTTGGGCATAAGCCCTTCATCAGGGATGACCTTGGTTATTCAACTTATCTATGCCCCTCATGCTTTTATGAACGTCTATAATATCACTCCTTCGCCTCCTACCCTCCAGGAGAAGAAGTCACAGCCTATCCAACTTCTTATAACTCAACCTCTCAGTCTCGATAACATCCTTGCAAATCTTTTTTGCAGCCTTTCCAGTTTAATAACATCCTTTCTATGGCAGGGTGACCAAAATTGTCTGCAGTACTCCAAATGTGGCCTTACCAATGTCTTCTGCAACATTCCTGACGAAGGGCTCTTGCCCAAAACATCGACTCTCCTGCTCCTCGGATGTTGCCTGACCTGCTGTGCTTTTCCAGTGCCACCCTTTTCTACTCTTTTACAACTTTAACAAGACGTCCCAACTCCTGCTTAATGCTCTGACTGATGGAAGCAAGTTCCACATGTCGCCTTCACCACCCTGTCTACCTGTGACACCACTTTCAAGGAACTACATATCTGCACCTCGAGGTCTCCCTGCTCAACAACATGTCAAATGCAGGGAAATGAGATGAGAATAAATAGATGCTTGATGACTGGTGTGAACACGATAGGCCGAAGGGTTTTTTTTTAAGAGTGCTGTAAAAACTCGGTGACTGTTATTGTCTCTCACTTATGCAATTTTCCCTCATTTTCAAGATTTTTATCGAACTCTCCCGTGAGATTTGGTGCTTTCAGGTCATAACTCTTCACTGAGAAAATCAATTTCTCCACATTTGCTCTGTTTATTATTGACTTATCTGAACTCTGTGTCCTCTGAATTCCAAACTTCCTGTCAGTAGAAAATTTCTACATATTTAATCCATCAAAATCTCAAATCAATGGAACAATTTTGTGAAGTATCTCCAACACTGTCTATAATGGCAGCAATCCCAGGTTCCTTAAGCCCTACACATAAATAAAGTGAATTCTTGTAAATCTCACAAATGTCTTGACATCCTTCCTAGTCCAAAGATGTGCAGGTTAGGTGAATTGGCCATGCTTAAATTGTCAATTAGGTACATTAGTCAGAGGGAAAAGGCGTCTGGGTGGGTTACTCTTCGGAGGGTTGGTGTGCACCTGTTGGGTCGAAGGGCCTGTTTCCACACTGTAGGGCATCGAATCTAATCTAATCTAAATTGTGATGCTCAGAATGGGATACAATAATCTATCTGAGGCCAATAAATGTCTGGCATAAATTTCTTCCTTTGCCCTGCTTGCAAAAGGAAAGTGGAAATTTCTCTGTGAGTAGCTTTGTCCCTTCTGCAGCCAGGGCCTTTGTCATTCTGCAGCCCAGGAGGGATTATAATTGTAACCCTGTGAGTGATAGTGGGTTTTCTATTGACAGCTCTTCAAGCACCACTAACCTTCCTCGAAGTCCAGGGCCACTCCCATAACCTTCCTGAACTTCTCCGACAACATAATGTGTAATATCTCCGCTAAATCTGCAACAGCACAAGACAGTCAAAAACACTCATCTTTGTTTTGCTTATTGCTATAAACGATGCTAGCATGAGCCATTCACTTGTCAAACCATTTACAGGATGTGAAGAAAAAGGGGAAACAATTCAAGAAGGTGATAACTGGAATAAGTTCCTTTTACTTAAATATCAGCAAGCACCTGGTAATACCATCCCACAATGATCCCAGATTACATATAAACATATTGCACATCCATCCCTTTGCTTTAAACTCAAGCTACAGTAAGCAAGAAACCATCTGTGGTTGAACAACAGTCAATGATCAGTTTGACAGTAACATGGCTAGATTGTCCATAACTGCAGTCTAAATTGTCTTTTTGATGTATCTGTTATACTGTTTATTGGAGGTGGAGCTAGATGGGATATTGACAAGAACTACCGTCCTGTAAAGGATCTGTTACTACAAAGTTCCCAGTAGAATAAATAAGTTTTTGTCTCAACCATGGGGTATAGGCCTGCCTTATGCTGACCGTCTGTCCTGCACTTCTAAAGTCTTTGTGCATGCTTTCTGTCCTCAGACAATTGGACTTTAACATCATTTCCCTTATTTTATCCTCTTCTGATCCCCATAATTGCTTCACAACTCCCCTCTACATCCCCTCTCTGACCTTCATAGTAACTTTCATGGGTTTTTATTATTTGCGTTATTCTGTTAACAAGTGCTGAAGGTTACAGCTGCTCATCAAGCCTGTTAACAAGCTGTTCAGAATGGCTACACAGTCCAAACATCTTCATTCCCCACACATAATAATATGTTCATCCCAATGAAAGCTGACTCTGGTTTCTCTTATCTGTGTGGTCTTCAGTTGTCCTTATTTCCGTCATGGTCTGGTTCTTGATTTCTGCCCCGGATTTGTCTTATCTGTGAGAAACAGCTTGCAGCATTAAGCATTGTATTTTACTTTTAGATGTCTTATGACCTTGCAAAACACCCTGGTACATACAATTTAGTATGTTTTAAGTTTGATCAAGTAAACTGTATTCTAATGTTAATGAGGAAAGACAAGGTGTCACAGGGACGTACACGATCCAAAATGGTGGTTTGACAATTAAACAATATTAGACTCTGTGTGAGGCTATTCACTGCCCACTCTGTATGTTTCCAGAGCATGGTTACAGCCAGGATGCACCAGTGGATTTCAGAGGAATAGCATATCTAAGATTCCAAGGGATGGCACGGTGGCACAGCGCCAGGAACTGGGGTTTGATTCCAGCTTTGGGCAACTGTCTGTGTGGAGTTTGCACATTCTCCCTGTGTCTGCGTGGGTTTCCTCTGGGTCTCCAGTTTTCTCCCACAGTCCAAAGATGTGCAGGTTAGGTAAATGAGTCAAGGGGAAATGTAGGGGAATGGGTCTGAGTGAGTTACTCTTTGGAGGGTCAGTGTGAACTTGTTGGGCCGAAGGGCCTGTTTCCACACTGTAGGGAAGCTAATTCTAATTCTATCCCAGCATCTGGTTCCTTCTGTCGACTCTATCAATTTGTCCCATACTTCCTTCTCCTAGATAGTACTGCTAATGCGTAATTGTCAAATATCTTTCCAAATAGACCACCTGATCTCAAGTACTTGGTGGACATTGGGGGTGAGTGCAGGTAAAGTGTTCTCTCTGTGGTGAGATACCTTGCTTGCATATCTGACTGGGGCAGCAGGAAGAACAGGAACACAGATGGCTCATCAAAAGTTTGCAACGGACCGAGAAAGTGCATTCAGGATTGAAGGGGAAAAATATATGAGGTTGAGAGAGAAACAGAGCTGTAAGCCAGCATTTCTTGTGACTGAATGGTGTGAAATTTCAATTTGGTTTCAAGGCTTGTATAATTAACCCTCATGTCAGCAGTCTCAGCCTTTTACTGGCTAATTTTATAAGTGAAATAAATGCCAATGTACCAAAGATAAAATACTAGGCATCTGACTTGTAGAACTGTAGTGACTTCACTAAATAAAGCTAGATAGCTTTGCAAAAAAAAACTAGGTGTTTTTGTATTAATGGCCTGTTTTACATGAGTGGCAGAGAAAGTGATGAGGGTTACACAAGACTGTGGCAGATCTGAGAACTATCTGTTTTTTACCAGAACCTCATTACCACCACAGCTTAATTAGAGGAACTTTAAGACTGTTTATAAAGTAGAAGATGGAATATCTGCTTCATGCTGCGCATTGCATTTCAACACACTTAAGATCCTGCATTCAAAGTGACCACAGGGGGTTTCCCTGTCTAATTAAACTTCGGTATTTCCTATGCTCCTCTTTGTATTTTTGGTTGTTTTCATGAGCTTGTCAGTCCACTGCTAACTTTTCATCAAGTGAAGCTGAAACTCATCACCCATTTACAAAACATGAGATGCGAGCTTATTGACTCACAGGCTTAACAGGGTAAACGTGGAAACCTTGCTTCTGGGAGAGTCTAGGACCAGAGGGCATCGTCTCAGAGCAAGGGGTCTGCGTATTTAAGAACAAGATGAGGAGGAATTCTTTCCTGAGCGGCTATAGAATCTGAGGAAATCTTTACCACAGAGAGCTGTGGTTGGATCTCTCAGTAAATTCAAGGCTGAGACAGACAGTCCTTTTTAATTAGTAACAAAACTGAGGGTTATTGGGCAAAGGCGGGAAATCTAAGTTGAGGATTAATAGATCGGTCGTGATTGCATTGAATGGCGGATCAGACTCGATGGGCTGAATGGCTTACTTCAGCTCCGATGTCTTATAGTACCTGTTAATATTACTTGAGCACCTCATCTCCTCACTCCCACCCCCCCAAACCCTGGCTCAGCTCATCTACTGCTGAAGCCATATCATCTCCACCCTGTATTTTAACCGTGAGACTTGTCTATCCCAATGTAATTCTGGACGGTCTCCTACATTCTACCCAGACCTTGTGCCCCTAAGTTCCTCCACACACTAACTCCTGTTCACCATCTCCCCTTGTATAGCCAGGACATCAGAGACCAACTCAGAAGTCACACGACACCAGGTTATAGTCCAACAGGTTTGTTTGAAATCACAAGCTTTCAGAGTGCTGCTCTTTCATCAAGTCACTTGGCACCTCCACATCATGGCATCAGAGACTGGTAATGCTCCCAATCCCATTTGAACAAATGCCAGCACAGATATGAACAAATACATCTCTGATTTTTATGATCGAACTCTTAGCAGCATGTAGAGATACCGCCAAGACTGAATATCTACTCTAATAGGAAAACGGTCTTCAATATTTTAATAACGAATGATGTTTCTGCCTAATACTAAATAGAAATTAATGATTCAACAGCAACACTGGAGCAGTAATGTTTGCTTATCTGCTCACAAAACATTTTAATGTGCATAATGGAGTGGAGAACTTTTGAATTATTCCATGTGGTTTATAAGGATTAATTGTTTGCATGCAGTTTTTCATTTTACTCATTATCTTACATCATGGAGACAATTTGCAGTGAAATCATTATAGGCAGATGCATAATCACCATTTAAAGGCTGAACAACACTGTTATTTCAGACAGCCATAACACGTGTACACAGCTACTGGATGCTTTAAAGTAGAAAAGATTTTCCTTCAGATAACACAACTATTGTTTTGCGACTTAAGCCAACCAAGTGCTTCCGAACTACAGTCAGCATTGTCGCGCAGAAATTACATCCGGAAAATTATTTATTTATTCATTTTTGGGACCTGGGCATTGCTGACTGGCCAGCAAATATTCCCCCTCCCTAGTTGCCCCTTTGAGAAGGTGGGGGTGAGCTGCCTTCTTGAACCGCTGCAGTCCACCTGCTGTGCGTTGACCCACAATGCCCTAAGGAAGTGATTTCCAGGATTTTGACCCAGAAGGAATGATATATTTCCAAGTCAGGATGGTGTACAGCTTGGAGGGATGTTGAAGGTGGTGGTTTTCTCCTGTATCTGCTGCCCTTGTCCTTCTGGATGGACATAGCCATGGGTTTTGGAAGGTACTGTCTGAGCATCTTTGGTGAATTTGGTGAAAATTAGACACAGAAGAAAAACAATGACACAAATGAGCAAAACAAACCCCCAAATCACTGGAGGAACTCCGGAGGTCTGCAGGCTCTGTGATGAAAGAAAAACAGAATTGATGTTCTGAAATACAGTGACCTCTCTTCAGAACAGTTTTGAAGAAGGATCACTGGACTTGAACCATTTAACACTGCTTACTCTCCACAGATGCTGCCAGGTCTGCTGAGCTTCTCAGCAATTTCTGTTTTTTACTGCTTCAGATCTCCACCATCCACAATTCTTTATTTCATTTTGAGGTAGGTGAGCACATAGGTGAGCGAGTGAATATTGATCTGGGAAGGTAGAAAAATCAAAGTGGCACCAAGAAATCTTTTATGTCTAACCTAGAGGGCACTTTGCACCTCAGTTTAACATTTCATCCAAAAGACTGGCAGGAATGAAGTCAAGGCTGGTGCCTGGTGCGAGAGTCGGGATTGTGGATGGTGTTGGGGTGGGATGGGTTGTCAAATAGCTATGAAAGGAGATTGGGACATGGGGGTTGGAGTGGGGAACAGGATTTGTTATGATGTCTTGGTAGTAATCCATTTTCCTCAATTCCCACAAAATCCTCTAAAGCTGTAAAGCAAAATTACTTCCCCTGATCTCTTACAGCTTGTCTGCCATATCCTACATGTCGCCAGAGTGTTTGACACTGACAGGGCATCTGGGGTTTACAGAATTGTTGCCATTGGCAAGATATATTTTTAGAATTCAGCTAGATTGTCACTTTCTTTGAACAAGGACTTTGGCCAATGATAGCATCAGTAAACATTAAAGACCTTAGGTTGATAAGTGGAAACGGCCAATTTTTGGCTTTTGTCCGGCAAGTGTCAATGAAGGGGCTGCTTTAAAAACTGACCCTTAACTCTTTGGCTAACCAAGCAAGGAAGGTGTAAAATCAGACAGTATTCTTTCTCACTGTCTCTCTATGTTGCAATGTGAGTACAAATAGTAATTAGGCAGAGAAAGAGTAGGTTTCCACTTTTTTCCGTGGGATGTGGGCAAGGCTATCTCGAGTTCCATTTGCCCTTCCAAAGGACAGCCAATTGTTTGAACTGCTTGGCAATGCAATTGGCTCCGATGGCCTAAGGTTCAAAGTCAGAAATGCTAGACTGAGGCAGAGTTCTATCCCAACAGAAAAAGAGTGAAGGAGTTGGGTTTTTGCAACAATTCAACAGATACACAGTCACCAAAATGCATTTCATCTTCCAGTTGCAGCGGTGGGATTTGAACTCCTATTTGTGGTCATTAAACCAGGCCTCTGGATGACTCAACCAGTACCATGCTAATGGTGCCTGAATAAGATCACTGATCTATTATGGTCCATACTCGGACTTGTAGAATGTCAAATTGAGTGGAGAAAACTCTAGCTAGCAATGTTAGAGAAGCAAAGAAAACTGGCCTGTGTTAGTTTTACTGTTTTCTTTAGGTTGCAGGCAGAAGTCACTTTTCAACAAGGATAGAATTGTAGAACCCCTACAGTGTGGAAGCAGGTCATTCAGCCCATCGAGTCCACACTGACCCTCCAAAGAGCAACTTTCCCAGACCCAGCCCTTGGCCTATCCCTGGAACCCTGAATTTTGCAAGGCCAATCCACTGAGCCTACACATTGTTGGACTGTGGGAGGAAACCGGAGCACCTGGAAGAAACCCATGCAGATTCTGGGAGAATGTGCAAACTCCACACAGACAGTGACCCAGGATAGACTCATTCCATCAATTATGGAACAACTGATTAAATATTTGAAGCAGGCAAGAACATGAGGAACCATTGTCTATTTTATACATTACATAGCAATGCAATGGGGACACTTGTTTCTAAGTACACAGCAGGTGTCTTTACAAAGAACCTCTCCAGTTTGTACTTATGCTTAGGGCTTCATTTCTAGTATCTTCCAGTGGCTGGTGACTTTGCTCTGGATCAACACCCAGGTGTAGCCAATCAAGCACAGTGAACATAGATCTGTTACCAGACTCACATAGTCAAATATTGAGCAATTGACTGGTATTGAACAGAGCGGAGGATTAAGATTGGTTTGCTCTAACAAAGAGTCCATTCTATTAAATCTCTTGATGACCATTAATAGATTGCCTCTCAGCCATTTATTTTCCAGAAGAAAGTCCATTCCAGCTTTTCTGATAGTTCTGGTTATGTCCACATAAATCTGCTTTCTTTTTGCATTTTATCTCCTGCTTCCACAACCATTTTATAACCTGCAGATCAGACCCCTGCATGCTACTTTAAGGACAGTCTTATTTCCAATGGTTCATGGTGTCTTCAGCAAATAAAAGGCTCCCATGTCTCAATTAATTGACTTGGTTATAGCCTTGGGATCAACAAAGAAGCCATTACTGCCTCAGAATCTCCTGACAAACAGAAGTTATTGCTTCATTTTAAGTCAGGAGCTGTCTTCCTTTGAGCCTTCCAGAAGACCCAAACCAATCATTAAGGCACAGAGTATAAAGGTTACCATTTAAAATGTTAAAGTAAACTACAAGCCATTATAGCTGTTGTGGCTACAGCGGTTGCAACTTGAATGCTTAGATGTGTTAATGATATCTTCCAGGAATTCTCTTGCTCTTGATCAATATTCACTGAACTAATCAATTACAGGAACAGCAGGTAACCATTCAGCCTCTCAATCCTGTTCTTTCATTCACAGATAGCGCCAAGTCCACTCCATTTGCCAGTCTTTGATAAACATACCTTCCACCACCTCAAGAAGCTCCCAAAGCATCTTTACAGTCAATGGAGTACATTTTAAAATGTACTCCCTGATGCAATGTTGAAAAGATGGCCACCATCTTGTGTGCAAACAGCAATTTAAAACAGCAAGAAATTTTAGATAATTTGCTACAAAAAGATCTCAATTGTGAGAAGTGCTGCTCTAAAGAAGTTAATTAATTTATATATTCACATGGCCAGCAGAAGTGAAGGAAGAAACTAATAGGAGCTTGTTTGCTGCAATTTGATTTCAAATACATTGGGCTCCCAAAAACGTCTTTCCTCAGTTACATTGACAGCAGAAAGCATCATTTTCTGACCACTTATCTTTGGGACATTTTGCTTGACAGTCAAAGCTTGGTGAGATTAATAAAGAATTTCACTTCTCTCTTTCAAACTACATCAGAAATTTGCACACAGGAGGATCCCACAGAGAACAGTGGATCAGGTGGTCATTTTTGATGAGGTATAAATTTTTTTTTCATTCATAGGATGTGGATATCACTGGCTGGGCCAGCATTTATAGCCCATTCTTAATTTCCCAGAGAGGAGTTAAGATTAGGCACATTCCTGTGGGTCTGAAGTCATACGTCGGCCAGACCAGGTAAGGAGGGCAGATTTCTTTCCTTAAAGGCCATTAGTGAAACAGATGAGCTTTTCCTGACAATGGTCATTATTAGACTCTTAATTCCATATTTTTAACTGGGTTTAAATTCCACCACCTGCCATGGCAGGAGTTTAACCCCGAATGTTACCTGGGTCTCTGGATTAATAGACTAGCAAGAGTACCACTAATCCCTCTTGTCTGAGGAATTAACTCCCTTCAAAATAGTGACATGAAATCTTTTACCACCTCTTGAGAGAATAGATGGGTCCTCAATTAGACCTATGATCCAATATGACAATATGATCCTGGTTAGCAGGAGGAGATGGGACTTGGAGCAAGGGAAGTCTGCTTGCTGGGCTCTTTCTCAGCAAATGGAGCCTTCATGTGGTATAAATGTCTGGCAAACATTCAGAAACCTTAGGATGAGTTTCACAATAGGTTTCGGTGCTTTGACATCAGGGCAGACAAAGCCATGGTTTGCCAGGAGCAGGATGGAGTTAGTGATTGTACCGCAGGCAGACTCAGAAATGGTGGGCTGACCATCACATTAAAACCAGCAAATAGGCTTCGAGTCTTGCCAGGCCAATTGGAGCCCTGACAGCTTTGAAGACTCGGTTGATCTAGTGGTAGTGCTGGGTGCAGCTGAGGTAGTTCAGAGAATTTAGCGTGTCTCCAGGCAAGCAAATACAATGTTATAAATTCATCTGGGCGAGGGAGGTTCCTTCCCTGCACAGAACCATCTCTGTCCAGCACAGAACCTTCAGTCCTAATGACCACACCCTTCTCGGCTGCCTCAGGGAATCTGTCTCCATTTAAGCTAGCTGCCTCTCCTTGTTACTCATCATTGCCCCACCAATGGCAAATTGTCCCCTTTGAAGTAAACAGCCACTAGTTCACTACCCACCACTGAGAAAACGTTCTGGTAACCAGGATCACGTTGAGGACCATTTGGCCCAAGCTCCCCACTGTTTTATCGGCTCCCCCCTACCCAGCCCACCAACTGGCAATCAGCTACATATTGCCCTTCATTATCTAATGCCTCCATAAAGAAATAAAGCACAAGTCCAAAATGGACATTGGCTCTCGACAGAAAACACTTAGAGTCACAGAGTCATACAGTGCGGAAACAGACCCTTCAGTTCAACTCGTCCATGTTGACCAGGTTTCCCAAACTAAACTAATCCCATTTGTGCTGCACTTAGCCCCAATCCCCCTCAACCATTCCTATCCATGAACCTGTCCAAATGTAGTTACAGCATTTAAAAGACATCTGTGTCTATCATTTCCTCTGGCAGTTCATTCCACAAATGCACCACCCACTGTGTGAAAAAGTTCCTCCTCGGGTCCCTGTTAAATCTTTCTCCTTTTGCCTTAAAATTATGCCCTCCAGTCTCATGCAACCAATTAGTGTACATCTACATGATTCCATGTCTCTATCTCTATTTATTCAACTCATTTTAAGAATGGGATAAATGATAGTTAAGGTTGAGGCTTGTAGAGGGTCCTGGTGGCAAAGCAATAGTGCATCCTGCTCTGAACCAGGAGTGCATCAATCAAAATTTACTTTTGAGACTGCAGTGTTTGACCACTTCTAACTATATGCCCCACATCTTAAATGAATGGAAATCCGACAGAGAGCTCCATTTTGGAAGTTTAAATTGGTAAGATTTGACTACAAGAGAGCCAAACCTCTGGTTTGCTGGTTGAGTACAAAAAGGTCAAATGTGTCCGGGGTGGTGAGGTGGCAGCAGGGATTGGAGGGGGGAGGGGGGAGGATGGTGAGCACAGGGTTAAGAGCATGTGGCAGTAAAGAAGGAAACTGGTTAAGCAGGCAGCTGAAAGGTGGTCGGGGTAATAGTAGAGGTCGGGGTAACATTCGGAGCGATGTTGCAGTGGCAATGAGTAAAGGGAAGGTCATGGGAGGAAACAATGAAGGCCTGAGAGGGTGGATACAAAGTGAATGGGGGAAGAGTGTGGTGAAGAACTGAATCAGTTGTCCCTGGTGTCTGTTAATGTCCCACTGATGATCAGGCCCTGGTCCCTGCTGCTGGAGGTTTTGCAGGAGGTACCATAATGGGAATAATCTATAGCTAATCACTTTGTCCATTTCAATTTTCTTCCCATTTCCAGTAACTTCACAACCAGCAAATCCAAAACTGGTGAGGGAAATACCCAACAATTTGTTGATATGAATATGCACCTACATACAAATAAGGAGCAGGGTAATGCCTTCAGCGGCCGGTCTGATTGTGATCTTTGCTTCTCTGCCTACCCAGCTCCCCTCACCCTCCCACCATCCTCTTTGACTGGGTGGGGTGGGAGGGGGTCAATCAAGAATCTATCCACAAAATTAAAAATGAAAGGAACTGCAGATGCTATAAATCAGAAACAAAGACAGAAGTTGCTGGAAAAGCTCAGCAGGTCTGGCAGCGTCTGTGGAGAGAAATCAGAGTTAATGTTTCAGGTCTGGTGACCCTTCCCCAGAACTGAGAGGGTTGAACTAAGTTCTGAGGAAGAGTTACTGCACCCAAAATGTTACCTCTGATTCTCTTCTTGGATGCTGCCAGGCCTGCTAACCTTTTCCAAGAATCTTTCTATGTAGCTTTCAAATGTATTCAATAGCCTAGCTTCCATTAAGGTCCACAGGAAAGAGCTCCACAGACCAATTATACCCAGGGAGAATTTATTTATTTTCTCTCAATTTCCATCTTTCTAGACTGTTCACGTCCTTTTGAAATCTTCCCTAATCTGTGTTTGTTAATAACTCGAAAAGTTCCATCTCATAACCTGTGAGACAGGCAGTCCAACATCTCAGAAGTATGAGGCAAAGAAGCAAGCTCAGTACAAACGGATGACCTATCCTTGAGTGGTCATAGACTCATAGAGTCCCTACAGTCTGGAAGCAGGCCATTTGGTCCATCAAGTCTACACCAACTCTCCACAGAGCATTCCACCCAGGCCAACACACCCCCTTCCCCGCTCCCCCCCCCCCCCAACTCTCTACCCTGTAACTCTGCATTCCTCATGGTTAATCTACCTAGCCTACCCATCCCTGACATGGCCAATCCACTTTTGGACCGTGGGAGGAAACTGAGACACCTAGAGGAAACCCATGCAGACTTATAGAGAATATACAAACTCCACATAGGCCATTTCCTAGGTGTGGAATCACACCTGGTCTGTGGCCCATTGAGGCAGCGGTGCTGACCACCGAGCCCCCATGCTGCCCCATGTAGTGTCTGTAATTCACTGCTCAGTTTGGTAATCGAGAAGGAGGCATGGACATGATGAGCCAAATGACTGCCTTCTGTGCTGTAACATTGCTACGGTAAACATATGACTCATTTAAAAGGCACTTGGATCTACACCTGAAAAGCTATATTGTTACATAGAGTGATAAGATAGTGATGTACATGATGATGAAATGGGAATATTAGCAATCATGTGGGAGATGCCAAGAAGAGAGAAAACATGAATCTGTATTAGAGAGGGATGTACTACCTCACATTACAGCCTGTATAATAGAGTAAATAAAGAGTTTTGCAGAAATCTACCAGGTACTGACTATGGTCAGTCTTGGTTAGAGACAGGCTGGTATTCGGATAGACATCCAAATAGGATCCAAATTTAGAACACTGGACCACAAACCAGTTTCCATCCCCAAAGAAATCAATAACTTTGAAACATGAAGGAAATCCTCACAATGCAAATGTAACGGAAAACAATGGGCAAAATTTCATTTTTTGAAACACTTACTGCAACAAAGCAACTAAATTCAATTTAACTTGAACATTAATCAACAGATGAACAATACCTCAAACACATCAACACACCAAAGCTGCACATTACATTGTTTCTGGCACTTGTGCTATTTCTTAGACAAACGTGCAACAATATGCAAACATTTCCAACCCAGCCTCTGTGCTGTAGGATTTTTTTTAATTTCTCATTCAAAAGTTTTGGCCCTTGAGTCACTTTCAATCATTTTCCATCCAAAATCTCCAGACACAATCACTTTGAGTTAAAACATAGAATAAAAGGCAGTTAGGTTTGGCATTGAACTAATCCTCCTTCTTGCATTTGGCAGTGTGAAGTGTAGTTTTATCCAGCTGCACTTCGAATTCCATATCATCAGTATTTCATGCATATAAGGGTTGTCTCTTTGACTGCTCTTCAATGCAGGATGAAGGGAGTGGTGAAGGATTACCAAGAATAATTCAGCAGTTGGACTCTGCCCAATTCACAGGGCAGTGGGATTGATCAGGGCTCCTGAATTATTGAACAAAATGCTGATCCTTCAACAAACATCACTGCTCCTTATCTGCTCATTATCCCAATTTTGCTTGCAGAGTTTGCTATGCATAACTTGACTGACAGATTTCTAATAACAGTGATACCATTTCAAAAAGTATTTAGTTGGCTGTACAAACGGTTGAGAGATTGTGAAGTCACAGTAAGCCTAAAATGCAACAGTATTTTTGTCTGTCTCCACCTGTTTTCCCCAGTACAGATTGCAGTCCCTTCATGTAGTTACTTCAATCAACTTGGTTGGACACTGCTACGACATATCTCCAGGGTTCTGGATCTTCTGGGTCAGAGGTAGGAACATTACCACAAGACCACAAGACACGCCTGACTTCTTCAGGTAGCTTGACCCTAGTCTTTGGAGATTAATCCCTAAAACAAAGAACCAAGAAAATTTACAGCCCAGTAACAGGCCCTTCAGCCCTCCAAGCCTGAGCCGATCCAAATCTACTGTCTAAACCTGTCGCCCAATTCCTAAGCATCTGTATCCCTCTGCTCCCCACTTACTTGTGCAACTGTCCAGACACATCTTAAATGAATCTACCATGCCTGCCTCTACCACCTCTGCTGGCAACACATTCCAAACTCCCACCACCCTCTGTGTGATGTACGTGGTGCGTGTATCCCCCTTAAACTTTCCACCTCTCACCTTGAAAGCATGACCTCTCATTATTGAATCCTTCACCCTGGGAAAAAGCTTACCTCTATCCACCCTGTCTATATCTTTCATGATTTTGTAAACCTCAATCAGGTCCCCCCTCAATCTCCTTTTTTCTAGAGAAAATAAACCTAACCTACTCAACCTCTTTTCATAGCTAGCACCTTCCATACCAGGCAACATCCTCATAAACCTTCTCTGCACCCTCTCCAAAGCATCCACATCCTTTTGGTAATGTGGCACCCAGAATTGTGCACAGTATTCTAAATGCGGCTGAACCAATGTCTTGTACAATTCTAACATGACTTGCCAGCTCTTATTCTCAATTCCCTGTCCAATGAAGGCAAGTGTACCATATGCCTTCTTGACCACTCTATCCACCTGTGCAGCAACCTTCAGGGTACAATGGACCTGCACTCCCAGATCTCTCTGCCCATCAACTTTTCCCAAGGCTCTTCCATTCATTGTGTAATTCGCTCTAGAATTAGACTTGCCTAAATGCATCACGGTTCCTCTTTGCTTTCTCTCCCTGCCCTTTTGAAACTGGTATAATATCCCTACAGTATGGAAAGAGTCCATTCAGCCCATTGAGTCTACACCAGCCCATCCAAATGCTGTAATCCTGCATTTAAAATGGCTAACCCATTTAGCATGCACATCACTCGACATTAGAGACAATCCACCTAACCTGCTCATCTTTGGACTGTGGGAGGAAATCAGGGTCCTGGAAGGGAATGGAGAGAACATGCAAACTCCACACAGGCAGTCTCCTGAGGCTGGGATTGAACCCAGCTCCCTGGCACAGTGAGGTACCAATACCAACAACTGAGCCACCTTTTTCAGTCCCTTCCCTTTTGATTACCATTTTCTCATCCCTCAACCTTTCCACTGTCACTTAGTATTGCTTCGTCTATGAAGCACCTTAGGGTATATTTTATGCTAAATGTTTTATGTAAAAAGAGGTTTTGGTGTTCAGATAAATAAATGAGACAGCCATTCCGTTTTAATGGCTTTTGAAGAGATTTTATGTGAAGAGGCTACCAAGTGCTTGAACAAAGGGAATGCAACTTCTGTGTGATTTATGGAAGACAGCTCCAATAACAGTTTCATTGGTTTTCAGCCTCTGGGTTGTTTGGCTGAGCTATCTCGAATTTTGGGCTGGGGGGCATTCCAATTTAAAAACACTGTATAAATTCCAAGTCCAAACTTATGCAGTGATAGCTTCCACTTACAAAGAGAGATTAATGTAAAATAAAATGATCTCTTATTGTAAACTGCCACAAGTGCTTGAAGTAATTATTATGATGAGTTCAATTGCCACCCAAAAGTAATGGGATTGAATTCAAGTAATGTTTTGGAATCTAAAAGACGAATTGAAAGGTAAGATGAACTAATGGCTTCTCCTGCTCATAACAATTAACAGAATAAAGGGTTAACCATTCCTTTACTCTAAGAATACCTACTGAGACTGAGCATAAGAAGCCGTCCATAATGACTTCAGATCAAATGGATCTGGGACCTGAACCTGTTGTTACCCAGAGATGCCCTCCCTTATTATCCCCTCCCTTGTCTATAGTCATATTTAATAACAGGTTGGTGATGTTGTGACTTTCATGAGTAATCATGCTGCCTCACAGAGCCAGGGACCCGGGTTCGATTCCTGCCCTGGACTGTGTAAACTCCACACAGACGTTCTCCCTATGTCTGCATGGGTTTCCTCCGGGTGGTCCAGTTTCCTCCCGCAATCCAAGCTGTGTAGGTTAGGGTGGATTGGCCATGCTAAATTGCCCATAGTGTTCAGGGATGTGTAGGTTAGGTGTGTTAGTCAGGGGTAAATGTAGAGTAATAGGGTAGGGGAATGGGTCTGGGTGGGTTACTTTACAGAGGGTCGGTGTGGGTTTGTTAGGCTTAATGACCTGTTTCCACACTGTAGGGATTCTGTGATGATTCAAATTAAGGAAGGTTGCAGACTGAAGCCGCAGGTCTGCACACTTTCTCAATGGTTAGCACTGCTGCCTCACAGGACCAGGAACCTGGGTTTGATTCCACCCTTGGATTACTGTCTGTGTGGAGTTTGCAGATTCTCCCTGTGTCTGCTTGGGTTTCCTCTGGGTGCTCCAATTTCATCCCAAGATGCGCAGGTTAGGTGGGTTAACCATGGGAAATGAGGGTGACAGGGTTGGGGTGGATCTGGGTGGGATGCCCTTTGGAGGGTTGCTTTGGGCCGAATAGACAGTAGTGATTCTCTGATATAGAGATATTGAGTGAATGGGCAGTAGTCTGGTAGATGTGAAGTTCACTTTGACAGGAAGAAAGAGTAAGGCAACGCATGACTTAGACTGAGATTGACAACAGAATTCAGAGGTTCAGAGGGATCGAAGTTTGCGGTGCATGAGTCACAAACCATTAGTATACATGTACACTTGGTTAATGGGATGCCAAACATTGTTATGAAAGGAATTGAACATAAAAGTAAGGATGTTATACTTCAGTTATACAGAGGATGGGTAAGACTGCATCTTGCTTACTGGGTGCAGTTTTACAGAGAAATATAAAATGTAGGAGAAGGCCATTCAGCCCTTCGAGCCTGCTCCACCATTCAACATGATCATGGCTAGTTATCTAACACTCTATCCCATTCCTGCTTTCTCCCCCTACCATTTGATCCCTTTAAACCTATATCCATTGCCTTGCTGAAAACATTCAATATTTACTCTCAACTGCTTTCTGTAGCAGAGGTTCACCATGCTCTAGGTGAAGACATTTCTCCACATCTCAGTCCCAAATGGCCTATCCTGTATCCTGAGACTGTGACCCCCCTGGTTCTGGATTCCCCGATCACCGGGAATGTCCTTCCTGCACGTATCATGTTTAATCTTGTTGAAATTTTACAGATTTCTCTGTGATCCAGCTTTATTTTTATGAACTCCAGTTGAACATAGTCCTAACTGATCCAGTCTCCCTTTGTTTGCCAGTCTTGTAACTTCTGGAATCAGTCTGGTAAACCTTCGCTGCACTCCCTGTATCACTAGAACATCTTTCCTCAGATAAACCTGTATACAACACTCCAGGGATGGTCTCACCAAGGCAATTGCAGCAAGACATCTCTGCTCCCGTACACAAATCCTCACGCTATGAAGACCAACATACCATTTACATTCTTCATGGCCTGCTTACTTTCAGTGACTGGTGTCCAAGGATACCTAGGCCTTATTTCACCTCCCCTTTTTTGCTTCCAAAGTGGATAACCTCACTTTTATCTAAATTATATTTCATCTGCTGTGCATTTTCCCATTCATTCAATTTGTCCAAATCCCACCGAAATATCGCTGCGTTGTCATCACAGCTCACCCTCCCCAACTTTTGTGTCATCTGCAAACTTGGAGATATTACATTTATTTCCCTCATCTAATTATTGATATATGTTGTGAATAACTGGTTCAAGCACTGATTACAGTGGAACTCCATGAGTTACTGCCTGTCACTTGGAAAAAGTTTTGGTATCTTTATTTGCAGAAGGATGTAAATGCATTGGAAATGGGTCAGAAGGGGTTTACTGGATTGATACCTGAAATGAGCGGGTTGTTTAGTGAGGATACAATAGACCAGCTGAGTTTGTATCCAATGGAGTTTAGCAGGGTAAAGAGTAACGCACAGTGGATCAGTGGTTAGTACGGTTTACTCACAGCGCAAGGAACTTGGGTGTTGATTTTAACCCGGGCAACTGTGTGCATGGAGTTTGCACATTTGCCCTGTGTCTGCATGAGTTTCTTCCAGGTGCTCCAGTTTCCTCCTACTGTCCAAAGACATGCAGGTTAACTGGATCGGTCATAGGAAATTGTCCATTGTCTTCAGAGATATGCAGGCTGGACGGATTAACTGTGGGAAACTGGGATAATAGGGTAGTCGGGGTGGGGTGGGGGTTAGTCTTGGGTGGGTGCTCTTTGGAGGGTCGCTGTGGACTTGTTGGGCCAAATGCCTTGTTTCCACACTGCAAGGATTCTGTGAACTTGATTGAAAGAACCTGATTGGTCTTGTGAAAGTGGATAGCTACGAATGTGGCTGAGTCCTAAACTGAGGGAAATGATTTTAAAATGAGGGGTCACCCTTTCAGGGCAGTTATGAAACGATAATTTTTTTCTCTCAGAAGTTTGTGAGACTTTGGAACACTCTGCCTCAGAAGGTGGTAGCTGTGAGGACCATTGAATATTATTAAAATAGAGGTGGTGAGATTCTTATTAGGCAGGGGAATCAAGGGTTTATGGGAGGTAGATAGGAATGCAACATTGGAAACAAAACTGATCAATTATGACCGTATTGAATGGCAGGTCAGATTCAAGGGATTGGATGGCCTCCTACTGCTCCTATTTTGTCTGTTTAATTGAATGGTAACTGTCTTCTATCAACCATATGACACTGCACAACTATTGATGTCTGCATGTTCAGGTGAAATGCAACAGGAAGGCAAAAGTCATTGAGTCATAGAGCTGTACAGCACAGAAACAGACCCTTTGGTCCAACTCATCCATATAGATCAGATATCCTAAATTAATCTATTCCCATTTGCCAGCACTTGGCCCGTATCCCTCTAAACTCTTCCTCGTCATATACCCATCCAGATGCCTTTTAAATGCTGTAATTGTACCAACCTCCACCAATTCCTCTGGCAGCTCATTCCACACACGTACCACCCGCTCTGTGAAAAGTCACATCTTGAGTTCCTTTTAAATCTTTCCCCTCTCACCTTAAACCTATGCCCTCAAGTTTTGGACTCTCCTACCCTGGGGAAAAGACCTTGAATATTCACCTTATCCATGCCCCTCATGATGTTAAAGACCTGTATAAAGTCACCCCTCAGCCTCTGACGCTCCAGGGAAAATAGCCCCAGCCTATGCAGCCTCTCCCGATAGCTCAAGCCCTCCAACACTGGCAACACTCTTGTAAATCTTTTCTGAACACTTTCAAATGTCACATCAATTGAAAGCAGTATTCCAAGAGTGGCCTAAACAATGTCCTCATTGGAAATATAAAGAGATGTTGAGACTGACTGAAGCAATACCAAGTGTTTATTGTGTTCTTAATGGACATAGTTAAAAATCACACAACGCAGGTTATAGTCCAACAGGTTTATTTGGAAGCGCTAGCTTTTGGAGCGCTGCTCCTTCATCAGGTGGTTGACAACTACCAGATGAAGGAGCAGCGCTATGAAAGCTAGTGCTTCCAAATAAACCTGTTGGACGATAACCTGGTGTTGTGATTTTTAACTTTGTACAGCCCAGTCCAACACTGGCTCCTCCACATCAAAACTAATGGACAGGCATATTGTGATGGTGTGGTTTTTTTGCATGTATGCAATGAATGTAACGGAGGCCTTGATGTTTAACTAAGTATTTCCAACTCATATACATGCTTTGTAATCAATTTACCCTGTCCCAGATACTAAACCCATATAATAAATATGTTATTTCGGATTCAGTTGTAAAGCAAATATTAGGATGTTATCAGGTCAAGGTGAAAATAAATTGCATACATGAACAGACTTAAATCCCAATCGTCAAGGTTGCAATTTAAAGCCAGTTGGTGCCAGCATTCTCAGGCTGGATCATTGTTTATGAATGATTTAAGTTTGATTTTGTTCCAGGTTCAACATTAGCAAGCTCAAGTAAACATGAAAGAACAGCACATCCCAGATCAAATGTCTAGGTGCAGCCCCAAACCTTAGGTCTCTGGATGCATACATTCGTGTAATTTGTATTTCTGTTGCTCATCATTTGTTTGATTGCATGTCCTAGACTCACGACAACTACATGACTTTGGAAGAGTGTATCCCACAGTTTCCCACTCCATGCCCTGGTTCATTTTGTTTGTCATTTTTTTTTTCTCTCCCCTCTACTATTTTACCCCTTTTGCCAATGCCCCCCCCTTCTAGTGGATTGTAGTAAGTACCTTCAACGGGCACGTGTAATCCCTTGGCCTTCAACTGTGCACTGTCAAAGGGAATAAGAAAGCATCTATTAAAATTCCATTACAAAATCAAGAATGCTGCTGATGCTGAATATCTAAAGTTAAAAGTGAAAGATGCTGGAAATGCTCAAGAGACATCTGTGGAAAGAAACACAATTAAAGTTTCAGATGCTGCATGACCCACTAAGCATTTCCAGCATTTTCTATTAAAACTCTATTGTCTTCTGGCACTTTTTTTTAGTCGCTAACAATTTGACAAGAATGCAGTAGCAGTGTGGTAATGTCACTGGTGTTAGGAATTCAGTAACTCCCAGGCTAATGCTTGAGAGATATGAGTACAAATACAACCAAGTTCGATGGTGTTTTGTTTTATCCAATTAAAAAGTTAACCTAACGGTAACCTCGTGTTCATTGTCAATTGTCATAAAACCCGTCTGGTTCACTTATGTCCTTTAGGGAAGGAGTATAACAGGAAGGCAGATTACTACCTCAATGGTATCAAATTAGGTAAAGGGGCTGTTCAGAGAGATCTGGGTGTTCTTGTCCACCAGTCAATGAAGGCAAGCATGCAGGTGCAGCAGGTCGTGAAGAAGGCTAATAGCATGCTGGCCTTCATAACAAGAGGAATTGAGTATAGAAGCAAAGAGGTGCTTCTGCAGCTGTACAGGGCCCTGGTGAGACCACACCTGGAGTACTGTGTACAGTTCTGGTCTCCAAATTTGAGGAAAGACATTCTGGCTATTGAGGGAGTGCAGCGTAGGTTCACGAGGTCAATTCCTGGAATGGCAGGATTGCCTTACACGGAAAGACTGAAGCGACTGGGCTTGTATACCCTTGAGTTTAGAAGACTGAGAGGGGATCTGATTGAAACGTATAGGATTATGAAAGGATTGGACACTCTGGCAGGAGGAAACATATTTCCGCTGATGGGGGAGTGCCGAACCAGAGGACACAACTTAAAAATACGGGGTAGACCATTTAGGACAGAGATGAGGAGAAACTACTTCACCCAGAGAGTGGTGGCTGTGTGGAATGCTCTGCCCCAGAGGGCAGTGGAGGCTCAGTCTCTGGATTCATTTAAGAAAGAATTGGATAGAGCTCTTAAAGATAGTGGAGTCAAGGGTTATGGAGATAAGGCTGGAACAGGATACTGATTGGGAATGATCAGCCATGATCATCTTGAATGGCGGTGCAGGCTCGAAGGGCTGAATGGCCTACTCCTGCATCTATTGTCTATTGTCTATTGTCTATTGTCTATTGTCTATAAGCTGTCCTTATCTACAAGTGGCTACAAGTGACTCCAGACTCTCAGCAATATGGTTGACTCTCAGCTGCCCTCTGAAATGGTCAAGCAAGACCTTCAGTTGTACCAAACTGCTACAAACCCCCAAAAAAGAAATGAAACCAGACAGACAAGCCTGCATCAACCTAGGTGCTGGAAGTGACAAAGGCAAGCAAGATTCATCAATTCAGCAAAGACCTGGGGCATGTTCCAAAATTGGGTGAGCCATCTCACAGGTTTGTCAAGTACCAGCCTGATATGATCGTTTTCATGGATTATTAATTTACAGACCATCACTGTCCCAGTGTGGTGCCACAGTATTGTACCATTGGGAAGGCGTTGCCCTGGGTATCCTCAACATCAATTCTGGACACCACAAAGTCTCATAATATCAGGTAAAAAATAGGCAAGGTAAAATCCTATTGGTTACTACCTACCATCCCACTTCAGCTGATCAACCATTCGTTCTCTTAAATGTTGAACACCACTTGGAGGGAGCACTGAGGGTGGCAATGGTCAACTTCAACGTTCATCTGCAAGAGTGGCTTGGTTGTACCATTACTGATCAGGCTGGCCAAGTGCTAAAAGATGTACCTGCTAGGCTGGGTGTGTCGCAAGAGGGCATAATCTAATTAACCCTATCCTTGCCAATTTGCCTGTCACAGGTGTTACTATCCCATGACAGTATTGGTGGGCGTGAACAATGCACAGTTCTTGTGGAGACAATGTCCTCTCTTCATATTGAGGGCACCCTCCAATGTATTGTGTGGCATGATCACCATGCTAACTAGGACAGGCTTCAAACAAATCTAGCAGTCATCTGTGAGAATTGTGCTAAGTCACAATCTGTACCTCATGGCCTAGCATATACTCCACTCTACCAATACCACCAAGTCAATAGATCAACTCCAGTTCAATAAGAGTACAAGAGAGCAGGAACATCACCACAAACACCTAAACATGAGAACTCAACCTGATGAAGCTACAGCCCAGCAATGCTTGCATGCCAAGTGGTAAAAACAGCATACATCAGGCAGGTCTTAGTGAATCCACAACCAATGGACCAGTTGTGAAATCTGCAATGCTTCCAGATCTAGTCAGGAATGATGGTGTATAATTAAACAACTAAAAGGAGGAAGAGGCTCTGCAAATATCTCCATCCTCAATGATGGGGGAGCCCATGATATGAGTGCAAAAGTTAAGGCTGAAACAGTTGCAACAATCTTCAGCTAGAAATGCTGAGTGGACTGTCCATTGTCTGTTCCTACGGAGGGTCCCAGCAGCAGAGATGCCAGTCTCCATGTGACATCAAGAAACCATTGTAGATACTGTATATTTCAAAGGCTACCGTCCCTGACAACATTCTAGTAATAGTACTGAAGATGTGTGCTCCATCAATAACAATGCCCCTTAGCCAAGCTGTTCTGGTTCAGTTATGACAATGGCATATTTTGATTTGAGTTATTTGATTTGATTTATTTTTGTCACATGTACCTCGGTACAGTGAAAAATTTAGTTTTGCAGGCAGATCATTATATGCTATGTGCAATCGGATTAACAGAACAGAGTGAGGAACACAATATTACAGCTGCAGAGAAGCTACACAAAGAGCGAGATCAACATTAGATTTAAAATTTGAGTGCTCCATTCAACAGTCTAATAACAGCGGGGAAGAAGCTGTTCTTGAATCTGTTGGTACATGTGTTTAACCTTTTGTATCTTTTGCCCAAGGGAAGAAGGTGGAAGAGACTATAACTGGGCTGGGAGGGCTCTTTGATCATGTTTGCTGCCTTTGTGCAGCAGTGAGAAGTTTGGATGAAGTCAATGGATGGGATGTGTCGGCTTGTATGATGGACTGGGTTGAATTCATCTACCTGAAAAAGTGGGAATTTGTCTGGATATGTTCTGTGCACAAAATGAAACAAAGCTAGCCCAGAGAAGTGGTGGTTTGATGGTAATATCTTAGAGTCGTAGAGACATACAGCACGGAAATAGGCCCTTCAGCCCAACCTGTTCGTGCTGACCAGGTGTCCTAAATTCATTTAGTCCCATTTGCCAGCACTTGGCCTATATCCCTCTAAAACCCTTCCTATTTATATAGCCATCCAGATGCCTTTCAAATTTTGTAATTGTATCAGCCTCCACTACTTCCTCTGTCTCATTCCTTGTTGTATACTGCTGGTTACAGGCCTCCAGTCTGAAAAGCAATCCTTCACCACCATCTTCTACTTTCAAGTCAGTTCTGTATCCAAAAAGCTAGTATCATTGGGCTAATAATCCATAAACCACTTAAATGCCCCAGGGATATGTATTTGACTTACACCAAGGATGAAGGTGGAATTTGAATTTGATAAGAAGCCAACCAAGTTGTAACCATTGTCGATAGTATAAACAGTGGACTGGTTCATTAATGTCCTACAGGGAAGGCTCTCCACTATGATTTATGGCCTCCATGTGGCTCCAGGCCTACAGCAACAAGAATGACCTCTTGCTGCCCTGTGGGCATTTAGCAATGGGAAGTAAACATTGGCCTAGCCAGCAACATCCATAGCCTCAGAAAGAATATTTACAAAAACCTTGACTATCACGCACCAAGGAACAAAACTACTCGGGAAAGTATGGATCATATAGATGATGTATTTACCTGCATTAACTTGAATCCAAACAGAAATTATTAATTATTTTTATTTCCAATGCAATTTTAGTGACTTTGAGCAATGATTACAACTACTTCCCTTCTGCAAAAATGTATTCAAATATGTAGAATTTAAAGTGGAGTGCCTGAATGAAGAGAAATGTGCTGAATTTCAATTTATTCAGCATCTGGTCAATGAGGGCATACACTTACTTCATAGATGAATGAGAAAGCAGATTGGCTGTTTACAACTTGTCAACTTCTACTTGTGTAGCACCTTTTGGAAACAGGTATCCCAAGGGAATCTGCAGGAACATAGATAATTCTGTGTAGGAAGAGAGAAAGAAGTCAGAACTGATGGAAGGCACATGAAAGCAACCAATTCAGAGAAAGTTTTGAGCTGTGGAGAGTGGGGAAACAGCAGATGGATTGTTTTAGACTAATTTAAATCTGACAATAAAGACTTTAAGGAATGCCTAGTTTTGGACACTGATGAAGGTCTGTGAGGATGGAGTGAGTAGGAAATCAATTCCCAGCGTAGCACAGGATACAGGTGTAAGAGATCTGCATGACTTGAGGTTAGAATTTATTCATACATAACCCAAAACAAACTGTGGAGTTGACTGTGCTAATTACTGGAGTGCTTCTCTCTCATTGATTTACAATGCAAGATGATTTACCAGCTGGCAAAACAGTAATGGGGAGAAAGCTTCTATACACATGGAATAAGGATTTTACACGAGTCCAGTTGTAAGAACCAAGGCCACAGTGCGCTTGTAAATTATTTGTACTCATTTCATCAAATCCAAAGTCTGTAGGCTGATCTATATATAGCTTGAATCTGCTGATTAACCCAGAGATTGAGCTTTTATAATGTGACTTGGAAAATCAGATAAACCTAATATTAATAAATCGTCTTCAGAAATCCTACCTGATTTTCATGGATTAATCAAGCTGAAAATTCCAGTTGTAGTGTCTAGTCCACAGCCAATTCTGTACTAAGCAATGGGAGGCAACCATGCACAAAGAAAAGTATACATGGGTCTTGTATAAAACATAACATAACACAAGATGGACAAAACTGACATGTTTAACTCACAGTATGCCTTCTTGAGAAATACCAATTTGGTACAATTCAGCTGAGTAACCAATGTTTGAACTGAAGCTTTCAATTTAATTGTTAAAACAAATTCCTTCTCAGTTGAATCTGAGGTTTAACTCGTAAATTATTGATGTGAACTTGTTTGTGTGTGCTTCAAGTTTTTTGCATTGCACAAAAATCTCTTTGGTAAGGAGTTAACATTCGCAAACTGCCCCATGTTGTCAAGATTCCGATCAAGACCATTACAGATGGGGACGCTATACATGAGGTGGTCTATTCCACTGATTTGAATCCAGTGATCTAGAAGCAGAGTAGCAGGGTGATCATGAATGGTCTGCAATGATCATGACCAGATATCTGACTGAAGGAGGAGCAGTTATGATCATTTTGGAATGAGCTGCCACTTTGCTTATTAGACTGGGGAAACATTTCAGCTTCTCTTTTGAGACCAAAGCATTGAATGTTTTTTTAGAATGGAGTTAAATATTGGTCTTAGGCCAAAAGGAGTCAAAGGGCAGGCAGAGGAAATGGGAACAGAGTTGGGTGAGTTGGTTGATTGGCCACCATCATAGTGAATAGCCGAGTTGGGTCAAAGGGCTGAATGGCCTCCTACTGCTCCTGTTTTCTATGTTTCTTCATTCCCCAGCATTGGTGGAAAAGCACTTTCTTCCTCTATCCAGCAATCCTCATCTTTCTTTCAGCTGCCTGAGGAAATGGCAGCAAGTGTTAAAACTAGGAATGAGATAAAATCTGAGGCATGCAACTTCATCAAAACATTGAAATGAGTTACCCACCTCCTGGGAACAGGACCTTTTTTAGATTTCCCCCTCATTTTGCTTCCAGAGATATCTGGCTTTGAGTCTAGGTTTGTTGTGTGCATCTGTGGGCCTAGAATAGTTAACTCAGGAGTATTAGAATACTTCTACCCACTGTCATATTTAAATGACTGTGTCTCTAGGAAGAGCTAGTAAGGTCTAAGCTGTAGTTCTATACAGTTGGTTTACATTCGTTCTAAGTTGGTATGCTCTATAGCCACATAACATAGACCTAGTGGCTACCTTCAGAGCGGACATTGTCTTGTATCTGGCGTGAATGTAATTTGCTGTCTTACTACTGTGTAATATGCTACTTTATGTTCCTCAAGCCAGTGCCTCTTCTACCAAAACTTTATTAGTGATTAATTCTTTACCACTTATTACCAGTAAATCCTGGTAAACTAGGAAAAAACAAGTATGCATTTGTAGTGAAAAATCTACCTGGAGGATGGTATCACAATGTGCTGACATCAATTACAAGAGGTTGGATTGGGATTTTTAGGAATTACCTTCTCTGTTACCCTCCTACATCCACTGGTTCTTAAATAAAGCTGAATTTTTAACCTTCAGGTGTCTATTATGTGCACTGACTATGTTTATAGGTCAGATCAAACCCCCTCAAAACATATCAAAGAGATAGCCTAGACCCTAACTTTTTCTTGTTTTCAAGGCAAATGTGCTCTGATGCAATTTGATTAGTCCAACTATTAGGCTTGAAGCAAAACATATTTTATTCATACACTATAATTAAAATAAAGACAAAATAAAAATAAAAGAGTTGGCTTAACTGTAACTCTATTAAAATACTTAACAAAAGAATAAACCGTTCCAATCTTGTAACATCCCATAAGCACACCCTTGGCAAAGGCAAATTCAATAATATAAAGTGTCTCGCATGCAATTCTAGCAACATGAAATAGAGAGAGGAAAAAGAGCTTCCACATCCAGCTTCATGACCCCAGCAATTCTTACTGAAAGCTGAGCTGAAAAATTTGTGGGAGCTTGATCCTACCCATTCAGACTGCAAATTTTGTTCCAACTTAACAAACAAAACCTGCTTACTTTATTGCCTTGAAGCAGACCGCTCGACATCTCTGTCTCAAACCTCCTTCATACAAAAAGACAAAATAGACAATAGACAATAGACAATAGACAATAGACAATAGACAATAGATGCAGGAGTAGGCCATTCTGCCCTTCGAGCCTGCACCGCCATTCAATATGATCATGGCTGATCATTCCCAATCAGTATCCTGTTCCTGCTTTATCTCCATACCCCTTGACTCCACTATCTTTAAGAGCTCTATCCAATTCTTTCTTAAATGAATCCAGAGACTGGGCCTCCACTGCCCTCTGGGGCAGAGCATTCCACACAGCCACCACTCTCTGGGTGAAGTAGTTTCTCCTCATCTCTGTCCTAAATTGTCTACCCCTTATTTTTAAGTTGTGTCCTCTGGTTCGGCACTCCCCCATCAACGGAAATATGTTTCCTCCTGCCAGAGTGTCCAGTCCTTTCATAATCCTATACGTTTCAATCAGATCCCCTCTCAGTCTTCTAATCTCAAGGGTATACAAGCCCAGTCGCTTCAGTCTTTCCGTGTAAGGCAATCCTGCCATTCCAGGAATTGACCTCGTGAACCTACGCTGCACTCCCTCTATAGCCAAAATACACCTCTTAAATCCATAGTATCATTCCAGTTATATGAAGATACGTGCTTATATATTTGTGTGTGGGAAGTGGATGCCTCTGGCTAGACCAGCATTTCTTGCACATCCTCAAGAGTCAACTTCATAGTTAACTATATTGCTGTGGGTTTGGAGTCAAGATATTCGATTTCCTTCCCTCAAGGAGATGAGTTAACCTGATGGGTTTTTACAGAAATTGTTCAGGTCCAGATGAGGAGAAATGTCTTCACCCAGAGAGTAGTGAACCTGTGGAACTCACTACCACAGATAGAGGTCAAGACCAAAATATTGTGTGATTTCAAGAAAGAGTTGGGGACAGCACTTAGAGGCTAAAGAGATCAAAAGATATGGCGGAAAATGGGAACAGGCTGTTGAATTGGCCGATCAGCCATGATCATAATGTATAGCAGAAGAGACTCAAAGGGCCAAATGGCCTACTCCTGCTCCTTTCTATGTTTCAATTATTATAAAGTTGCTATTAAGCTTATTTTAATTTCAGGTTTTGTGATACCTTGCTTTTTTTTCTAAGTTTGAACTTAATATTTTTTCCATTCCGGGATATGGATATCACTGGCAAAGCCATCATTTATTGCTCATTCCTAACAAAGGTGGAGGTAATTGGAAATTGAGTGGCATTTCAGAGGATAGTTAAGAGTCAACCATTATTATGAGCTGAGAGACACATGGAGGCTATACTGAATAAAATGGTAAGTTTCCTTCCCTCAAGGTCATTAACAAGGCAGATGGATTTTTATTACAACCTAGGAGTTTCATGGTCACTGTTATTGATATCAGCTTTTTATTCCAAATGTATTTAGTGAACTGAATTTAAATTCCCCAGCTGTCGGGAAGAAATCTGAGCACATGTTGTCTGATCACTCCAGGTACTGGTCGAGTAACCCATGTTACTGTAGTCTCTGAGAACATTGCACACCTCTATTGTTATCTGTACATTCCAATATTTTGGTTGTATCATTTACTGTTCTATTGTTCTTTGTAGATTGCTGTTCTGCATTGAGCTGGCATATTTAGCATCGAGTTTGCTAGGTTTCATGCCTGTTTTTGTTTCATCCTTGAAAATTTCAACACTGCATTTATGTCCACGTACATTTTGCCGTTAGGATTTGACTAAGAAGTAATGGAAGAGAAAGGGTGGTGGGCTGCCTGACATTTGGTTCCTTACCCTCAGGTGGAAATAATCCTGACTGTAGCTACCTTTAAGTGGCTAGGCAACTGTGTCCACACGCCTGGACTGATACTGGAGGCTACCCTTCAGTAACTGTGCTGGGACTCTGAGTTCGGGCTGATCCCTGTGACTGGCTGAGGACTGCTGACAACCCCAGGAGGAGCTGTCTACATCTGCCCTAAATGGCATGGCAAGACAGAAGTGTTATGAGCCTGGTAGTTCTGGCTGAAGCCAGAGTTCACAAAGGAATGTATGTAGTGTCATCCACATTTTATTGGATAGTGAGTATGGCATTGAGAAGGGAAAAGTTGAGGGGACTGTGAATGGAGTGGGGTTTTGTGTGTAAGGGGGAAAGTGAGGCCTGCAGATGCTGGAGATCAGAGTTGAAAAGCACAGCCGGTTAGGCAGCATCTGAGGAGCAGGAGAATCGACATTTCAAACAAAAGCTCTGTTTCCTGACGAAGAGCCTATGCTCAAAACGTCGACTCTCATGCTCCTCAAATGCTCTGTCTTGCTGTGCTTTTCCAGCACCACACTTCGATGTTTCTGTGTAAGATGCTGCTTTTAAAAGTAGATTTTTGGATGAACACCTCTACCGCATGGATCATCTTCAAAGAGCTGGGTTGGTTTACATAAGTGGTACAAAAATGCCATTGTCAACGTTGTGGATGGATTTAACACAATGCACTATGACAGAGTGGTGGCACCAAGGTAGCTTTCCTTGATTACACCTGAACACAGAGATCTTCAGAACTGTCACGGCATCCAAAGTGCGTACTTTGACCACCAGCATGCCAGTTTTGGGTGACAGTTTAAAGTGGACCATTTAAAGCATTGGGGAAGTAGTTGTCAGGGCTGGAAGGTTCAAACCATTGGCTCCACCATCCTTCCTTCTGATCAGTGAGCATTCCACAACCCAGTGAAGTTGTTCAAGACAGGTCTCTCAACACCGTGCTCCATCCTGAAGTTTATGTGTCCTTTTTAGCTAGACCCCTCAGATGCCTGCTGAAGTAAGTGTTAGAATCCAAGAGGTACATGTGTCTGTAGTGACAATGTTGAAGCATTGTGCCAGGACCCTGTTGGAACCCCAGAACAGCCTTCAGATAATGTCATAGAGAGACTCCTCACTGGGCATAAATAGTACAATATGGGTGGAGTTAGGTTAGCATAAAAAGAGAAGCACAAGTGGATAATAGTTTTAACAAGGTTACAGTAAGATCACAGCCTAATATATTTCAAATTTCCATTTATTTCATGTTTTATATGCAATAAACAGTGTTAAAGAAGACTAAGTTTGGTGATAGCTTTTCGTATTGTCTTTTCTTCAATCGGTCTGTCTTTAACCCAAGCTCTCAAATGTGCACATAAAACCACATGGCAAAAGTGGGCCCCTAACCCTGCAATAAGGTCTGGAGAGCCAGAAGTCCAATCAAGTACCACCACAGACTTGTGTCATGGGTAGTATCAGCAATAATATATAATTAAAGGCTTCCATATTCAATCCCATATGGAATACTATGGTAAGTCCTGGTCACCACATTTTAGTAAAGAACATAAATATCTGATGATGGTATGGAAGAGATTTACGAGAAGGATTCCAGGGGTGAGGGATCACTCTGATGTGGATAGACTCGAGATGCTAGGGGTTGCTCTTCTGATAACAGAGAAGGCTAATTTGACTTGACAGTGCTGTTTGAGATCATGACAGGTTTGGATAGAATAAATAATGAACACTTTCCCTGTGGCTGAAGGATCAATCACCAAATGACCCAGATCGAAGGTGTTCAGTAACTGAACCAGAAGTGACATGAGGGAAGGCTTCCTTACACAATGATGTTTTGAGGGTTTGGAATGCACTGTCTGTTTGGGTGGTAAATAAAGTTTCTAAAGAAAGTTGAATTGATAGACAAAGAAGAAAAATTTGCATGGATATGGAGAAACAATGGCCATAACTGGATTGCTTTTTCAAAAAGCCAGCACATTCAATGGGTTTAATAGCTGTCTTTCATCAATATCAGTCTGTGATTCCGTGAAATGGAGAAAGCTTCTATTTTACAGTAAATCTTCTGGTTTAAAGGATAAAGCTTCTCTATTAAAGGAAAGGCTTTCCTATCTGAGCAGTGTTGCTAAATTTGGCAGCTGAAACCTAGCTCAGTCAAGGATGTCCTTGGGAGCACTCAGGCATTTGTGTTATCCTAACTTCTGTGGGATGGTTTTAGGAAGGTCAAACACAAAGTTGCTTCTATCAGACAAAGGAGTTGAACAGATGGTTCCAAGATAGCATTGCTTAGAGGCAGCCCTTTTCAATGGTGTGTTTTAATACACAAAAGCTAGATATCGCTTCTGTGCAACATTGTATATTGGTCAGGTTGTGTATCAACACCCATTGAAAACTCCATAGGAATAACCATTGGATTGTAAGTTCTTAAGTCCAATTCCTTTAATGCATTTACAAAACATAAATACTTCAAAACAAAGTTTCCTTAGATCATCACAGGTTAAATATTTCTAAATAAAATTTATAATTTTAGCACAGTCGGTGATGTAGGTACAAAATGTAAACACATTTTACTCCCCCGGTTTCCAATTAAAGACAGGTGCATGTTGCTGAGTGTCCAAGTTGATATGACCCAACAAGGCTAGGTAGTCTTTTAGGAATTTGTTTTTAAACCTATGCTTTAAAAGGATTCATTGATGACTTAGTCAGAAGTCACACATGATACCAGGTTATAGTCCAACAGGTTTATTTGAAATCATAAGCTTTCGTAGCACTGCCCCTTTGTCAGGTGAAGCTGATTGAAGGAGCAGTGTTATGAAAGCTTGTGATTTTAAATAAACCTGTTGGACTATAACCTGGTGTCGTGTGATTTCTGACTTTGTCTACCCCAGCCAAACATCAGCACCTCCACATCATTGACATGTTTAAGAGCAGTAACTTGATGCAAATTGATAAATGCAGCTGAAAACGTGCTGAGATTTTGATGGAGGGATGGGGTTTGATTCCAGGTTCTAGAACAGCCCTGAGAAACTCCCGCAGTCATGTTCTGTGGTTTAAGTGATTGGTCTCCAACAATCACAATCACCTCCCCTTTCTGCCAAGTATGAGTTCAATCAGCAGACAGTCTTCCCACTGACCCCTCCCTTAATAACCCAAAGACCCAACTCAATTTCAAAAGCCTCTTCAATGCTTGCAAATAGATGCAGAAGGGGCAGACTTTGCCCATGATTGAATTGATCTTGGAACTGACCAACTTTATGGAGAAACATCAGCTTCTCATGCAATGAATGATTATGAAAACTCAATTTGCGTAAGAGACAATCTGCACTTGAAATCCCGCAATATAGCACTTGCTTAAATGATTTCAGGAAACGGTGCTAATTAAAAATGCATAACACAATTTCCCAGGAGCAGTGAAACTACGCTATGTTCTTCACAGCCTTCAATATGGCATCAATGATGATGAGCATCTCGCTAAGATCATCCCTACACCTCCACGCCTCGCCTTCAAATAACCACCAAACCTTAAACAAACCATTGTTGGCCGAAAACTCGCCGATCTTCAGGGCAATATCAACCACAACACCATACAACTCTGCCATGGCAACCTCTGCAAGACATGCCAGATTATCAAATGGATACTACCATGACATGTGAGAACACCACCCACCACATACATGGCATGTGACTTGGCCAATGTTGTCTACCTCATGCACTACAGGCAAGGATACCCTGAGGCGTGGTACCTGGGCGAGACCAAGCAGTCACTATGGCAACGGATGAATGGACAGAGTGCAACAATCGCCAGACAGGAATGTTCCCTCCCAGTCAGGGAATGCTTGAGGGGTCAAGGACATTCAGACTCTGATCTTTGGATAATTGCCCTCCAAGGCAGACTTCAAGATACACAACAATGCAGAATCACCAAGCAGAAACTGATAGCTAAGTTCAGTACCCATGAAGACAAACTCTTTATGTTGTACTACATGTGAACCCACCACACTTCTGTATCTGGAAAATCTTCCTTACTGTCCTGCTATGACGCCATCACTTTGATAAATTGTTATGATCTCTCTACCTTAAATAGTTTGTACAGTTTTGGATTACTTATTACTTTGATTAGACGCTCAGCATGGGACTCCTACCCATTATGTTATTCCAGTCATTTGGTTTGTCTTCAGCACAGCCTTACCTTTAATTTTTTTGTAATTATCTCTATGCCTTATTTAATTGGGTCATAGGTCATCCCTCCGCTCGTTATTCAGCCGTTGGCACTTTACTGACACGGTCTGACACACTTAATCACCCACAGAGACCTATTATTCAGCCTGTTGACACTCCTCTCACACCATTTGTATGATCTTTTGATCTCTCTGCCCATTGATCTCTCTGTCCATTGATCTCTCTGCCTATAAATTCTGTGTCTGTGTGCTTTGCTCACTTCACCTGACAAAGGGGCAACGCTCTGAAAGCTTGTGATTTTAAACAAACCTGTTGGACTATGACCTGGAGTTGTCTGACTTCTGACCTTGACCACCCCAGTCCAAAAGCAGAACCTCCACATCAACACAAACAGAAACACTGATAAAAGGAACTTACTGATCTATACAAAAGTGTTGAGAAGAACTTGTTGCAAATATGCAGTCTTTAATGCATTTAAAGAATATGTGTCATTAGCTGGCCAGCATTTAATGTCTACCCTAGTTGCTTTTGAGAAGTTGGTGGTGAGCTGCCTTCCTGAACCACTGTGGTACTTTGGTATAGGTAAACCCATAATGCTGTTAGGAAGGGCCTTTGAGGATTTTGACCTGGTGACCTGAAGGAACAATGATATATTTTGCAAGTCAGGATTGTGACTGGCTTGGAGGGGAACTTGTAGCTGATGATGTTCCTATGTATCTGTTGACCTTGTTCTTCTGGATGGAAGTGGTTCAGAGTTTATCTAAGAGCCTTGGTAAATATCTGTTGTTCACCATGTAGATGGTATACACTGCTGCCACAGTGCATCGGTGGTGGAAGGAGACTGTTGAAGGTAGACTGTCAATCAATGAGGCTGCTTTGTCCCGGATGGTGTCAAGCTTTGTGAGTGTTGTAGGAACTGCACTCATCCAGGCAAGTGGGGAGTATTCTCTTATACAACTGACTTGTGCCTTGTAGATGATGAGAGGGCTTTGAGGAGTCAGGAGATGAGTCACTTATTGTGGGACTTCTTAGTCTCTGACCTGCTCCAGTAGTCACAATATTTATATACTCCTGTAGCTAGTTCAGTTTCTAAGCAATGGTAACCTTAAGGATTTTGACATTTAGAGATTTAGCCATTGAATATCGAGGTGCAACAGTTAGATTTTCTCTTGTTGGACATGGTCAGTGCCTGAGACTTATGTGGTGCAAATATTGCTTGTCATTTTGTCAACTCAAGCCTGAATATCATCCAGGCTTTGATGCATTTGAACATGGAATGTTTCAGTATCTGAGGAGTCATGATTGGTGCTGAACATTGTGCAATCATCAAGCGAGCATTCCGTATAATGGAGGGCAAGTCATTGATGCAGCAGCTGAAGATGGTTATGCCAAGGACACTGGCCTGAGGAACTCCTGCAGAGATGTCCTGGAGCTGAGATGACCACAAGCAGTCACAAACATCTTTCTCTATGTCAGGTATGATTCTACCAGCAGAGGGTTACCTCTTTGATTTCTGGTGACTCGAAATTTGCTAGGGCTCCTTGATTCCACATTCAGTCAAATACGTCCCTGATATCAAAGGTTATTCCCTTGGAATTCAGCTGTTTTGTCCATGTTTGAACCAATGCTGTGATGAGGTCAGGAGCTGATTAGTGTGGTGGAATCGAAACTGAGCGTCAATGAGCAGGTTATTGCTGAGAAGGTGCTGCTTGATAGCACTGTCGATGACACCTTCCATCACTGTAGTGATGATTGAGGGTTGACTGATAGGGAGGTTGTTGGTTGGGTTGGATTTGTTCTGCTTTATTATGTCCAGGACATACCTGGGCAACTTTCCATATTAGATTACTTACAGTGTGGAAACAGGCCCTTCGGCCCAACAAGTCCACACCAACCCTCTGAAGAGAACCCACCCAGACCCGTTCCCCTACATTTACCCCTTCACCTAACACTATGGGCAATTTAGCATGGCCAGTTCACCTAACTTGCACATTTTTGGACTGTGGGAGGAAACCAGAGCACCCGGAGAAAACGCACGCAGACACGGGGAAAATGTGCAAACTCCTTCCAGCAGTTGCCTGAGATGGGAGTTGAACCCAGGTCTCTGGCGCTGTGAGGCAGCAGTGCTAACAACTGTGCCACCCATAAATGCATTAAAGACTGCATGTCAGGTGGATGCCAGTATTGTAACTGTACTGGAATAGCTTGGTTAGGGGAGTGGCAAGTTCAGGAGCACAAGTCTTCAATATTATTGGCAGAATGTTGTCAGAGCCCATAGACATTGCAAGATCGAGTGCTATTAGTCGTTTCTTGGTATCATGTAGAGTGAATCAAGTTGGCTGAAGACTGGCCTATGTGATACTGTGAACCTCTGGAGAAGGTTCAGATGGATTGCATTATCCTGTCGATTGCTGCTTATGCTGTTTGGCACGTATGTAGATCTGGGTTGTAGCTTCACCAAGTTGGCACACCATTTTTAGGCATTTCTGATCTTGCTCCTGGCATACCCTCCTGCACTCAACACATCATCCTCCGCCATTTCCTCCACTTACAGTCAGACCTCACCACCAGAGATATATTTCCCTCCCCACCCCTATCTATGTTCCGCAGAGACCATTCCCTCTGTGACTCCCTTGTTAGGTCCACGTGCCCCCACCAACCCACCCTCCACTCCCAGCACCTTCCCTTGCCACTGCAAGAGGTGTAAAACTTGCACCCACATCTTCCCCCTGAGCTCCATCCAAGGCCCCAAAGAATACTTCCACATCCAACAGAGATTTTCCTGCACATCCAAGCACCTCATCTACTGTGTCCATTGCTCTTAATGTGGTCTCCTTTACCTCGGGGAGACAGGATACCAATTTGCGGAACGTTTCAGAGAACATCTCTGGGGGACACATACCAAACAACTCCACTGCCCTGTGACCGACCATTTCAAACCCCAGTCTCAATCTGCCAAGGACATGCAAGTCCTGAGCCTCCTTAACTGCCAAATCCTAGTTACCCAATGCATGGAGGAGCTACACTTCATCTTCCGTCTTGGGACTCTCCAACCCCATGGCATCAATGTCAATTTCACCAGTTTCCTCATTTCCCCTCCCCCCACCTCATCTCAGATCCAGCCATCTAACTGGGCACCACCCTCTTGAACAGTCCCACCTGTGCATCTTCCTTCCCATAACTGCTCCACCCTCCACTCTGACCTATCACCGTCACACCCCCACCTGCATTCACCTATCACCTTTTTCAGCCCCTTCCTCCCTCCCCAACATTCTTGATGAAGGGCTTGTGCCTGAAACATCAGCTCTCCTGCTCCTTGGATGCTGCGTGACCTGCCACTCTTTTTGACTCTTTCAAACATCTGCAGTCCCCACTTTCTCTTGCACTCTCATTGATCCAGGGTTGATCCCCTGGCTTGATGTTAATGGGAGAATGGGGAATATACTGGGCTATGAGTTCCTGGATTCAGTCAGAGTGTGAATCTGCTGCTGTTGATGGCCCACAGCACCTCATGGATGCTCAATCTTGAGTTGCTGGGTCTCTTAGAAATCTCTCCCATTTAGTACGGTGATTGTGAAGCACAATATGATGGAGGATATCCTCAAGGCAACATTTGGACAGTAAAGCCACCTATTACTCTATATTAAACCTGTTCTTTGCTTCTTGTATTTCAAAAGACATTTAGATATTTGCACCTCCATAATAAACAATTGTCTTCTTTTCTGAGGCATCACGGAGGCAACATTATATTCCTCAGGCACTGCAGAAGGGATGTCCCAGATCTATGCAGATTGTGTTATTTGATCTGCAGGTTATATCCAGATATCAATAGCATCCAATAACTTAGAGATATTTTTAATTAACCAGTTCAGATGTCTGGAGCAGTTAGGATATGAACCTATGAACCCATTCCACTCATCACAGTACATCTGTATTAAACTACTGAGCAACCGAACATGCTCACAATGACGATGAGGAGGAAATGAGGACTGCAGATGCTGGAGATCACAGTCAAAACGTGTGGTGCTGGAAAAGCACAGTTGGTCAGGTAGCATCCGAGGAGCAGCAGAGTCAAGGTTTTGCGCATAAGCTCTTCATCAGGAATGTGGTGGGGTGGCCCAAGGGGGCTGACAGATAAACAGGAGGGCGGTTGCGCTGGAGGGAAGGTAGCTGGGAATGCAATGGGTGGATGAGGTTAGGGGGTGATGGTGATAGGTTGGAGCAGTAGGTGGAGTGGACAGGTGGGAAGGAAGATGGACAGGTAGGACACTTCAACAGGGCAGTGCCGGGTTGGAGGGTTGGATCTGGGATAAGGTGGGGGGAGGGGAGATGAGGAAACTGGTGAAGTCGACATTGATCTCATGTGGTTGGAGGGTCCCAAGGCGAAAGATGAGATGTTCTTCCTCCAGTCATCAGGTGGCTAGGATTTGATGGTGGAGGAGGTCCAGGACTTGCAACTCCTTGGCAGAGTGGGAGGGGGAGTTGAAGTGTTTGGCCACAGGTCGATGGGTTTGTTTAGTGCATGTGTCCCAGAGATATTCTCTGAAACGTTCTCCAAGTTGGCATCCTGTCTCCCCAATGTAGAGTAGACCATGTGGAGAGCAAGTAGATGAGACAGTAGATGAGGTGTTTGAATATGTAGGACAATCTCTGTTGGATGTGGAAAGATCCTTTGAGGATTTCAATAGAGGTGAGGGTGGAGGTGTGAGCTCAGGTTTTACACCTCTTGCAGTGTCAAGGGAAGGTGCCATGAGGGGAGGGTTGGTTGGAGGCAGTGTGAATAGTACCCCCTTGGTCCTCACCTTCCACCCCACCAACCTCTGGATACAACAAACCATCCTCCACCATTTTCTCCACCTACACTCAGACCCTACCATTTCTTTCTTTCCCTCCATCCCTTTCAGCATTCCACAGAGACCATTCCCTCCACGCCTCCCTCGTTAGTCCGCGCCCCCAAGAATCCATCCTCCACTCCTATTGTTATCCTAGCTACCTTCTCCACAGCCCCACTCCCCTCCCAGTTATCAGACTCTGACTCACAATGACACTGATTGCTTAGCAATCTCATAAGCCAGGGTCTGCTACAGGTGGAAAATCCAACAGATCTCCTGCACATCACCAGAGCAGTGACCAAACTGTTGCGCCCAGCTGTAGTAGCGAGTTGTTTCCAAAGTCTTGTACGTCGAAATGGGCAGTCTCTCCTTCATTGCTAAACAAAAGTCACTGAGACGATCTGCATGAACTGCTCAGAAAATCCAACCCACTCTTACTGTATCTATTCCGCCAAACCCACTCAGGATCTCATAGCTTTCATTAAAATCACATCTCATTCTTTTAATTCCATCGGATACAAGCTCAAATGTTTCTTAGAAGACAATCCTTTCATCCTAAGAATCAGGAGGGAGGAAGTGAGGACTGCAGATGCTGGAGGTCCGAGTTGAGAGTGTGGTGCTGGAAAAGCACAGCAGGTCAGGCAGCATCTGAGGAGTAGGAAAATCGACATTTCGGGCATAAGCCCTTCATCAGGAAATACTGATGAAGGGTTTATGCCCGAAACGTCCAACCCTGGAATCAGTTGAGTGAACTTTCTTTGAACAGCTTTCACTTCCATTGTATCCTTTCTACATAATGAAACCAAAACTTGAGACAATATTCCAGATGTGGTCTCACCAACACTCTGTACAATGGTAACAAAACCTCTCTACTTTTATTTCCCGCTCCCTTTATTGTGCTGTGCTGTGTGTTTCACATTCCTTTCTCCTGCTCAGAGCCTGCTTCCATTTCAGGGATGTACATGAGAAGCCTTAATGTAAGGAACCCATCATTAGTAGCACAAGGGCATGATTCTTTCATAGCTTCACAACTGAGTACAGTTTCTTTTGACATAGCAGGTTCAATCGATGCTCATCTTTAAACAAAGCTTTGCACATTCAAAACTTGTGAACTCAACTTCTTCATGATTTGCCAAGTAGTGTGGGCAGTTCGCCAATCTTTTCCATGAGCTTAATTCAAATCAGACAGAATTCTGGTATAAATGGCAGGTTGGCTCAGAAACCAGTATCTAGAACCAAAAAGCATTATCTCAGAATAAGGAAACAATCTTTTAAGGCCAAGATGAGGAAGCCCTTCTCCTCTTAGAAGGAGTGAATTTGTGGAATTCCTTACCACAGAATGTGGGAGATACATGGGTTGTTAAGCATACTCAAGGCTGTGGTAGATTGATTCCTTTATTCTTAAAAAACTAAGGTTATGTGGAAAAAGCAAGAAAGTAGAGCTGAGGATTATCAGGACAGTTGTGATCTCATTCAGTGGACAAGTAGCCTGGGTGGGCTGAATGGCCTACTTTGACTGCTATGTCATGTGATCTAACCTTTTTTTGATTCCATTAGTGAGCATCTGTTCACCATCTCCCAATGTGTCCTGGTGCCTGATTTAGTTTGATCACTCTCCTGCATTGTGAGTCTTTGGAATAGCTTGCCACATTAGATCCTTTCTTCCGGAACAAAACCAAAACTCGAGACAATATTCCAGATGTGGTCTCACCAATGCAGTGTACAATGGTACAGAATCCTATGTGTATTTAAGACTGAGATGGACAGATCCTCAATTGGTGGGAGAACTCAGGTTTGTGGGGAAAATGCGGGTAAGGGGACATGAGGAATCTTGGATCTGCTATGGTCCTACTGAACGGTGGAGCAGACTCTATGAGCTGAAAGGCCTACACTCCTGGTCCTATTTCTTATGGTCTCTTATCAAGTCCCTTGGGAGGCTTTTAACACTAATATATAAATGCAAGTTGTTCTGACATATGAATCTGAGATAGGATAAATAGAAATTTAACCCACTAATTCTTCAGAAGATCTATTGTACCCTCTCTTTTCTTGGATCATGATAAATCCTCGATAAAGATAAGGAGGGTTTTCTTAACAAAACCATATTGATAACCATAAGAAGTTGTGATGAAAGAAAGTCTTGACTCATTACTAATCTCTATCATTCAGTCTTGACCTCCTCTGGCTCAAGCCTGATGGATGGAAATGTGTAAAATTTCAACCTTTCTAAGTCAATTAGCAGTGAGTTTTATCTGCCGTGCAGATTCTAAATGTGCATTTACATTTGATGTCTCGAAAAGGGAACACTTTAGTTGATTATCCAGAAGCTCAATTAATTTAAATTTAAGACATTCATGTTTATGAAGTTGTGTTTGATGCTATTCCCACTTAGTCATCTTTTTGAATTCATCAAATGCTTTGCATTTTGGATGCCTTCCCATCTCTGAGCTGGCTTGAGACTAATTATTTTCAATATTGCTTTAAGTGTATCCCCAACAGGCTGGTGTAGAAACTGTTCCCACCCACACCCCCTCCAACACGTTACTCGTTTCCTGCTTAATGCAGACTGCAATGAATTTGACATTTGATAATGATGAGTTACTCACTCTGTACCTCTGGGTTGTATTACTCAGATAACTCACCAGCTAATGCTCGTGCCAAATGCAGCAAAACAGGCCACATAATGTGGAGTTGGAGGCAGTTTCAATTCTTGGTTCACAGATCTTGGACAGACGGGGACAAAAATAGCTTTAATGTTCCGTAAGGCAGACAAGCAAGAGGCTGGAAGAACACGGCAAGCCAGGCAGCATCAGGGGGTGGAGAAGTCAACATTTTGGTTCTTCAGGACTTTGGGGTGGATGTAAGAGGAGCTGTAGACAAGGGGGGTGGTGGGAGCAAGGTGGTGAGGTGGGACTAGGTTAAGACTGGTAGATGGCACGAGCTGGTTGGTCAATGGGAGGAATGGATCCAGTTGGTGATTGAGAGGAACGGAAGGGAGGGGGGAGGGGCTTGAAGGGAGTCAGGGGATGGGAAGGAGAGTTATTTGAAATTGGAGATGTTAATGTTGAGTCCTTCAGGCTGTAGGCTGCCCAGGCAGAAGATCAGGTGTTGTTTCTCCAATTTGCGGTGTGGTTTGTTGTAGCAATGGAGGAGGCCAAGGATGGCCGTGCCGGAAAGGGAACGGAATGGGGAATTAAAATGAGTGCTGACTGTGGGCCTGGCTCAGATGCTCAGCAATAGATCCCCTTAGTTTACATTTCAGCTCCCTTATGTAGAGAAGACCAGATTGGGAGCACCTGATTCAGTAAACTAGGCAGGAGGAGATGAAGATGAACCTAACCACAAATTGGAGGAACAACACCTGATCATCTTCTTGGGCAGCCTACAGCCTGGATGACTCAGCATGGAGTTCTCCAATGGCAAATAACCTTCCTTTCCATCTCCTGACTCCCTATCCAGCCCCTCCCCCTCCCTTCCATTCCTCAGAGTCACCTACTGGAACCTGTTTCTGGATTAGTTGTCTCCACCCATCGTCACTTCACCACCCTGACCTGCCACCCCCTTTATCCGCAGCTCCCCCCACACCCACCCCCAGTCCTGAAGAAGGGTTACACCCGAAACGTTGACTTCTCCACCTCCTGATGGTCCCTGGCTCACTGCGTTCTCCCAGCCTCCTGTTTGTCTACCTCGTATTCTAGCATCTGCAGTATTTTTTTGTCTCTGATAATGTTCTGTAAGTCTGCAGTGAGATGATGAAACTAAGTCACCACTCATTCACTTTATCTTCAACTCCTGACGTGGGGGTGTCAATGGAGCACAAACTCTCAAAGAACGAGGAAACACTTACATTTATATAGCACCTGTCACAAATTCAGGATATTCCAAAGTGCGTTAGTGCCAGTACAATATTTTTTGAAGTGTGGTAACATAGTCAGATTTGACCAGTTAATGTCCCACGATAGCAATGTGGGAAATGATCAGATTGTTCTGAAGAAGTCAGATTGGAATCAAAACGTGAAGTCTCTTTTTCTCTCCACAGGTGCTGCCAGACTGGCTGAGTTTGTCTGGAATTTTCACCATTTATTTCATATAATCAGCCTCCACAGAAATGATTATCTAACCTGTTCATTGAATTTGGACGAGGGATAAATATTCAATGACAATACTATGGACAGGAATCTATGGCCTGACTGCTTACTGATGATTCTAATTGAATGTCAATGAATTTCTCTTTTCTTACTGTCTTCATCTCCCTCGCCCCCTCTTCCTTTCTCCTCATGAAGGTTTTTGATTTAAAAAAAAGGAGCTACTTCCAAAGGCATCTGGGGCACAGCCCTCATTTCCAAAGAAACAGAAATTATAATGCACTCTGTGCATGAAATCTATGATGAGGGATAAAGATGCAGTCTGAAAAGTTGGAAGCAGATTCAGTAGGAAACTTCAAAAGGCAATTAGATAAATTCCTGAAAAGTAAGATGTTCTCAGGGCTATGTGGAAGGACAGTGAGTGGGTTGAACTGAGTGGTTCTTTCAGTGAACCAGTGTAAGCAGAATGAACACATCCCAGACTGTGTATCATTTTCTGCATTGCATTGTATTACTCAACCATGAAGAATTGTAACTTGAATGAGGCAGGGCAATAACTATCACCCAGAAATGTCACAAAACCTTGTTTTATAAATAATTGTTGCAATGAATCAACTGGCTGGAAACATGTTTGATTGGATTTTTTTTAAAACAAAAACCATGCGCTATTCCAGGGACTTGATGTTGTAGCTTCTAAAATAGCTGCATATTTGCACTGCTGTGCCTGATGTGGAGTCCACCAGTCAGCAATTTCCAAAGCTGAATGTGAATAAACCACATGCCCTGTTTCCCATTCGTAGGTTATTGAACTTCAGCTATCTTGGGACAAGCATTAGACATAATCACTTGAGACAAAGGTCTCTCTTTTACAGAATAATTCACCCAGTTTTAATCTAACCAAGTTACAAATGAAACCCACTAGTCATGGCCATAGTGGGTAAATGATCAGTTGGAGAGAGAGGATCATGCGATGAGGTAGCTAACTCTCGTTTTTGTTTAAGAAACTGTTTCTACAGACAGAAGACAGAAAAGACGCGTTCTTCTTCAGAACTTTAAGGAGAAGAATCATTCTGGAAAGCGTTCATTCTGTCTTTCTTTCTCTCCACAGATGATGCCAGACCTGCTGAGTTTCTCCAGCACGCTCTCAATTCTACTCGCCAATATTTTCTCAAATCCACTCTCTACTTTCCCAACTTCTTTTTCTACTGTTCCCTCTCTTCTTGAAATTCTACCATGACCCAAATATCAAACTCAATCTCCTAAAAGCAACGAGGCAAGAACGAACAGCATTTCTATCAATGGCTGCTCCCTAAGTGGGAGGGGAACTATTGAAGGAATGTTGGACTGAGCCAGAGGGGTGATACCGAGGGAGTGTTGCCTTGCTATAGGAACATGAGTGAGAATGAGAGAAGTAAGAGAAAATTTGAAAAACCCCTGAGTAAATGTAGGGCTTTGTAATTTTTAAAGGCTCCAGTCCACGCTGCAGCCTTGAACCCTGTTACTGATGGTATCTGTATTGACATTAGTCCCATCCCTGCATATTGCCACTCAGCAACCATTGTCCATCTGTAACCTCATGAGCTATTTACCACTTTAGTGAACCAACTCTGATATGGCGAGGATTACAGAAGAACAACCCAGGAGCAGAACCAAGAATTTCTACTCTTAGGTATCTGAGGTGCCAACTTGGTGAAGCTCCAACCCAAGGCTAATACATGCTAAACTGTAGGTGCAGCTTGCTATAGACAAAGCTAAGCAATCCTATAATCAATGGATCAGACTGAAGCTCTGTTTCCAAGTCATCTTCAGTTATGAATGGTGGTGGACAATGGAACTACTAGCAGGAGGGAATGCTTCTTAAGCATCAGTGAATTACGAGCTATGAATGGGAGGCAGCAAACAACACTGGGGTGATTCACAACTGTATTCAGCCAGAAGTACTGAATGGATGAAATATATTGGTCCCCTTTTTATGTCCCAAACACTACTGATGTCAGTCTTCAACTAATTTGGTTCACTCCACACGATATCACAACAGGGCTGGATACAGAACCCTGGCTACACCAGAACTAGCCAAGTCCCTTGTATAGTGTGGCTATTTGGACAGACTTTCATGGCTAAGTGTGGGTTCTAACGTAACATGGAAAGTCATTGCAAGTTCAGGAATGATTTATATATGTTGATGTTAAGGGCAGTAAATAAACACAGCCTTATGTATTTAAAGTCACACTAAAATTGGAATGATGTGGAGGTGCCAGTGTTGGACTGGGGTGTACAAAGTTAATAACCACACAACACCAAGTTATAGTCCAAAGGTTTAATTGGAAGCTCTAGCTTTCAAATGCTGCTCCTTCATCAGGTGGTTGTGGAGTATAAGATCGTAAGACATAGAATTTACAGCAAAAGTTTGCAGTGTGATGTAACTGACATTGTATATTGAAAAACGCTCCACAACCACCTGATGAAGGAGCAGCATTCCGAATGCTCATGCTTCCAAATAAACCTGCTGAATTGTAGCCCGGTATTGTGTGATTTTAAAAATTGGAATGATCTTGTCATAGCATTGTGAGCCTGATCATGGTTGCATGGACTTACCAGACATCCTTTGTCTAGACATGGACGAGAAAGGCAAAACACACACTTTCATCTGTTTCCATGAATTGTTTCTCCTGGAACAGACCCACCTTTATATAAGAGGAGAAAGTGAAGATTGCAGATGCTGGAGATCAGAGTCAAAGGTGTGGTGCTGGAAAAGCACAGCAGGTCAGGAACCATCCGAGGAGCAGGATAATTGATGTTTTGGGTGTAAGCCCTTCATTAGGAATGGACGTTCCTGATGGAAGGCTCTTACCCGAAACATTAATTCTTCTGCTCCTTGGAACCGACCTGATATAAAAGGCTATAGTTTGCCAGCCTTACTGACTGCCATAAACATATTGGAAGGTACAAAATAAAACTGAAAGAACTGTGGATGCTGTGAATCAGAAACAAAAACTGAAATTTCTGAAAAATCTCAGCAGGTCTGGCAGCATCTGTGGAGAGAAATCGGAGTTAACGTTTTAGGTCCAGTGACCCCCTTCCTCACAACTGCTATATTGGAAGGATCAGCAGCTCAATAAGCAACATAGTAGGCCACATTATGAACCCAGCTTCCATGGCCATCAAGTGCTGGAGTGGAAATCAAACCCGGAGCTTCTGGGTCAGATGCAGGGACACTACCCACTGCACTGCAAGATTCTCCATTTGTATCGCCTTCATAACAAACAGAACATGACTGACCTGTACCTTTGTTTCAATCATTCATCTCACCGCTGAAACTAATTAAAACACTTTATTGTGCAGGAAATAATTTGTTGGCTAGTGAGGAGCAGCTGGCCCCTGATCATTGATGTGTCACTGTTCAATGTGTTGAATAATGAAAATTAACTTTTGATATTTTGTTCTAGAATATACATAGAAACAAGCTATTTGCTTCGGTATTTCCAGGTAATGGACTGTTTGATATCAGGAATTCCACCTTTGGACTAAGGAATGTGCAGTTACGTGTATTCAATGAATAACATTCTATTTCTAAATGTGCTTCTGGGATTCTGGTCAAACCTCAAAGAGCTGCCTCTATCTCTCACTCAGGTTCTGTGACAACAAGTTAAATTATGATTCACTCCGTGCCAAAATCCTATCTTGTGGTCTTATTTTAACACACTATTCCGAATCCTTTCCATTCAGAAAAATGTACTCATGAGTAATTAATGAGCAAATACTTGGCATCCCTCAGATGTTACTCAATGTTGCTTTTGAGGCATGAGATCAGTTCAAATTAAAGAGAGGAAAGACTCCAGTTTTGTCAGCTTCATGGGATGTTGATCACTCAATGCCACATTCCAACCCACTAGGAAATTGTCACAGCTACGCTATTTAAATGCTGTGTCAGGACGTAGATAGATAGAAATGTAAATGCTAATGGCCATGGTTATTGAGCTGTCAGTCCTGGCATAGCTGGTAGCACTCTCCCCTCTGGGTCAGCGTGTTGTGAGTTCAATCCGCACTCCACAAACCTGAACGCAAATTCCAGCTTTTAAGTCCAATATCTGATCTTTTCCCAGATGACCACTTTGAGCATCTGAGGTATTTGTCACCTCTCTCAGTATGTGGTACGGGGAAATGATTGTTCAAGGTAATTCATTGCCACCAATCCTCCTTGTCTTTGCATTGTTTTGAGCCTATTTAGTGGTTAGGGATGGAGGATACACCACAGTGGAGTATCTACAGAAAGGGCACTACTCTTATGTAACACAAATGTTAGCAATCAAATGTACATCTACATTTAATCAGGCATGAGTACTAGTCTTAGTTACATAGTCATACAACCCTTTCAGTACAATTTCATCCATGCTGACCAGACAACTCAATCTGACCTTGTCCCATTTGTCACCATTTGACCCACATCCTGCTAAACCTTTCCTATTCATATACCCATCCTGATGCATTTTAAATGTTGTATTTGTACCAAGCTCCATTACTTTCTCTGGCATGAAAAAGAAAATGTTACCCCTCAGGTCCTTTTTAAATCTTTCCCCTCTGACCTTAAACCATGGGTCCGACCCTGGTTTGCCTTGCCAAAATGCAATACCTTACATTTATCTAAATTAAACTCCGCCTGCCACTCCTCGGCCCGTTGGCCCATCTGATCAAGGTCACGTTGTAGTCCGAGATAATCTTCTTCATTGTCCACTGTACTGCATATTTTGGTGTATCGGTAACTTAACAACCATTCCTCCTTTATTCATATCCAAATCACTTATATAAATGATGAAAAGCAGTGGACTCAGCACCAATCCTTGTGGCACACCACTGGTCACAGGCTTCCAGTCTGAAAAACAACCCTTTGTCTCCTCCCTTCAAGCTAATTTTGTATCTGATTGCCTAGCTCTCCCTGGATCCCATGTGACCTAATTTGACTAACCTAGGATCTAAGGAGCTGGCATAGATACATCTGCTGCTTTTAGAAGCTAGAATTGAACTCTCTTTCACCACTCACAGACTGTGTGTGATCTCAGTAGGCAAGGTTGAGCAAATGTAACATGAATATTAACCTCTTCAGAATTATTATCTTGTACAATACAGGGCACAACTGTGAGATTGTTGCATTGTCTTTCAGATGAGATAAGAGACCACAGTCATTTTGGCCCTCTCAGGTGAAAGTATGACTGTGTGGAGTTTGCACGTTCTCCCTGTGTCTGCGTGGGTTTCCTCCGGGTGCTCCGGTTTCCTCCCACACTCCAAAGATGTGCAGGTCAGGTGAATTGGTCATGCTAAATTGCCCATAGTGTTAGCTAAGGGGTAGATATAGATGTAGGGGTATGGGTGGGTTACACTTCGGCGGGGCGGTGTGGACTTGTTGGGCCGAAGGGCCTGTTTCCACACTGTAAGGAATCTAATCTAAGGAATCTAATCTAATCTAAAAGTTCCCAGAGCAATAGTTTGAAGAAGGCAGAGACTCCTTTGATATCCAGGTTGTTATGTATCCAAAACCTTTTTTAGATATTTCCAAAACTGTAGTCAGTATGTTCATTCCTACATTACTGTTATGAGAACAAACATTGAGATCGCTGAAAAAACTCAGCAGGTCAAATGGCATCTGTTCCCAGTAACCTTCGTTTTAGTTTCTGATTTCAGGCCTCTGCAGATCTTTGGGGTTTTTGTTTATTGTTACAGGAACTTATGTACAAAATAGCTGGCACATTTCCTACATTATTATAGTGATTACACTTCAAAGGTACTAATTTATTTGTAAAATGCTTCGGGACACTGCTTCTGAATGCTGCTACATAAATAAAATATACAACAAAGAACGTTACAGTGCAGTACTGTAACTTCGGCCCTCGAAGTTGCACCAACCTGTGAAATTAATCTGATACCCGTCTAATCTACACCGTTCCATTATTATCCATAAGTATGTCCAATGCACATTTAAATGCCCTTAATGTTGGTAAATCTACAATCGTAGACTCGCTGACGTAAAATGCAAAATTTTATTTCCTAGTTCAATGAAGATGCTTTGATCTCTGAATAGGACAGAGAAATGATAACTCTACTAATCAGCCAGTACAGGTTCCTTCTCTGCTTCGTTATTATATGATGCAAATTTGTAAATGCAGAGCTCACTGTGACACTGAGGTATATAGATCAAGAAGAGAAGAGAGATCTCAGTGAGAGATTTCCTATTGTGTTAAAAGTAAAAAGGGAAAGTTTTGATCTGTAATGTATAGGTTGCCTACTGAAGTGGTGTTTAATCAATGATATTTCTAGTTTGTTACAGTAAAAGTCTTAAAAAATAAAATCGTATCACATCATCCTTTCAGTTTTCCACTGGAAATATAAAGTTTTTTTGTAAAGGTTATCAGTGTCCATGGAGATTGTAACAAAGGCCAGAACTATTCCTAGCATCCTGAACAATATTTACCCCTCAATCAACATCACAAAAGCTGAGTATTTAGTCATTTCCATATTGACGTTTGTAAGATTTTGTCCCGTGAAAACTAGTTGCCATGTTTCCTACATTACAACAGTATCAATGTAACAAGAGAACAGAAAAGTGCTTTGAAAAGCCTGGTACTGGTAAAATATAGTGTCATACAAATGTCAGACTTTTACCTTCAAATGTCTCATAGGACTACTGGCTAATTGTAGAAATGAAACCCAACAGGCATCAGCACAAGCAGGAAATGGAAGCATAACAATTTCAACATTAAAACAAAAACACATACGACATACATAAAAAGACAAGATAGCCAAACAAGTAGCTGGATGTAGGTAACAGCTGTGGAAGGGGACACGCTGTTCATGTTTGCATTAGTTATGCATTAATTCAGTATATATTATTCAACCCAGGAGCTTAGCTCTGAGCATGTAGCAAACTTGTTAATGTGAGAATTAAGCATCAAAGGACGTTATCCGCCTGCAATCATGACTGGCCACCAAGTGCCAGAACCAATTCTGGAGTCCGGCATTAATCAATTTTCACACTTGACTGTTTTGCATCGATGATATCATGGAAGAATGAAATCATGCATTCATTGTCTCCCATGTAGTCATTCCCCATGGAATCTCAACACATGGAGGTATCGTTCCGGAAGTCAAGCCTCACTATTCTCAGATTGTTACAAAAGTTGCAAGTTTTGAAATAAATACACAAAATGCTCAAACTGTCTGATTTTCAGACCCAAGCTGCTAGAAAGCATGGATCAGCTTTCCACACTTAACAAGAGACCACCTTTTATTGCAGGTCTTCAGATTCCAGCTACAGGCTAACAATTAAACCACATTCATTAAACTCGACAAAGTAAATCTGTAAACCACATGTTAACACTCTCTTGTACACACACACAAACACAAAAACAGAAATACAAATGCACACACAAAGAAACACATACACAAAAACACATACATACACACAAACAGAAACACACACAAATACACACAGAAAAACGCATAAACAATAATAAGCAAAAAAAAGGTAGAGGCAATTTCTCACCCAATTTATCACACAATCCCCAATTACACTTCCCCTAGACATGTCACACCTCGCAGACCTGAGAGCCTCTGTACCTCTGGGGACTGGAAGCCATCTGGAAGCCACCTGATACTATCTCCCGTGCTACCAGACACTGCCTTCTGCAACCCTCCCTGACCTGGCAAGATCGGATACCTACCCACTTTATCCACTGTTATGACGTTGATAGCATTTACTGTACCTTTAAGAGAGAGAGAAAATGCCGTTCTGAACTGAGAACAGCACCTGTGTCTATGACTAGATGGCAGTCCCATGGTGTATTGGAAAATTGAAAATTTGTAGAATTGGCTATGAAATAAATGCCTGAGTTTTGACAAAATTTGGATTTCACCAATCAGTTTAATCTTAACCCCAGGATACTAAAACCCGATTGAGTTTGAATTTATTGTTTTGCCAACATTGAGCCAATGAGACGGTCCAGTGTTGGGAGGATATAAAATGCAGATATTTGGAAAATTTATCAGAGAGCAAGTACCATAAAGAGAGAAACTGGAGAGTTAATTGTCCTTCTAACATCTTGCTCTCAAAAAAATTAGAAAAACACTCTCTATCAAAGGTACTTTTTTATATGAAACATACTCGCAGGATAAAGAAAGATGATGTACCAGGGGAATCAGCTGCCAGAAGGCAGAAGAAACAGAAGAAGACAGCAATTATGTGTTTTTGAAATTACGTTGATGTATTTTTAGAAAGTGTCGTATTGAAACAGCATTTTGTTATAGAGTTGGAAGCAGACAATAAATAGTTAAGAGAAGAGGGGGGCTTAGAGTTGTGAATAGTTGTTGTTTAATGTTCACTTTTAGAGTGAAGAAATAAATTAATGTTATTTGCTTTAAATAATAGAATTTAGGACTTGTCTGTCACTCATATTTTAACAAATTAAGAGGCAAGGTGAGAATTTCTGGGTGTTTGGTTTGATGAACAGAGGGGTTCACCTCCCTGTTGTAACACCATCCTCCTCTATATCTCCCATGCACCCCAAACTAACCTAATCACTCCATCACTTGTTTGGCTCCCTTACGCCCTGGCACTTTAAGAACCTTATCCTCCTGCTGCACTGGAGTCCGACACACCTTGCAGCCTCCTTATCTGGTGCCTTACCCCTTCTCCACCTGGCACACTAACCTCATCCTTAACTCATGTAAAGATAACACTGGAGTCTGTGCTGCTGGGCCCCACTTGAGTCTGTGCTGCTGGGCCCCACTCGCGTCTGTGCTGCTGGGCCCCACTCGAGTCTGTGCTGCTGGGCCCCACTCGAGTCTGTGCTGCTGGGCCCCACTCGAGTCTGTGCTGCTGGGCCCCACTTGAGTCTGTGCTGCTGGGCCCCACTTGAGTCTGTGCTGTTGCAGCCCACTCGAGTCTGTGCTGCTGGGACCCACTCCAGTCTGTGCTGCAGAGCCCACTCAAATCTGTGCTGCTGGGCCTCACTTGAGTCTTTACTGCTGGGCCCCACTCGAGTCTTTACTGCTGGGCCCCACTCAAGTCTGTGCTGCTGAGCCGCACTTGGGTCTGTGCTGCTGCTGCCTACTAGAATCTGTGCTGTTGGGCCTTCTAGATAATGCTCAGATGGCTTCTGAGCCCGGGCTTGTCCACTCATTCTGCTTTTCTTTTTATTTCTTTTCTTGTTTCTCTCTTCTCTCATTTCTTTTCTCTATTATTTTATTTTACTTATCCCTGGATGAAGAACTCAGAGTGCTCAGTTGCAATGACAGCATCGATGTCAGTGAGTAGACCCGGCAGTGTGGACTCGAGTGGGCCCAGTAACACAGACTCGAGTGGGCCCAGTAACACAGACTCGAGTGGGCCCAGTAACACAGACTCGAGTGGGCCGCAGCAGCACAGACTCGAGTGGGGCCCAGCAGCACAGACCCGAGTGGGGCCCAGTAACACAGACTCGAGTGGGCCGCAGCAGCACAGACTTGAGTGGGGCCCAGCAGCACAGACCCGAGTGGGGCCCAGTAACACAGACTCAAGTGGGCCCAGTAACACAGACTCGAGTGGGCCGCAGCAGCACAGACTCGAGTGGAGCCCAGCAGCACAGACTCGAGTGGGGCCCAGCAGCACAGATTCGAATGGGGCCCAGCAGCACAGGCTCGAGTGGGGCCCAGCAGCACAGGCTCGAGTGGGGCCCAGCAGCACAGATTCGAATGGGGCCCAGCAGCACAGGCTCGAGTGGGGCCCAGCAGCACAGGCTCGAGTGGGGCCCAGCAGCACAGATTCGAGTGGGGCCCAGCAGCACAGACTAATAGCATCAGAGGTGAGTTTAGGCCAATGTGGTACACAGCAGCATCAGTGACATCTGCAATGATGAGGTTCAGCAAGGACTTATAATGGTGAGGGCGTTGGTGGAGGCCAGTTGGTGCCGATGAGCAGTGACTCTCAGTCCAGGGATGGCTGGGTGGCGAAGGGGACTTGTACCCAGGTATCTGGCCCATGGCCCACGTAAGAGCACTTAACAAGAAAGACTGTACAGTTGGACTTTTTCCCTTTGTTTCTTCATTTTTCTACCTTTTTATATTCTGTTTTGGTTTAAATTTTCATATTTAAGAGTGCCAGAGAATGGTGATACTATACAACACTTTTCATTGTATTTTGTAACAAGATACACGTGACAATAAGTAAATCAAATCAAATTATGTACTTCACCTTTCACTGGAGCTATTGAAATGGCTGCCTGTGAGGCTGTACCTTTCAAATCACAGAATGCAGCCACTGACTGTTGTGAGGAAGGAGATCGATTTGCCTTTCCTCTGATGTTCTTTGCCCCACAAGATTTAAAGTGTGACTCCGCATTCCTTGTCAGAATCTCCTGTATGGATGTGGAGCTCTTTGTTAATGTAAAAAAATAGATTGACCGAAGTGGCAAACTGATTTTGACTACCAATTCTTGGAAAATCCAGCAGTTTTGCCCAAAATGCTATCGAATATAAAAGCCAAGAGACACCAATGAGCCTGTGTAAAACCTCAACAAAACCCAAGTTCAAGTACAAACACAAAAATTGCTGGGAAAACTTAGCAGATCTGGCAGCATTTGTGAAGGGAAATCAGAGTTAATGTTTCAAGTCTGGTGACTCTTCCTCAGAACTCAAGTTCAAGTACCATGTCTCAGGGAAATGCTTTACATTGGACAAAAACACAGAAACAGACAATCTATTGATCCAATAGACCCTGTTTAAGTATCTGAACACTGCTGCTGATGTTTTCTATCAGATCTGAACCATTTTAGCTCTTCATGTCATTTTATAGAATAATTGGCAGTCTGCAGGGTATTATAGCAAAGAGTTGACCTGGTCCTTAATACACAATCCTCAACAATACTCAATATTTTAAAACACTCATGATTTCATTCACAATCACTTGATTCTTGCAGTGGGACATAAGTGTATAAGAGTGTTGGTTTTTCCTGTTCTCCCTTGACACTGACAATGTGCATTTGTATAGCATCCCAATACAGTAGAAACTCCCAAAGTGCTTCACATGAGAGAAAACTCATGGCACCACGCAGCATAAGGGGATCCAGGGAAATTCAATGTGGGGTTTCATGCCAGTTCAGTTGACCGAAAGGTTGTAGGTTATCAGGGGTGTTTTGAAGGAGGATTGAGAGTCAGAGAGGTTCAACAGGAAGCAAATTTCAGAAGTTTAGGGTTGTGCAGCTGAAAGCCTGACTGCCAATGGAGAACTATTGAAAATCAAGAATGTGGGCAAGGCACCAGCATTGGACGAGTGTCAGAAAGCGGTAAGGCTGGAGGAGGTTACAGAGTTTGACTTGGGGGGAAGAGGGGTTGGGGTAGGTGGATTATAATGGCATTTGAAAATGTGATTGAAAGTTGCTATAACACTGCAAAATCAATAAATTATTAATCATGTCATGCACGTGATGGCCGTTACACATGTAAACTGCCTATAAACACGTTTCAGAGCAAGTTACACTGTAAGGAATAAAGAGGTACCTTGCGTATATTTCCCAATCATGGCCAACAGATGGTAGTTATGATAGAAAGAGGTGACACATTGATCAGTGCCTATTGTAAAGAATGTTGTAAAAATTGTTTATTTTACTGGATGAAAATCACAGATTCTATACCTCAGAAGAAAATAATGATAATAAAAGGACTCAAATCCTTCACTATGACAAGACGACCCAATGTTATCTGCCAATTTTAGCTCAGCTTTATCCTCTTAAGGATCAGAGTGCATTTACTCCATAATACATGGTACAAGAAAGATCTACAGGAGTAATCCTCAGGAGCTCACTGCAAACCTCAGCTCCATTATCCAATCAGTTTGTATCCAAGTGACCACAGTTCAGTGAACCAGGAATCATAACGCAATAATTAAGCGTGCTGGCTGTACACCTGGGAACCAAACAAGAGAATTCCAATTTATCACATTACAGAGCCACATTAAAAATTAATGCGGATCATTGGCCATCCCATAAACTGACTTCAAAACTGGATAAAATTTACCTTGGTAAACAAGATGTCCTTGTGATTGGCCAATCTCACTGTCAGTCAAAAAAAAACTAGAGTCCATGAGGGAAGGAAACTGCTTTCCTGACCTGGTGTGGCCAACATGTGACTCCAGACCCACATGCGGTTGACTCTTAACTGCCCTCTGGGCAATGAAGGACAAGCAATGAATGCTGGCCTAGCCAGCAACATCCACATCCTGTGAATGAATAAAAAACCCACCGGGATAGGACATGCATACACAAATGGTTAGAATACACAAATGGTTAAGGCAATAGGTCTAAAATTGGCGGGCTCTTCCTGCAAAGGTTCAAATTTTGCTGCCTTTATTTTTCATCCTTTCTGCTCTTTAAAAGGACTCTTGTGGCACAGTGATAGTGACCCTACCTCTGAATTAAGAGACTGTGGTTTCAAATCTCACCTGGTCCAGAGGAAACAAGTTTGGACAGGTTGATTAAAAATATCTAGAACGTGAATGTGCTTTCCTGAAGATCCTTCTCTATGCTCATCTTCCTCCTAAGGAGCTAATGCTCTAGCTCCAATGGAGTTGAGCATACCATGTGACCAGCATCTCACAACAACAAAAACTTGCATTTGTACAGCTGCATTTCATTGGCTGCAGCATTGTAGACAGTTTACACCATAGAAGGAGACCATGGAGCACAAATTTTATGGCTCCCTTGGGGGAGGCGATGGCCCTAGTAGTTTTATCGCTGGATTATTAACCCAGAGACCGAGGTAATGTTCTGGAAATCCCACCATGTCAGACAGTGAAGTTTGGTATTGAATAAAAATCTGAAATTAAGGGTTGAATGATGACCATGAATCATTGTCAGGAAAACCAATCTGGTTCACAAATATCCTTTAGGGAAGGAAACTGCCATCCTTACCCTGTCTGGCCTACATGTGACTCCAGACCCACAGCATTGTGGTTGACTCCTAACTGCTCTCTGGGATGGTCAGTAAATGCTGACCCAGCCAGTCACACCCACATCTTGCAAATGAATTTTTAAAAAGCTGAGAAAAAGCTACTTATCCTCACTTCGAGATGAGAGAAAATTGTGCACATCCACATCGGAGGATGGTTTTGGCCTCTACTACTTTTTAGGTAGTGAGTTCTTGACCCTAACCATTCTATAGCTGATTGATTTCTCTTTATTCTTTCATGTGGACGTAGGCTTCCCAAGCAAATCCAGCCTTTGTTGTTCATCCTTAATTACCATCGAACTCAAATCCATTTCAGCGGACAGTAAAGAGTTACCCACATTACTGTCGGGCAGGTGTCATATATGGACAAAGCAAGGATAGACAAGATGGGCTGAATGCCCACCCTCTGTGCCATACCATTTCTATGATTTCATGAATGGCATCCATCACTGTTAAAGAGCATCAGAGAACCAGAACATTGTCATGATAGTTGACTGTAAAACCTGCGCCCACATCTCCTCCCTCACCTCTATCCAAGGCCCTAAAGGAGCCTTCCACATCCATCAAAGTTTTACTTGCACATCCACTAATATTATTTATTGTATCCGTTGCTCCCGATGCGGTCTCCTCTACATTGGGGAGACTGGATGCCTCCTAGCAGAGCACTTTAGGGAACATCTCCGGGACACCCGCACCAATCAACCACACCGCCCTGTGGCCCAACATTTCAACTCCCCCTCCCACTCTGCCGAGGACATGGTGGTCCTGGGCCTCCTTCACCGCCTCTCCCTCACCACCAGACGCCTGGAGGAAGAACGCATCATCTTCTGCCTTGGAACACTTCAACCCCAGGGCATCAATGTGGACTTAAACAGTTTCCTCATTTCCCCTTCCCCCACCTCACCCTAGTTCTAAACTTCCAGCTCAGCACTGTCCCCATGACTTGTCCGGACTTGTCCTACCTGCCTATCTCCTTTTCCACCTATCCACTCCACCCTCTCCTCCCTGACCTATCACCTTCATCCCCTCCCCCACTCACCCATTGTACTCTATGCTACTTTCTCCCCACCCCCACCCTCCTCTAGCTTATCTCTCCACGCTTCAGGCTCACTGCCTTTATTCCTGATGAAGGGCTTTTGCCCGAAACGTCGATTTCGAAGCTACTTGGATGCTGCCTAAACTGCTGTGCTCTTCCAGCACCACTAATCCAGAATCTGGTTTCCAGCATCTGCAGTCATTGTTTTTACCTATGTAGTCACTATTACTGAGCCTAAGTTAATATTCCAGATGAATCCAGCAGGGGTGGCACGGTGGCTCAGTGGTCAGCACTGTTGCCTCACAGCACTAGGGTCCTGGGTTTGACCCCAACCTCGGGTGACTGCCTGTATGGAGTTTGCACATTCTCCCTGTGTCTGTGTGGGTTTCCTCCGGGTGCTCTGGTTTCCTCCCACAGTCCAAAGATGTGCAGTTTAGGTGAATTGGCCATGATAAATTGTCAATTAGGTGCATTAGTCAGAGGGAAAAGGGGTTTGAGTGGGTCACTCTTTGGAGGGTTGGTGTGGACCTGTTGGGTTGAAGGGCCTGTTTCCACATTGTAGGAAATCTATTAACTATTGATTAATTCAATTATTGCATTATTTGTGTCCCCTAGTTACTGACTGACAAAGGAACCTCAGTCCCAGGATGAGGAGCTGATTCTTTTATGGACTGACGGGAGAAGGAGGGCTGCAGATAATTCATTATTAAGCGTAGTGAAGACTGTGATAAATGGATTTTTTTAATATCTTAGGAACTCAGGTAGTATGGGGTGTAGTTGGTAAAATGGAGCTGAGAAACAATGATCACCTGCAATGGCTCAGTAGTTAGCACTGCTGCCTCACAGCATCGGGGACCTAGGTTCAATTCCACCCTCAGATGACTGTCTGTGTGGACTTGCCACATTCTCCCCATGACTGCAGGGGGGTTTCCTCCCACAGGCCAAAGATGTGCAGCACTGGCCGTGCTAAATTGCCCATAGTATTCAGGCTAGGCAGATAGACCATGGGAGAAAGTGAGATCTGGAGATCAGAGTCAAGAGTGTGTTGTTGGAAAAGCACAGCAGGTCAGGCAGCATCCGTGGAGTAGGAGAATTGACGTTTCGGGCATAAGCCCTTTATCAGGAATCTTCCTGGTGAAGGGGTCTGACTCGAAACATCAATTTTCCTGCAGATAGCCATGGGAAATGCAGGGTTTCAGGATGGGATATTCCTTGGAGGGCAGGTGTGGACTCGCTGGATCAAATAGCCTGCGTCCACACTGTAGGGACTTTTGACGATTATGTTGAATGGCACAACAGGTTTGAGATGCCATGCGGCCTATTCCTGTTTCTATTTCTTATTTTAAAAAAACATGTTTGTGAACTGAAGCATACACAATCCTATTAATTATTCTTTCGGATGCTTTGGCCAGAGTAAGGTTGATTATAGGTGTGTACATAAATATGCAATCAGAACTGAAGCTGCTCAATTTTCCAACCTCAGGCAGCGTATTTAATTTAGCAGGCCTTATTAAAATTTCAACTAAATGGGATAGATTGAGTATAAAGCAATGAAATGAAATGTTCAATATGAATTTATATTTTCAATACCTTTCTTAATATAATGTGTGTTTGAGGTGACAGAGTTTAAAAAAAAACACATTTCAATTTCATGTGTTAATTCTGCAATTAAATATTAGCTCAATTCCAGAGAAGCCTGGTTAATTACTCTGCTCAGATTGGCTCCTATTTTATTCTTTTTCTGATGAGTCACTCAGCACCACGCTTTCTCATTTAAAGATCTTAACTCTTACTTCCACTATTCTCCTTGGCATTACAGTCCAGTTGGAACAATAAGCACCAGGTTATGTACATGTAATGAGCAATCATATTAATAAAAACAGTGTGATGCACCAGTCACCCAGAAGACTACTGGCCGTCCAGCTGAGTCATAGACAAGTGGATTATAGGAAAGGCTACACACACTGCCTGACTGTACAATTTGCATCAGTATCTTTCCACACTGTAGGGATTATATGATTCTCTGGTTCTATGAAGAGAGTTCAGGAGACAACTGTGATAAACACCATCTTCGGCCTTTATCACACAATGTCCCCCCTCCCCCCACACTGGCTTTTCGCCCTCATACTTCATGGTGTCAGTGGATTGTCCATATGATCTCGATTGTGTCTTTACAACAACACATTCTTGCATTTAAGTGCCATCTTTAACTGTAGTAAAAGTCATCGCAAGGCATGGTGACTTCCAGTTTAAGCCACAACCAGTCATCTCTCTCTCTATAGAAAGAGAGAACAGCCCAATGGTCTGGTAAGACTCTGATGGCTACACCTTATTCAAGAAATGAATAAATTGACCCTGAAGAGAATAAGGAAATAATTTGACAAGTGACCAAAGAAGGAGGAGAGAGAGATGGAGTGAAGAAAATCAGGGAATTGCATGAAGTGGAAGAGTGATGAGATCTCAGTGCATTGTGAGGCTGGAGAAGATTATCGAGATGGGAAAGGGCAAAACTATGGGGAGATTTGAAAACAATGAGGAGAATATTAAAACTGAGATTCGTCAGTGGGCACAGCTGCAGTAGGAAGGGAGGGTGAAAGAATTGACTGGTTTGCATTTATGTATTAATTTTCCATTCATCACAAAGTGCTATACAGCCAATCTAATGTGCAACCACTGTTATAATGTAGCAAAACTGTCAATCAATTCACACACTTCAAATTCTCTCATACATTAATATGGTCATGACCAAATATTCTGCATTTTTGATGATATTGTTTGAGGGATAAATATTGTTCAGGGCACAGAAGAGAATTCCTCAACTCGTCTTCAAAATGATCTTTAACATTGACCAATCAAACATCTGAAAGATGGCATCTCCTTAGTAACGGCCTTGGATCCATGTTCAGTTGCCAGGGTGGTGATTGAACACAGTACCCTACAGCTGAAAATCCTACCAACTGAACATCTGCTGATACATGAATGTTACTTGGCACTTGATTGCTCCCATGTCCACTTGGATAACTTTTAGTGAGCTGTGAAATCAAACTCAAGTGCTTTATACTCAAATCCTTGGCTTATTAATAACATGATTGTCCTGCATGTAGAAGACAGTGCGTAATTACTGCATTAAACGAGAGCTCAGACTGCAAACTCTAACTAGATTTCATAAACACTAAGTGGACAGAAGCCTTGAAATATTGTTGATTTCGAGTTTCAAATATCCGTCACTGGAAAATAAAAATAGAACAAATAGTGTTGTGTCATGTCTTAGACCCTGTCTTAGACATCTGGACACATTGAGGTAGTGCTTTGTTTTGCTTAATATTTCAAAGAAACCAACAGCCTGTTCTGCTCCTCATGATGATCTTACATGAATCCTTTTATGAACTTGAAATATTAATTCTGCTTTCCTCTTCAAACAAGCTGTCTGACCGACACAATATTTCCAGAGTTTTCTGTTTTATTGTACATTTCCAGCATCTATAGTCTTCTGTTTTAGTTCCACTTTGGAGATGTTGGCTGTAGAGACTGTACAGTGATGGAAACCACAGCTTCTCAGTGACAGTGCCATTTGTTTCAAGTGTGCAACGCCGCTGCAATTCCAACGTGTGGATTTTATTAAAGTGAAGCTTAAGATGTTATATGCCTCATGATAGAGATCATATGACTATGGCAGACTAGAACAGTCATTTATACATGGTTGCAATTCAACTGAAACATCCCCTATCCAGTACCAAAATAAGAAAGAAAAACATGCATTACGGTGCACAATTTTAGTTCCTCAGTTTACCAGCTATATATAGTTACTGTTCTGATATTTTAGCTGTTTGTTATTATTGTCAGTCTTTGTCTGCAGTTCTTACATTATTCTTATATCATGCTGCTTTTTAAAAATGGTATATGTGGGGGTTGATATCATTGACAGTTTATCTGCATGGAATTGATCCATCAGGGAGTCTAGGCGAAAGTGAGGACAGCAGATGCTGGAGATTAGAGTGAGTGTGTGGTGCTGGAAAAGCACAGCAGGTCAGGTAGCATCCAAGGAGCAGGAAAATTGATGTTTCAGGCAAAAGCCGTTGATCAGGAATGAGGCTGGGAGCAGAGGGGCTGAGAGATAAATGGGAGCTGGGTGGGGCTGGGAGGAAGGTAGCTAAGAGTGCAATAGGTGGTTGGAAGTGGGAGTAAAGGTAATAGGTCGGAGGGGAGGGTAGAGCGGATAGGTGGGAAGGAAGATGGACAAGTAGGACAGGTCAAGAGGACGATGCCAAATTGGAAGGTTGGAACTGGGATAAGGTGGGGGAGGGGAAATGAGGGAACTGGTGAAATCCACGTTGATTCCATGTGGTTGGAGGGTCCCAAAACGGAAGATGAGGCGTTCTTCCTCCAGACATCAGGTGGTAAGGGTTTGACAATGGAGGCAGCCTGGACCTGTATGTCCAGGGTGGAATAGGAGGGGGAGTTGAAGTGTTTGGTCACGGGGTGGTGGGTTTGGTTGGTGCGGGTGTCCTGGAGACGTTCTCTGAAGCGCTCTGCGAGTTGATCCATCAGAGAGTCTGTTTCCTTTGTCATTATTGTTGCAGAGGTTCTACTCCTGTTATTGGTTTATTGTGGTACTCAGGGTCTGATGGTTGATATGTGATCCATGTAGGTAGTGTCTTCATCTCTTCCAGATCATCCATGTACAGATGAATAACAGATTGTGCAACTGGAGAGTATGTGCCTACAGTTACAACTGTTTATCTCGTCATTCACCTCCACTGCATACAATCAAGGTGCTAACTCTTCCAAATAGATCAACGTTGTCACTTTATCGACATTGTTGAATGTCTGTACCGTGACTAATATTCAACTCCAACAATGTGTTAGTATCATGTTGAAATGATATTTCACTTACATCTGTTACTACTTTAGACTTAGCGTTTTTTTTATTTTTGGAAGAGTAGGTTGTGTTTGAGGTGACATTAGTCTTTGTACTGAACTATTTTCCCCAGTCCCTCTTCAGACACCATGTTTTGAGTGCGCAACAAAACATCATATCCAACACAAAGATTTTACTGAAGGGCAGCTTAAGATGTCTGCTTATAGGATACATGCCTCATGACTATTACAAACTAAAACAGACAGTTGCACATGATGGTTTTTCAAGCCAAACACCATCTGTTAAGAATTACATATGGAGTAAGGACGAGTGTAACTGACTATGTGTCCATAACATAGAACATAAAAAGAGAGAGTCTGAGACGGAGTCTGGTGTAGAAGCAGCTCGGTTGTTCAACTACTATAACGTATATCTGGTAATATTTGTAAAGATTTGGAACAAGCCGACTATGGCAATGTCTAGATTCCTGGTATAATCCAGTAGAGAGGGGCAGGCAGTAAGTACAAAACTATACGGGACACGTAAAGGTTGACCCTTAGAGAAAGGCCGAGTGGACCATGATACAGCCATCAACCACACGGGCAACTCCATAGCATTCGATTTTCTTGATGAATGTGATTGTAGAGCGATAGTTTGCTTATCCACAGAGTACATGGTGGTTGCTGACTTGGTCCATATGCTTGGATAGTGAAGGCGACATATTTTTCCACGGAGAGAGAAAACAGAAGCTGGGTTTTCTTTGGGGTCCAGGAACCTGTATGTGTGGAGAAACTGTGATTAGAGTCTCAATTTTAACATTAAACCTTTTAAAATTAAAGTTAAGACTGATGAAATTTTGGCACACGTGGGGAACCTTAATTGACAAAGTCTGGACCCTGCTCAATTAAAGGGAGCTAGGTGGGTTCAATAAACTGCTGCCCCAATTTTGAAGGGGCCCCCTCAGCCAAAGCATTAGAAGCAGCCATTGTGTGGAGTGGGAGATTCCCTCCACAATGTGGGCGTTTCACCACTACACTGCCTCCCACAGAATCACTACAGTGTGGAAATAGGTCATTTGGCCCACCAGATATGCACTGACCCTCTGAGGATCAGCACACCCAAGCACAGTCCCCCACCCTCTCCCTATAACCCAACATTTCCTATGGCCAATCCATTTAATCTTTGGACTGTGGGAGGAAACTGGAGAACCTGGAGGAAACCCAAGCAGACACAGGGAGAACATGCAAACCCCACACAGACAGTCACCCCAGGAGAGACTCATTCCATCCATTATGGAACAACTGATTAAATATTTGAAACTGGCAAGAAATGTAGGAACCATTGTCTATTATGCATCACGTAGTAATGTCAAAGTGACATGATTTCTAAGAATACAACAGGTCTATTACAAAATACCTCTACAATCTTAAAATGTCTGCACTTATGCTTACAACTCAATTTCTAGCATCTTCCAGTACTGTGTGGTGACTTTGCTCTGGATCCACACCCAGACTTAACCAATCAAACATATGAATCTGTTACCAGACTCACTTAATCAAATACTGGGCAATTGATTATGACAGAAACAGAACAGAAAATTAGAATTGGTTTGCTGTAACAGTCACCCAAGGTGAGAATCAAACCTGGATACCTGGCGCTGTGAGGCAGAAGTGCTAACCACTGAGCCACCATACTGCCCTTGTTTGTAAAGGCTCTCCTCCTGCCTGGAGCACTAACATCACAGTTTACCTCAGTGTGCCCAGCTCCAAGCATCTTTTTGTCCCCTTTGCCTCATCCTATTGAGGGACAGGTTCTAGACAGCTTCTCTTGGAGATACTAACCTCCTGCTTCATGGTAGTTCCAGATTAGTGGCAATTTTTCTGGCCTCTCACTTGCCTCCATTCCTGATTGCAGCTGAGAAAAGCTGAAAGATGCTGTTAGAGGAGGTGGGAAAATCCTTCTCCTAAACATCAGAAGAAAGGGATGAGGAAAAAAAAGAGTTAGTTCCTGTGATTCATTAGAAAATTTGTTGACTAATGCAAGCAATACCTTTATCCCTGACCTAGAAATAAGGTGCTGTTTTGATCTGTGCTTTTTTTCTCCATTTAACTGTGTCATCCTGTCGTTTTAACGACCTGGCACAGCATGAGACTTATTGCACTGTTGACCTGAGGCTCATAGTTACTGAGACTAATCAATTATATTCCCATCATTCTTCACTTCACTGATCATGTTAAGTGGAAATTGTTCCATTTTAGCACACTCGCAAACCACAGAAAAGTGTCCTCATTCGGCCTTGATCAATTTGCTTTCTCATGAAGAAGATATCAGAAAGATGAACTTAACACTCAAGGCTCAATTACTTGTTTACCATAATTCATTTTGAGCTGCCAACTGCATGTGTCAGCAATGTTTATAGTTTCTATTCATATCCTCTGGCACCTGAACTAATTCTATCCAAACTTGATTAAGAGAATTTTCTTTTAAACTGAAGACCTTTGTCATGCCCACAAGGCATGAAGAGAGATCATAAATTATTTTTAAAAGCTTTGCATTTTCTGGTTCAAATTTTAAAGTGGACTAGTCAGGACTAAAACATGGCCGCCTTCACGCCCATTATAGGAGGCCAGTAGATCACAATTTCTGGAAAGTTCCCATCATCAGTAACAAGCACAGAGGGCAAACCTCATTCTCCTTGAATATCATATTATCCTTGGCAGAAGGGTTCATTTTCTTTCTCATCCCTTTCTCCTGATGTTTACAAACTGAATTCTTCTGTCTCCTCAATCTTCTGAATTGGTCCAGTAGCTTCCAGACCCTCCTTAATTGGACAGGTCTCCCTGTCAATGAAGAGTTTCCCATGTGTTAATCTTCCATTGATATTGCCTTTAATTTTAAATGATTTTTTACTTTGCATTTACCTCACAAGTGTGAGCTCCTGGCCCCAGAAGAAAATACAGCTTCTGTTTTCTGTTCCATAGCAAAAGATGTCTCTCACAGTTCACGAACGCAAATGAAATGACTCCTCAAATATCTCTGAACAAAGTGATGAAGGGTTACTGGAACACCTTGCAGCTGAAGTAGTGTTCACGGCCACCATTTATCTTGGTCTGGTGTGGTGGTCTGTCATCCTGGTGTGGCAGTCTCTCAGCCCAGTATGATGGTCTTTTGGCAATATGTGACAGTATCTCACCCCAGTGTGGCGGTCTCTCGCTCCGGTCTGTAGGGCCTCAGTATGGGCTTCCATTCTTGAGGTGACTCCTCAGAGCGTGTTCCCACCCTGGCTAAGCACTTAAGAAAGACTAATGTTTGCACTTGCAGATTTGTTTCTTTATTTCCTACTTAAAATTAAGAAGGTCTGCAATGTGTAACTTTTAACCTTATTTCATAAATTTTACGTTGATCTATAATTACTGCAATATTTAAATTTTAACTTTGTTCTTTCTTCTTACCTTGTTCTTATGATTCTGGACCTTAGTAAATGTATTTAAGATGGTGCCTTGTCTGATGACATTATACACTTTTGACTGTACTCCTGTACTTTTATACCGAAGTACATAGAACAATACACCGCAGAACAGGCCCTTCGGCCCTCGGCGTTGCGCCGACCTGTGAGCTATTCTCAGCTCGTCCTACACTATCCCAAAATCATCCATGTGCTTATCTAAGGATTGTTTAAATCTCCCTGATGTGGCTGAGTTGACGACCTTAACAGGTAGGGCATTCCACGCCCTTTACTCCCTCTGCGTAAAGAACCTGCCTCTGACATCTGTCTTAAATCTATCACCCTTCAATTTCTAGTTATGCCCTCTCGTACAAGCTGATGTCATCATCCTAGGAAAAAGTCTTTCCAGTCTACCCTATCTAATCCTCTGATCATCTTGTATGTCTCTATCAAATCCCCCCTTAGCCGCCTTCTTTCCAATGCGAACATGTGACAGTAAAATCAAATCAAAACACAAGCAGACAATCCGGACCAAAAGTGTAGGAACTACCTTGCTAACTAGAAACATAAAAGATAGAAACAGGAGTAGGCCATTCAATCCTTTGGGCTCGCTTTATTATTCAATATGATCATGGTTGATCATTCAACTCAGTTCCATGTTCCCACTGCCTCCTCATACGTTTTGATCTCTTTTGTCTAAAGAACTAATTCCTTGAAAACCAAAGTGATTCAGCCAGGAACCCTGTCACATAGCCAAAAATTCCTAGCTTCTGACAAGGTTAAAAATCACTCAATGCCAGGTTATAGTCCAACAGGTTTATTTGGAAGCACTAGCTTTCAGAGCACTGCTCCTTCATCAGGTGGTTGTGGAGTATAAGATCCTGGGACTCAGAATTTATAACAAAAGTTTACAGTGTGATGTAGCTGAAATTATGTATCGAAAAAGACCTGGATTGTTTGTTAAGTCTTTTAGAATGGGCATGTAGGTTTCAGTTCTTTCAGGTGTAAATTCCAGAACATTCTTAAAGTTACATTCTCAAGTGAACTTTAACAATAGGTGCCATGTCAGCCCAGATAATGCATTGAAGGTGTGAGGTGCCCTGTGTGAGGTTGTCTGTGTCCCAATGTTCAGACTAATTCCAGTCTAAAAAAAGGGATTTACAGAATCTTACATGGATTCATGCAGTTTTTGAGCAAAATAAAATGTAATTCTGCAAGTCAAATTCACCCCACAAACTTATATATGTATGTGTGCGTGTGGGTGTATGTGTGCGGGGATATGAGTGACTGTGAGATAATGTGTGTATGTGTACATGTATGTATATGAATGTGAGTGTGAAGGTAAAGGGGTATAAATATGTGGGAAGGTGTGTGCTTGAGTGTGGGAGTGTATGTGTGAGCTTATGAGAGAGGGTCTGTGTGAGCACATGGGTCTGTAGGAGTGTGTGTGTGTGTGTCTGTGTGTGTGTGTATTTTGTGCAGTGGTGTCACCTAGAGTGTGACATGAAACCAAGGTCCCGGTTGAGGCCATCCCCATGGATACCGAACTGTCCCAAAGTCTACCTTGGAGAATGGCCTCCCGAAGGTCCGAGGTTGAATGTCTAGGACTGCTGAAGTGTTCTCCGACTGGGAGGGAACACTCCTGTCTGGTGATTGTTATGCGGTGTCCATTCATCCGTTGCCATAGCCTCTGCTTGGTCTTACCAATGTGGGTTGGACCCAGGGCAATAGTGACGATAGAGATTAATCTGAGACTGGTATAGACAGAATAGATCAAGTGAATCCTTAGAAGAGTATAAAGGCAGTAGGAGTGAACTTAAGAGGGAAATCAGGAGGGCAAAGAGGGGACATGAGATAGCTTTGGCAAATAGAATTAAAGAGGATCCGAAGGGTTTTTACAAATATATTAAGGACAAAAGGGTAACTATGGAGAGAATAGGGCCCCTCAAAGATCAGCAAGACAGCCTTTGTGTGGAGCTGCAGAAGGTGTGGGAGATACTAGACGAGTATTTTGCATCAGTGTTTACTGTGGAAAAGGCCATGGAAAATATAGAATGTAAGGATATAGATGGTGATATCTTGAAAAATGTCCATATTAAAGAAGATGAAGTGCTGGATGTCTTGAAACACATAAAAGTGGATAAATCCCTAGGACCTGATCAGGTGTACCCTCGAACTCTGTGGGAAGCTAGGAAAGTGATTGTTGGACCCCTTGCTAAGATATTAGAATCATCGATAGTCACAAATGAGGTGCCGGAAGACTGGAGGTTGGCTAATGTGGTGCCACTATTTAAGAAAGGTAGTAAGGACAAGCTAGGGAACTATAGACCGGTGAGCCTGACGTCAGTGGTGGGCAAGTTGTTGGAGGGAATCCTGAGGGACAGGACGTACATGTATTTGGAAAGGCAAGGACTAATTAGGAATAGTCAACATGGCTTTGTGTGTGGAAAATCAAAATCTCACAAACTTGATTGAGTTTTTTGAAGAAGTAATAAAAATGAGTGTAGGTGTGGTCTATACAGACTTCAGTAAGGTATTCGACAAGGATACCCATGGGAGACTGGTTAGCAAGGTCTCGTGTCTGGTGCAGTGTCATTTGGATACAGAACTGGCTCAAAGGTAGAAGACAGAGGGTGGTGGTGGAGGGTTGTTTTTCAGACTGGAGGCCTGTTACCAGTGGAATACCACAAAGATCAGTGCTGCGTCCACTGTTTATCGTCATTTACATAAATGATTTGGATGTGAGCACAAGAGGTACAGTTAGTAAGTTTACAGATGACACCAAAATTGAAGGTGTAGTGGACAGCAAAGAGGGTTACCTCAGATTACAGCAGGATTTTGATCAGATGGCCCAATAGACTAAGGAGTGGCAGATTGTGTTTAATTTAGATAAATGGCAAGTGCTGCATTTTGGGAAGGTCTTACACACTTAATGGTAAGATCATAGGAACTGTTGCTGAACAAAGAGATCTTGGAGTGCAGGTTCATAGTTCCTTGAAAGTAGAGTTACAGCAAGATAGGATAGTGAAGAAGGCTTTTGCCACGCTTTCCTTTATTGGTCAGAGCATTGAGAACAGGAGTTGGGAGGTCATGTTGTGGCTGTACAGCACATTGGTTAGGCTACTGTTGGAATATTGCGTGCATTTCTGGTCTTCCTAACAGAAGGATGTTGTGAAACTTGAAAGGTTTCCAAAAAGATTTACAAGAATGTTGCCAGGGTTGGAGGATTTGAACTATAGGGAGAGGCTGAACAGGCTGGGGCTGTTTTCCCTGGTGCGTCGGAGGCTGAGGGGTGACCTTACAGAGGTTTATAAAATCATAAGAGGCACGAATAGGGTAAATAGACAAAGTCTTTTCCCTGGGGTGGGGGAGTCCAGAACTAAAGGGCATAGGTTTAGGATGAGAGGGGAAAGATATAAAAGAGACCTAAGGGGCAACTTTTTCACGTGGTGGTGCATGTATGGAATGTGCTGCCAGAGGAAGTGGTGGAGGCTAGTACAATTGCAACATTTAAAAGGCACCTGGATGGGTATATGAACAGAAAGTGTTTGGAGGGATATGGGCCAGGTGCTGGCAGATGGGACTAGATTGGGTTGAGATTGGGCGGCATGGTGGCACAGTGGTTAGCACTGCTGCCTCATAGCACCAGAGACCCGGGTTCATTTCCCGCCTCAGGCGACTCTCTGTGTGGAGTTTGCACATTCTCTCCGTGTCTGCGTGGGTTTCCTTTGGGTGCTCCGTTTTCCTCTCACAGTCCAAAAAAGTGCAGGTTAGGTGAATTGGCCATGCTAAATTGCCCGTAGTGTTAGGTAAAGGGGTAAATTTAGGAGTATGGGTCTGTGTGGTATACGCTTCGGCGGGTCGGTGTGGACTTGTTGGGCCGAAGGGCCTGTTTCCACACTGTAAGTAATCTAATCTAATATCTGGCTGGCATGGACAGGTTGAACCGAAAGGTCTGTTTCCGTGCTGTACATCTCTATGACTCTATGAGAGACTTAACAAACAATTCAGGTCTTTTCCAATATATAATTTCAGTTACATCGCACTGTAAACTTTTGTTATAAATTCTGTGTCCTACAATCTTGCACTCCACAACCACCTGATGAAGGAGCAGTGCTCCAAAAGCTAGTGCTTCCAATTAAACCTGTTGGACTATAACCTGGTGTTGTGTGATTTTTAACTTTGTACACTGCAGTTCAATGCCTGTACCTCCAAATCATAGCTTCTGGCAGTTTGAGTAAGTTCTGAACTGTCTAGCTTTAGTCTCAGAGAGTGAGTCTGTTGTTCTTCTTGCTTGCTGCAAGGTGCCCCAAGGGAGCCGAACCTTGACTCTGGTCTTGTGCTGGAAAAACACAGCAGGTCAGGCAGCATCCGAGGAGCAGGAAAATCAATGTTTCAGGCAGAAGCCCTTCATCAGGAATAGAGGCAGGGAGCTTGAAGGGTGGAGAGATAAATGGGTTTGGGGGGCTGCTGGGGAGAAGGTAGCAAAGAGTAAAATAGGTGAATGGGGGTGGGGATAGAGGTGATAGGTCAGAGAGGAGGGTGGAGGGATAGGTGAGAAGGGAGATTGACAGATATCTCCCATCCCACCTATCGGTCTATCCTCCCCTCTGACCTATCACCTCCATCTCCACTCCCATTCACCAATTGTACTCTTTGTTACCTTCTCCCCAGCTCCAACCCCCCATTTATCTCTCCACCCTGGAGGTTTCCTGCCTCTATTCCTGATGGAAGGCTTTTGCCCGAAATGTCGATGTTCCTGCTCCTCGGATGCTGCCTGACCTGCTGTGCTTTTCCAGCACCACTCTGATCTAAACTCAAGGCAAATGAAACCTATAGAGGTGATAGAGAAAGAGATTCTTTCTGATGTGAAAATTGTAAAGGGGTGTTTCTGGGATCTGTAAAGAAGATTTTGGTGATTAATGAGATTATATTTTTACCATGTGATTCAAGATCTTTATATGTACATTGTTTAATTTATTACCTATTGTCTTCATTTTTTATGTGAAATAAATGTCTATTTTACCATTATAACTAATCTGCAATATTGTGTTGAGAGACCATCTTGTTAAAATGAAAAGGGAAACAAAATATATTCTATCAGACCAGATTTTAGCGTAGGATCTGACTTGTCTAGAAATAACATCAGTTGGGAGGTCAAGCATGTTTCTCCCTGTTATTGGTTCGGTCACCACCTGGAGTTGAGAACTAAGGTCATAGTTTAAAATAAGGGGGATACCAGTTAGGTCAGAGATGAAGACATTATTTAATGCAGAGCATTAGAACTCTCTAGCTGTGGAGGTTTTGACTTTGAGTATGTCTAAGGTAGAGATTGATAGATTTCTGATTCCCAGTAGTGTACAGGGTTATGACGATGGGATAAGTAAAAGGCATTAAAGTGTTCTATAAACCATGATCATATTGAATATAGCATGGCTAGCACTGCTGCCTCACAGTGCCAGGGTCTGATTCCACATTTGGGTGACTGTCTGTGTGGAGTCTGCACATTTTCCATATGTGTGCTTGGGTTTCCTCAGGCGCTCTGGTTTCCTCCCACGGTCCAAAGATGTGCAGACTGGTTGGATTAGTCATGGGAAATGGGGGGTTACAGGGGTAGGGTAGAGGTATGGCTCTGGGTGGGATGCTCTTCGGAAGAGTTGGTGTAGGCTTAATGGGACGAATGGCCTGCTTCCACACTGTAAGGATTCCATAATTCTGCAAATGGTCCAGCACACTCGATGGGCTGAATAGCCTACACTGTGTCTTTCTCACACCACATGGAACAACAGATTATTGCAGAAAATAGCCTTGCCATTTATCACTAACATACACTTGTGTAAGATGTCAGACAAATTAATGCTTGCTGCTCTGTCACCAGTACAACGTAAGTATTCTTTCAATTATTGACCTGTCGTCGTGGTGCACTCTCAATTTTTGCAGCTGATGTTTGTCACTCAATATTCTAAACACGTGGACAGTTCAAAAATGACGGGCAAGATGAATAATGGAATGTTTTACTGTATGAAAGGTGCCATATAAAAGCAAGATGTTAAAAGGTACAGGAAAGGTTCAATCATCTGTTGCCGTTTCTTTCAAACAACTTAATGAGGCAATGGTCTGGATGAAGCTCTCTCTCTCTCTCTCTCTCTCTCTTTCTCTCTCTCTCTCTCTCCCTCCTTCTTTCCCTCTCTCTGTCTTTATGTATAAGCTTAAAGCTTCGGTCAAAGTCTGACAATCCCACACTTGGTTCCCAAGGGAGACTGGAGAGGATCATTCACAAGCTTCTGCAGATGTATGATCCACAGAAGAGATTAGATTAGGAAAGGATAGAGGGAAGAGTGAGAATAATTCTTTGAGGATTCGTGTTCCTCTTTACACCAAAACACAGGCAGGAGAGTTCCCTGTTTATTTGAAGAACAACAGCAAATAAATAAATATGAAAGCTGGGGATGATGAAAGGTGGAACAATGTATTTAAGACCAACAGAGTCATACAGGAACAGTTGTCTGCCCTGTGCCCACTCTGGGTTGAAATCAGAGACTATAATTTGGATGGAGACTTAGATAATTTATCAGGATTGGACTCATTAGTTGAGAACTAGTTAGGAATGTAAAAAGAAATTGAAATATCTAAGCCCTCCCCTCTGGCTCCAACAGGAACATTTTTCCAATAGGGTAAGTGTGTTACAATTTGGCTTCATCACACTGATTTTGAGAGGTCACTTCAAGGTTTTCCAGAGGATCTAAGGATGTGATGGTCCTATGGAGTCACCAAACATGGACTAGCCTAGATAAGATGATGGGGAAAGTGAGCACTGCAGATGCTGGAGTGTCAGAGTTGAAAAGCACAGCCGGTCAGGCAGCATCTGAGGAGCAGGACAGTCAATGTTTCGGGTAGGAGCCTTTCATCAGGAATGGCATTCCTGAATAAGGGATAATGCTCGAAACGTCGACTCTTCTGCTCCTTGGATGCTGCCTGACTTGCTGTTCTTTTCCAGTGCCACCCTTTTCGACTCTAGAGATGATGATGGCCATGTTTGCTCAGATCTTCATCAAAGTGTCAATGCTGGTGCCCATTTTGAGCCTCCGGAACATTTTGTCCAATGGCAGGATTTTTGGAGGGTTTTGTTTTGCTTTTCTGAGCTCTATGCTTTGGTCATTGTGACCAACATTTGTATTACAAACCCTTTACCCAAGTGCTCTTGTTGGTGAGGTGGACAAAGGGCTGGAGAATTCTGTTTGCAGTTCAACTCGATTTTATTAACAAAATAATTCTGATTGAAAACATCAAGTGAGCATTTCCCAGATTCCCACAATATTTGGTCTCTATCTGGCTCTCTCTGAGAAAGGACATTACCCACAATGTTCCTCATGTTTGAACTGGGCCATTGGAATCTCCTGTCTCTCTGATGCAGGGCTGCCTCTCTTCCACAAGGTGATTTTCTTGGGTTGTTGTATGGTCTTCCTCCATGACTCTTGCTACGAGTCTTCACTGAGAGATTGGCTTTTAGCTCCCTCACCCTGCACCTTCCTGAATATTCTGTGGTCTTTTTTGGTTGGAAATCAAGATGCCAGGAAGTCTGACTGATAGTTCTCTAATACACAACCCTCAGGCTGGTTGCAACTGGATCCCCCTGAATCTTTGCGATCTCTATGATTTTGGTTTCCACTGAACTTTGTCGCTTGTGGCTGCTGGCTGTTAGTTAATTTAACATGACCAATTTTGTCTCAGGCCTGATTTCTCCAGCTGCGTCAATTTTGAATGTCCAGTTTTGAGCCAATGGTCACTTGACAACAAAAAGTTAAGAGAAACTATAGATAGAGGCAAATTGTTGATGTGGTACAGAAACACATCCAAACAATATTCAATACAATGCCGCAAAACAGAGCGTGTTATGGCTCATGGAATAGATGTGACTGTAGCAACATGGATATAACTTTGGCTGAATGATAGGAATCAAAGAGTTAATGGATACTCTTCAGTCTGGAGAAAGGTTTGCAGTGGAATTTTCCAGAGGTCATTTTTTGAAAATTCTGCGTTGCATGTCCTATGTCAATGATCTAGGTTTAGGCATGCAGAGGACAATTTCTAAGTTTGTAGACAATATAAAATTTAGAAACACTGCAACCTATGAGGCTGACGGTATAAAACTGTGATAGGATACTTACAAGTTGATGGAGTGGGCAGATAGGTGGCAGATGAAGTTCAAAGCAGAGAAGTACAAGGTGGATATGTTTTTATATACAATATAAACTAAATGGTGTTACCCTAAAGGATTTGCAGGAGAAGAGAGACCTGGCCTATATTTAAGAATGCATACAGCAATCTAGGCTTCATTAATAGGGGTATTGATCACCGAAGAAGTGAAGTGATGCTGAACTTATGTCCAATACTATTTAGATCTCTGCTGGAGTATTGTGCACAGTTCTAATTGAAGGATGTGAACACATGGAGAGAGCAACGATGAGGTTTATGAGAATGGTTCCAGGATGAGGCACCTCAGTATTGAGAATCACTTGGGGAAGGTTGGGACTGCAGTAAAGGAGATTAAGAAAAATATTGATAGAAATATTCAAAATCTTAAGAGGGCAGGAGAGAGAAGATGGAGAGAAACTTCCCTCTCTTATATGGCTATAAGATAATTTGTAAAAGAAACGAGGGTGATGTCAGAAAAAAACTTTTTCACACAGCAAGTAGTTAGGGTGTGAAGCAGACAGCCTGGAATGAATGGTAGAGGGAGATTCAATTGAGGCATGCAAGAGGAAACAATTTTCAAGATTATGAGGAAAAGGCAGGAGAAGGGTGAGTAAATCACAGTGCCTATGCAGAAAGCCAGTGCCGATACAATTGGCTGAATAAGCCTCTTCTGTGCCAGAACAATTTTATGATATGATGTGGTTGATTCTTTACTGCCTTGGAGCATGACTGAGCAAGCCATTCAGTTCAGATGAGTAATGAATATGGAAATCCTGTGGAAGGAAAAAGACTGTGAGGCTGGATCTGGCCTCTTGAGCATTGCTGACTTTAATGACACGGCCATTAAATTCCTGAGAAGAGCTTATGCCCGAGACGTTGATTCTCCTGCTCCTCAGATGCTGCTTGATCTACTGTGCTTTTCCAGCACCGCACTCTCAATCTCCAGCATCTGCAGTCCTCAAGTTCTCCCATTAAAGGTCATGTCCAGGCCTAAAGTTCTGAGTTCTTCCACACACCTCTCTACCTCAATCTCCTCCTTAGGATGTTCCTTAAAACCCTCAAAGATCATCCAGCTTTGAGCAATTTCCCCAAATACCTCCATCTGTAACATTTTTTTTTGTTCCTGTGCAATAGCATGGAGTATTTCACTGCAGTGAAAATATGAAGTATAAATGCAAGTTGTTGTTGGATAGTTTGGAGGAAAGGGACATTCCAATGTGTAATTCTGAGATCGCAAATTCAGTCAGTGTTGCTGCATTAAAGCAGCAGGCGCAAGGAATGCAATATGAGAACTGAGCTCTTGTCAAAACCAATCAAGATCAGTAGAAAGTAGAAATCCCTGGGCATAACTTTGCAGAGGAACTTGGCTTAGATAGGGCATATCAAAGGCATTACCTCCTGACATCAGCCAGGCTGGCTTAATTCTTCAGAAAGAAGCACAGAGTTTGGCAAAACAAACTTCTGAGTGTACACAGTGTTTTTGCAAGTGTAGAATATGGTAAAACAGCCTGGAGCACAAGCTGGACAATAGATCATAAACACACCAGAATGGAGCAGTAAGAGCAACAAGACATTGACATTCAATGGTTAGCACTACTGCCTCACAATCCCAGAGACTCGGGTTCGATTCCAGCCTCAGAAGACTGTCTGTGTGGAATTTATATATTCTCCCCATGTCTGTGTGAGTTTCTTCTGGGTGCTCTGGTTTCCTCCCACAGTCTAAAGATGTGCAGCTTAGGGTGAATTGGACAGGCTAAATTGAGCATAGTGTTCAGGGATGTGTATGTTAGATGTATTAGTCCGGGGTAAATGTAGAGTAACAGGGTAGGGGAATGGGTCTGGGTGGGTCACTCTTCAAAGGGTTGTTGTGGACTTGTTGGGCCAAATGTTTCCACACTGTAGGGATTTGATGATATCTATGATAAGACATTTAACACATTGCATCAGCTCAACATAGCAGCCCATCCATTAATAACTCAGGCCTTGGAATAGCATAGACAGATTTGGTGCCGTATTACCTGGAGATATTTACTAATCATCCTCTTCAGATGTTTTATGACATACTTTTGCAACAGGTGGGACTTGAACTCAGGTCTTCTAGCTCAGTAATGGGGACACAACCACTGCACCTTAAGAGCTCTTTCTATCAATCGAGATTCCAATATTTTAATAAATATGTAGATAGACCATGTAAGCATTGAAGTCACAGTGACCTCAGTGGTTATATGGTTGTGATCTCCCGGGAATTTAGGTTGAATGCAGCTCAGAGCATGTTACTCTGTCACCATACCATCATGCACAGCGTAAAAACAACCATACTTTACCATTTGCTAAGAAGTTGGGCCTGAACTTGTATCCATATCTGAAGAATGCATTTGAGAGTGGTGTGAAACACATACAACGAAAGACAAATGTGAGACCTAGTGAGGGGAGAACAAGGATGAAGTGGAGAGGGGAACAGATGCACAGAACATGGAAAATAGGACCAGGGTAGACCATTCATGCCTTTGGGTCAGTTCTGCCATTCAATATGATCATGGCTGATCATCCAACATAGTCCACACATTCCCCCTATATCTTTAGATCCTTTTCAGCCTAGGAACTATACTAACTAGTACTGACAGAATAAACCCTCTCTGCATTCACTGATTCACAGATTCCTTGGATAAACACATGGATGATGATGGGATATTTTGATTAGATTAGATTCCCCACAGTGTGGAAACAGGCCCTTCAGCCCAACAAGCCCACACCGACCCTCCGAAGAGTAACCCATCCAGACCTATTCCCCTACCTTATATTTACCCCCGACTAATGCACCTGGCCTACACATCCCTGAACACTATGGACAATTCAACATGGCCAATTCACCTAACCAGCACATCTTTGGACTGTGGGAGGAAACCCACTCAGACACGGGGAGAATATGCAAACTCCATGCAGACAGTTGCCCGAGGCTGGAATTGAACCCGGGTCCCTGGCGCTGTGAGGCAGCTGTGCTAACCACTGAGCCACTGTGCTGCCCGAGGGGGGATGGGCTGAGAATAGTTCACAGGTCAGCACAACATTCTGAGCTGTATTGTTCTATATTCAATTGGCAGTGGGTTCTACTGGTCTGTGTAGCCTCACTGCATTGGAGAAATTCAGCAGTCAAAGCGTTAAAGCTGAACTGAAGAATAAAACGGCAACAAGCCAGTTCAATGAGAGGCTCAGTTTAAGTTAGTAAAAATGACACATGGCACAGTTACTTCACGTCACTGTCACTTTGTTGACTGCAGGTATGTTTACAGGCAGCTGAAACAGCATGTCTGACATCCCTCTGTCCTTGTACTGATGATCTTGTACAGCAAAGGGCAAGTCAACCGTCGCATCTTAATTTATCCTCAGGAACAGAAATGTACACAAATGACTTTTTTCAAATAATAATGGAATAATTTACTTCAGAACAGTAAGCAATTACCTCAAGACTTTTATTCTAAGGAATTATTTTAGGTTCTGGATTGATGTTGTGGCTTTATACTGTAAAATAAATATACTGTGAATACTGGAAAACTCAGTACGTGAAATACAGACTTAGCATCCTGGTTCCATGTCCTTTTGTCTGAACTGTCTGTGAGAGGTCATCGAAGTTGAGTTACATCCTCCACAGATACTGCCTGACCTGCTGAGAGTTTCCCAGCTGCTTCTCATTCTTATTGTATTTTTCTTGTTTCTTTTGTGTTCCCTTTCGTTATTTTGTCTTTTTTTGTTCTCTATTCGGAACAGAGTTGCTCAATTAGTAGAGATTAGTTGTTGTAACTTTGCCTCCCCTCAATGTCTGGTAACTGTGGGCAAAGTTTACTAAGATCTTTCTGTAAAAATTGCTTTCATATCAGCATTTAAAATTGAACCATTTTAATTACATGAGAATAAAATGTAGGCATTTATATTGACAGTGGCCTGAGTTATAGAATTATAGAGTCATATAGCGTGTGTTCATTTAGCTTCACCCTTTTGAAAAATGGTTGTCCTCCCCAAAATCTTGACAAATATTTATCCCTCAATAAATTAACTGTTCTTTTTTTCAATTCACTCATGCAATGAGGCTATTGATGGCTGGCTTGTATTTTTATTGCCTGTCCCTATTGACCCTCACGAAGTTGATGGTGAGATAACTTCCTGCTGCAGTCAATGCACTGCAGGTAAACCCACAGTGCCATTAGGGGGAGAATTCTAGGATTTTGATCCAGCCACAATGAAGGAATGGTGATATATTTCCAAGTCAGGAAAGTGAGTGGCTTGGAATAGAAGTTGCAAGTGGTGGTGTTCCCAGGTATCTGCTGCCCTTGTCCTTCGAGATGGAAGTGATCATGGTTTGGAAGGTGCTGTCTAAGGATCTTAGGCAAATTTCTGCAGGGCATCTTGTAGATAGTATACACTGCTGCTACTGAGTGTCAGTGGTGGATGGAGTGGATGCCTGTGTCCTGGACGTTATTTCATCCTGGATGGTGTCAAGCTTCTTGAGTGTTATTGGAACTACCTTCATCCAGGCAACTGAGGAGTATTCCATCAGTTGACTTGTGACTTGCAGATGGTGGACTGGTTTTGGGGAATCAAGAGGTGTGTTACCCTGGGCAGGATTTCTAGCTTCTGACCTGCTCTTGTAGCCATTGTGTTCATGTGGTGAGTCCAGTTGAGTTTCTGTTCAATGGTAACTCCCAGGATGTTGATAGTGGGATATTTGATGATGGTAACACCATTGGGTGCTTAGATTGTTTCTTATGGGAGATGGTCATTGCCTGGCATTTATGTGACATGAATGTTACATGCGACTTGTCAGGCCAAGCCTAGCTATCATCCAGATCTTGTTGCATTTGAACATGGACTGCTTCAATATGTGGGGAATCGTAAATGGTGCTGAACATCAGTGAACATCCCCATTATGATGGAGGAAAGGTCATTGATGAAGCAGCTGAAGATGGTTAGCCTAGGACACTACCCTGGGAAACTCCTGCAGAGATGTTCTGGAGCTGAGATGACTGACCTCAACAACCTCAACCATCATCTTAAGTATGACAGGTATGACTCCCACCAGTTTGCCCCATCTTACCCATTGATGCCAGTTTTGCTAAGGGTCCTTAATGTCATGAATATGGCTTTGATGTGAAGGGCTATCATCAGATCAGCCACAATCAGCAGGTTCGATGGGCTGAGTGGCCTACTCCTGCCTCTACTTCTTATGGTCTTAAATTCTGAAATATTATAACTCTATCTTCACTTCCTGATTAAAAATCTCAGCTTTGAGTATTCGTAATGACCCAGCCTCAACAGCCCCCTACAGTAATGATTGACAACATTCTAATAGAAAATTCTAAAAGTACTCCTCCTGAAGGGAAACACGTGCGAGAGAGAGAAGATTCTGGAGGATGATCTTATTGGGTTTAACGAAGAGGGATGGTCTGTGGAGCATAAACGTTAGAATGGACCAGTTGGGTCAAAGATTCCATTTCTATGTGATGGGCCAATACAGAAGGTAGGCCCTATCCATCATAAGATCAGAAGTGGAGATAGTCATTGATGTTCAGCACCATTCGTGACTTCCCACATACTGAAGCAGCCCATGTTTGCAACAAGAAGAAAGAGATCAATCTGAGATGGGTACAGTTGAGAACAGAAGTGAGTCAAATAGTCAGGGCAGGCAGGGACAAAGTAGGATTAATAAATTAAACTGCATTTATTTCAATGCAAGGGGCCTATCAGGGAAGGCAGATGAACTCAGGGCATGGTTAGGAATGTGGGACTGGGATACCATAGCAATTACAGAAACATGGCTCAGGATGGGCAGGACTGGCAGCTTAATGCTCAAGGATACAAATGCTATAGGAAGGACAGAAAGGGAGGCAAGAGAGGAGGGGGAGTGGCATTTTTGATAAGGGATAGCATTACAGCTGTGCTGAGGGAGGATATTCCCAGAAATACATCCAGGGAAGTTATTTGGGTGGAACTGAGAAATAAGAAAGGGATGATCACCTTATTGGGGTTTTATTATAGACCCCCTAATAGTCAGAGGGAAATTGAGAAACAAATTTGTTAGGGGATCTCAGTTACTGTAAGAATAATTGGGCGGATATTGTAGGGGATTTTAACTTTCCAAACATAGATTTGGACTGCCATAGTTTTAAGGGTTTAGATGGAGACGAATTTGTTAAGTGTGTACAAGAAAACTTTCTGATTCAGTATGTGGATGTACCTACTAGACAAGGTGCAAAACTTGACCTACTCTTGGGAAATAAGGCAGGGCAGGTGACTGAGGTGTCAGTGGGGGAGCACTTTGGGTCCAGCAACCATAATTCTGTTAGATTTAAAGTAATGATGGAAAAGGATAGACAGGATCTAAAAGTTGAAGTTCTAAATTGGAGAAAGGCCAATTTTGATGGTATTGGGCAAGAACTTTCAAAAGCTGAATGGGGGCAGATGTTCGCAGGTAAAGGGATGGCTAGAAAATGGAAAGCCTTCAGAAATGAGTTAACGAGAATCCAGAGAAAGTATATTCCTGTAAGGGTGAAAGGGAAGGCTGGTAGGTATAGGGAATGCTGGATGACTAAAGACATTGAGGGTTTGGTTAAGAATAAGAAGGAAGTATATGTAAGGTATAGACAGTACAGCTCGTGTGAATCCTTAAAAGAGTATAAAGGCAATAGGAATATACTTAAGAGGGAAATCAGGAGGGCAAAAAGGGGACATGAGATAGCTTTGGAAAATAAAATTAAGGAGAATCCAAAGGGTTTTTACAAATACATTAAGGACAAAAGTGTAACTAGGGAGAGTCTAGGGCCCCTCAAAGATGTGTGGAGCCGCAGAAAATGGGGGAGATATTAAACGAGTATTTTGCATTGGTATTTACTGTGGAAAAGGACATGGAAGATGTAATATTAAGGAAATAGATGGTGACATCTTGAAAAATGTCCATTTAGAGAGGAGGAAGTGCTGGATGTCTTGAAATGCGTAGAGTGGATAAATCCCCAGGAACTGATCGGATGTACCCTCAAACTTTGTGGGAACCTACGGAAGTAATTGCTGGGCGTCTTGCTGAGATACTTGTATCATCGATAGTCACAGGTGAGGTGCCGGAAGACTGGAGGTTGGCTAACATGGTGCCACTGTTTAAGAAGGGTGGTAAGGATAAGCCAGGGAACTATAGACTGGTGCGCCTGATGTCGATAATGGGCAAGTTGTTGGAGGGAATCCTGAGGGGTAGGATGTACATGTATTTGGAAAGGCAAGGACTGATTTGGGATAGTCAACATGGCTTTGTGCATGGGAAATCATGTTTCACAAGCATGATTGAGTTTTTTGAAGAAGTAACAAAGAAGCTTGATGGGGCAGAGCGGTATATGTGATTTATATGGACTTCAGTAAGGCGTTCGACAAGGTTCCCCAAGGGAGACTGATTAGCAAAGTTAGATATCACAGAATACAGGGAGAACTAGCCATTTGGATACAGACATGGCTCAAAGTTAGAAGACAGAGGGTGGTGGTGGAGGGTTGTTTTTCAGACTGGAGGCCTGTGACCAGTGGAGTGCCACAAGGATCAGTGCTGGGCCCTCTACTTTTTGTCATTTACATAAATGATTTGGATGCAAGCATAAGAAGTACAGTTAGTAAGTTTGCAGATGACACCAAAAATAGAGGTGTAGTGGACAGCGAAGTAAATTACTTCAGATTACAACGGGATGTTGATCAGATGGGCCAATGGGCTGAGAAGTGACTGATGGAATTTAATTTAGATAAAAGCAAGGTGCTGCATTTTGGGAACGCAAATCTTAGCAGGACTTATACACCTAATGGTAAGGTCCTAGGGAGTGTTGCTGAACAAAGAGACCTTGGAGTGCAGATTCATAGCTTCTTGAAAGTGGAGTCGTAGGTAGATAGGATAGTGAAGAAGGCATTTGGTATGCTTTCCTTTATTGGTCAGAGTATTGAGAACAGGAGTTGGGAGGTCATGTTGCAGCTGTACAGGACATTTGTTAGGCCACTGTTGGAATATTGCATGCAATTCTGGTCTCCTTCCTATTGCAAAGATATTGTGAAACTTGAAAGGGTTCAGAAATGATTTACAAGGATGTTGCCAGGGTTGGAGGATTTGAGCTATAGGGAGAGGCTAAACAGGCTGGGGCTGTTTTCCATGGAGTGTTGGAGGCTGAGGGGTGACCTTATAGTGGTTTACAATATTATGAGGGGCATGGGTAGGATAAATAGACAAAGTCTTTTCCCCAGGGTGGGGGATTCCAGAACTAGACGGTATAGGTTTAGGGTGAGAGGGGAAAGATATAAACGAGACCTAAGGGGCAACGTTTTCACACAGAGGGTGGTACGTGTATGGAATGAGCCACCAGAGGAATTGGTGGAGACTGGTACAGTTGCAACATTTAAAAGGCATTGAGATGGGTATATGATTAGGAAGGGTTTTGGGAGGATATGGGCCAGGGACTGGCAGGTGGGACTAGATTGGGTTGGGATATCTGGTTGGCATGGATGGGTTGGACTGAAGGGTCTGTTTCCATCCTGTACATCTCTATGACCCAATGACTCCATCTGGTCATTATCCACGTTTGAACTGACAAGTGGAAAGTAATAGGTGAGTTGGAGTTTGATTCAGTTTCAAGGTTTGTGTAAAGATTTGTAGCTCAGGTGCTGGTTGCAGTTGTTGTGGGTATGTTCACCGAGCTGGGAAGTTAGTTTGCAGATGTTTTGTCCCCTTGATTCAGTTTATTTTTAAGCAGCTTTGGTCTGAAATGAATCTCTGTCCAACATGTAGTTAATGAGGTTAAATTGTAGCCCTCCAAAATCTTTCTGATCTGCTGAAGTTACAAAATGGGCACCAAAGTTCTGTTTCCCAGCATGCTAGTTTCCCTCTCGGCTGTGGCTGCTCCCTGTCAGTTTTCATTCTGATCAAGTGTCTGGATATAAAAGCTTGTGTGTTATAAAGGACAGCCCTAAGCTCATTAACAAACTATGGCTGGAGGCTTTGCTTGCATTGAAAAGTGTCCGGAAACTAAAACTGACATCTTATAGTGAGGCAGGGATGACAGATTGTGTGGTGAACAAATTACATTTTGGTCCGATGTTTGTGTTTATACGTATGGAATTCCAATTTTTTTCTTCAAACGCCTAAGTAGAATTTCTCAATTTCTAGTTGGTCTTCAACACGCAACAAATTATGCCCGTTGACCCCTGAAGCATTAAAACAGTTGAAGCAAGGAAGAGATTGTTCTGTCACCCTGAGACCATGCCACTATTTACATTAGATTATGGCTGCTCTGGCCCTTGGCTCTCTGCTGCTCAGTAGAGATTGAACCTAGGAGAGGGATCAGTAAAGATTGCAAGATCCTGTTGATGTTAGCAAACAAGACCTTTATTGTCATATTCTGAATACTAACTGTGTGCAACTCAAGACTTCACCTCTATCAATGATGTTGCTAGTGAGAACCATCTCCTGGAAGTCATGTGACCTCACATCGCTGCCCCTTATTTGCACATTCAGATGAACCTTTTAGACTGCCAACTTCATTGGAGGAGGTTAGCTCAGTTTGCTGGACCACTCCCAAGTAGCCAACGCTGGTTTAGTTCCCACACCAGCTGAGATTACCGTGGAAGACCATGACCATCTTCATTTTCCTGTCCTTGTTCCTGATTACTTGTTACACTTGACCTCAGTTTGGAAGGTTAAATTTTTCTAGCCTTTCTATGAGGGGATAATTCCAGATGTTATATACAGGAGTCTCTGATTTACAAACACACGTAATTACAAATGCAATCCCTACAGGGAAGTGATTTGAAAAATCCAACGTATGAGTGGTTCCCCTGCTTGTGAAGTGCTATTTTATGTTGTCCTGTATTGTATTCTGACTTGCGTACAAATTAGCTCAAGAACAGAGTCTGTTCGCAACTCAGGGGCTGACTGGATTTTGAGGGAAGAAGAAGCTTCCTGACTTTCCCCTTTAGCAAGTTGCGAGGCATCACGTCTCGTCAAGCCCCTTTTCCTCAGGATAATCTCCACGTTTGACATTTGGCAATTTCTCTGTTGGACACACTCAGTCAGGATTCTCAAGGACAGTGGGTTTTCCTGCATCTGACTCTTGTCCCATATTCTGCTATAACCGTATTTTTATTCTTATGCATTTGTGGGACGGACATATCTCTGACAAAGTAAGCATCTCCTGTTGCCCTTTGTTATTCATGGGTCTGGAAGGATCATAAAAAGTATCTACTTGACTGGGCACAATAAGCACCAGATGGTATCATGAGGACTTGGAGAGAGAATAAAGTAGGAGCTCCTGGGGCACAGACCTTAGGCTAAGTCCTCCCAACAGTCATTGTGGTAATGTAGAATCTATTCTTATAACTTATAAACTGTTGTAAAGATACAAAAAGCTACAAAATATTTCCTCAACAACACACCTCTCATTAGACCAGAAAGTGGTCACATTCACGCAAACTGAACCAAGTAAGTCTGCCAACAAACCACACAGTATAGTGATTGGCGTGGGATCTTAATTTAGCAGCACCAATCCCAATAAGATAAACACAAATGGTAGATCGGAAGACTTCAAGGAAAGCAGATATAGCTCTAATTACTAAAGCAATTAAACCCCAAAAAAGCATTATAACAATTGCTATGATCCCAGTGGATGTTACTGCTGGATAGTCAGGTCCCATGTTGAAATCTGGCTTGATAGATCATACTTTGATTTTTCAATTTAAAGAGACGAATAAGATAGAATGCTCTCCAGCTGAAAACGGGGTGAATGTTCATTGCTCCTTGGAAGTGGAGTTGCAGGTAGGCAGGGTGGTGAAGAATGCACTTGTTACACTTGCCTTCATTAATTGATACACTGAGTATAGGAGTTGGTAAGTCATGTTGCGGCTGTACAGGATATTGGTAAGCCATTTATAGAATACTGTGTGCAATTCTGGTCTCCCTGCTATAGGAAGGATGTTGTGAAACTTGGAAGGGTTCAGAAAAGATTTCCAAGGATGTTAACAAGGTTGGAGGATTTGAGCTATATGGAGAGGCTGAATAGGCTGGGGCTGTTTTCCCTGGAGCATCGGAGGCTGAGGGATGACCTTATAGAGGTTTACAAAATTATGAGGGGCATGGATAGGGTAAACAGACAAGATCTTTTCTCGAAGGTGGGCGTGTCCAGAACTAGAGGGCATAGGTTTAGCGTGTGAGGGGAAAGAGTTAAAAAGACCCTAAGGGGCAACTTTTTCAGGCAGAGGGTGCTGCGTGTATGGAATGAGCTGCCAGAAGAAGTGATGGAGGCTGGTACAATTGCAACATTTAAAAGACAACTAGATGGGTACATGAATAGGAAGGGTTTGGAGGGATATGGGCCAAATGCTGGCAAATGGGACTTGATTAATTTAGGACATCTGGTCAGCATGGACAAGTTGGAACAAAGGTTCTGTTTCTGTGCTATATGTCTATGATTCTATGACTAAGATGAAGCCAAGCTTTCTGAGGGGACATCTGTGATCCAGGCCAAGTCTTTTGACAAAGTGACCGTATATTTTTATCAATGGGCATCTCATGGGTTTCAATCAGGCATGGGAGAAGTGCAACCATATTACCAGTTACAGGTATTCCCCGCTTTTCGAAAGTTCCCTTTATGCCACTACGTTTTTACGAAAGACCTACATTAGAACCTGTTTTTGCTAACCCTATGAAATCTGAAGAAGAGTTTTGCTATTATGAGAAAGTAATTGTTTCTTTGCTTTAAGCTATTTCGGTTTATGAAAGGTTTCATAAAAACGGTTTACTTTTGGATAACAGGGAAAAACTGCACTGAGCTTTTGTTGATGAAAAATGGCTTAGAGTCAACAGAAGTCCAAACTAAATGTGGGGTGGCATGGTGGTTCAATGGTTAGTACTGACGCCTCACATGCTAGGGACCCGGTTTCGATTCCCACCACAGGCAACTGTTTGTGTGGAGGTTGTACATACTCCCCGTGTCCCCAGGTTTCCTTCGGGTGCTCCGGTTTCCTCCCACAGTCCAAAGATGTGCAGGTCAGGTGAATTGGCCATGCTAAATTACCCAAAGTGTTAGGTGCATTAGTCAGGGGTAAATGTAGGGTAGGGGAATGGGTTTGGGTGGGTTACTCTTTGGAGGGTCAGTGTGGACTTGTTGGGCCAAATGAACTGTTTCCACACTGTAGGGAATCTAACCTAAATGGGCCAGGGGTGCTTGATGTTAAAGATATGTGACTGGCAATTCTCTTGCAAGGGACAAATATTTAAAAAATTAACCAGAAATTGCTGAAAGAATTCAGCAGGTCTGGCAGGATCTGTGGAGAGAAAGCAGAACTAATGTTTCGGGTCCAATACCAAAGGCTGCAGAATTCCCAAGTGGAAAATGGGATGCTGTTCTTCCAGTTTGCTGGGAATCTTGTTGGAGCACTGCAGCAGGCATGAGACAGTCCCAGCAGGACACAATATCCAGTTCAATAATTTCATGTCCTTCGAGCGCCATTGTCCTTTACCCACTCCCAAACTCCAGACCTTGTCATCACGAGGGCTGTTTCCAACATAGCCAACCCATTTTCACCCATTAATGGTCCCCAATATCAGCTTTTCTCTCCTCTGTGACATGCCATTATCCATCCTCCTGTTGGCACAGAAATTGAATCAGATTTCAACTTGGCATGGTGATTGCCCAATTATGATAAACCCAAATCACACGTTCGATACAGAGTCGACTAGGAAAGGATGGCGACAAGTGCAATGTCCGATTTCCCTATCTTTAAAAGAAAGGTCTTGAACTACCATAAATGTTGTCACCTCAAGAAAGAGAAACTTTTCAGAAAACACAATTGAGAGACAATATCTGGAGAAATGTGAGCAGTTCTGGTCTCCGTTTTGAAGGAAAGGTATTATTTCATTGGTGGCAGTTCAGAGAAGGTTGGCTAGAATGATCCCCAGTATAAATGGATTACTTTGGGAGCAAAGGCTAAACAGATGGGACTCTACTCACTGGAGTTTAGAAAAATGAGAGGTGATCTCATTGAAATATACAGAATTCTTAAGGGGCTTGACAGGGTCAATGCTGAGAGGATGTTTCCCCTCATGGGAGAGTCTAGAACCAGAGGGCACAGACTCAGCATAAAGGGGTGTCTATTTAGGACTGAGTTGAGAAGGAATTTCTTCTCTCAGAGGGTTGTGAGTCTTTGGAACTCCTTGCTACAGAGAGATGTGGGGGCAATGCTCTTCTCTAAACTTAAGGTTGAGCTAGATTCTTGATCAATTGGGGAAGTCAAGAGTTATGGAGAAAATGCAGGAAGATAGATGTGAGGGATGTTGGATCAGCCATGATCATATTGAATGGTGGAGGGTCTGAATGGCCTACTCCTGTTCCTATTTTGTGTAGTTTTGATCTCTTCCGGAGTGAACAGTTGATTTCACTTATAATCCCATTCTGAAAGTGAAATAACTGCACCGAGGCCAGTATCCCATCACCAAGTCACCCTTTATTTAGACACTGAGAGTCCTTGATGCTGATCCAGCTCCCTCAGAGCCAGCTCTCAGAGTGAACAAAATCTCTGACACTCCTGGTTTTCTTAACAAACAAGTACATAAATCTTTATTAATACTTCCCCACCAGGAAGAAAGGAAACACTGAGTGGCCAGTGACAAGCAGTGCCTTGCTCGATATAGGGCAATGCTGTGTGATCAAACAGTGAAGAGGAGGGCAGGGATTAAATCAGAATAGAGTTGGAGGGGGAAATAAAGCACTCCACTCCCTGCGGTGCCCACCTCTCCCTGAACAGGAATTCCTGTTTAGTTTTTTTCACTGATCCAGCTCCCTCAAAATCTGCTCTCAGAGTGAACAGAACCCCTGACACTCCTGTTCTTTTTAATATCTCTCCCCCACACTATCGCCTAACCGCGGTAGTGCTTATTTTTCCCCAACACCCATGTTCTGTGTGTGCAGGTGTGAGACACAGTGAAGACCAGCAAGTGTGTGAATATTTATTTATACTCCACCACCAGGAAAAAAGGAAATGCTTGAGTGGCCAGTGACAAGCAGTGCCCTTCTCAACAAAGAATCAAAATAAATGTGCTGAAAATGTGTTGCTGGAAAAGCACAGCAGGTCAGGCAGCATCCAAGGAGCAGGAGAATCGACGTTTCGGGCCTGAGCCCTTCTAACGTCGATTCTCCTGCTCCTTGGATGCTGCCTGACCTGCTGTGCTTTTCCAGCAACACATTTTCAGCTCGGATCTCCAGCATCTGCAGTCCTCACTCTCTCCATCAAAATAAATGTGACAAGCAGTGTCCTTCTCAACAAAGGATCAAAATAAAAGTGAAAGGGAGGGCAGGGATTAAATCAAAATAGAGTTGGAGGGGGAAATAAACCACTCCACTCCCCGTGGTGACGATCTCTCCCTGAACAGGATCTCCTTTTTTTTTATTTTATTAAACAGTACGAAATACAGTTGACAATAATCAGAAAGCAGCAGTTCACAAAAACCCACTCTATACAGGGGAAAGGGCAGCAAAGCCAAACCCCACCATTCAACCAGTTTTCACGGAGATGAGGAACCCCAAATCCCACTTCCATTCATTACAAAGATAACAGTAACAAACAAAGACAATCAAATCAGAAACAGTGCACAGAGCACAGACCCAGTATAGCTGTAAAAAAGACACCTGACACCCATTCGCACCACATACTAATCAGACCGTCCTTGGCTAGCCTTCCTGGAGGACAGTTATTGACCTTCCAGTCTCTGGCTGCCACGCGTACTGACTGACCGACCCTCCCCAGGCCCACTTTCCTCCAGGCTGGTCATTGACCACCCAGCTCCCAGTCACCCCATGTACTGACCAGACTACCCCGGGCAGCTTTCCTCTGGGCTGGTTGTTGGCCTTCCAATGTCCGGCCATCCTGTGTACTGACTGACCCTCCCCAGCCCACTTCCTTCTGGCACAGTGGTCGGCCACTGGCTCCCGGTCATCCCAAGTACTAACCAAACTACCCCCGGCCTGCTTTCCTACAGTCAGGCTGTTGACCTTGCAGCACCCAGCCACTCCGCATACTGACTGATCCTTCCTCCTGGCCAGCGTTCCTACAGACCGGCCATTGGCTGTCTGGCTCCCAGCCTCCCTGCGTATTGACCGGTCCTTCCCCAGTCGACCTTCCTACGTAGGCCATCAGCTGCCTGGCTCAGCTTCCCCATGTACTGACCGGCCTGCCCTATACCAGCTTTCCTGCGAGGACGCAGAGGCCTGGTCCATCCACAAAGGACCAAGCCCACTCACAGGAACACAGTACATTGTAAAGGTGCAGTTAACTCACAGGGGTTTGGTCCACTCCAGGATGCAGAGTCCACTCCATAATACGGAGTCCACTCCACGATGCAACAATTGCTCACCTCCCAGCACACAAGCAGTCTTTACAGAGGCCTACTCACCCACAAAGGGCCAGGCCTACCCATACAGGACAAGCTCATCTGGAAAGATATATTTTCTCATAAGAGCTCAGTCCAAACACCAAAAAAAGTGAAAACACGTTAAAAAAAAGAAAACCAGAATGCAAGAGCTAAACCCAGCCACAAAATCAACATAGTCATTTTCTCAAAGTAAAGGAGAAATGAGTAACACAGGCTGTATCCAGCCAGTGAAACAACAGTTCCCTAATGAGAACTGAGTTACACTTGTAACACATTGACTGTTTAAATCAGGGAGTTTAAAAGTCAATCCCCAATAAAAAGGAATATCAGTTAACAAACTGGTTGTATAATTCATCCAGTTCAGGAATCAGGTTTCCTCCAAAAACAAACAGAAACCAACAGGAGCAGCACATTGGATGTGGGCAGCCAGCTCAGAGTCCGTCCTCTCCCTGACACAAAATGTCGAGTCCTGCACACTGAGCCAGTTCTCACAGTGAGCAGAGCCCCTGAAACTGCTGGGTTTTTTAACGACACAAGGTGTGCAAGTCTTTATTCTGTTTCCACCACCAGGAAGAAAGGAAACACCTGAGTGGCCAGTGACCAGCAGTGCCCTTCACATCAAAGGGCAACGCTGCGTGATCAATAAAGTGAGAGAAGGCAGGGATTAAATCAAAATAGAGTCGGAGGATTGATACAATTTTGATAGGAACTTTTATTGCATCAGTATATTAGAGTCATAGAGTCATAGAGATATACAGCATAGAAACAGACTCTTTGGTCCAACCCGTCCATGCCGACCAGATATCCCAACCCAATCTAGTCCCACCTGCCAGCACCCGGCCCATATCCCTCCAAACCCTTCCTATTCATATACCCATCCAAATGCCTCTTAAATGTTGCAATTGTACCAGCCTCCACCACTTCCTCTGGCAGCTCATTCCATACATGACCACCCTCTGCGTGAAAAAGTTGCCCTTTACGTCACTTATTTCTTTCCCCTCTCACCCTAAACCCACAGCCTCTAGTTCTGGACTCCCCATCCTCAGGGAAAAGACTTTGCCTATTTACCCTATCCATGCCCCTCATAATTTTGTAAACCTCTATAAGGTCATCCCTCAGCCTCCAACGCTCCAGGGAAAACAGCCCCAGCCTGTTCAACCTCTCCCTAGAGCTTTAACCCTCCAGCCCTGGCAACATCCTTGTAAATCTTTTCCGGTAGGAAGGAGACCAGCATTGCATGCAATATTCCAACAGTGGCCTAACCAATGTCCTGTACAGCCGCAACATGACCTCCCAACTCCTGTACTCAATACTCTGACCAATAAAGGAAAGCATACCAAACACCTTCTTCACTATCCTATCTACCTGCTACTCCACTTTCAAGGAGCTATGAACCTGCACTCCAAGGTCTCTTTGTTCAGCATAACTCCCTAGGACCTTACCATTAAGTGCATAAGTCCTGCTAAGATTTGCTTTCCCAAAATTAAGCACCTTGCATGTATCTGAATTAAACTCCATTTGCCACTTCTCAGCTCATTGGCCCATCTTGTCCAGATCCTGTTGTAATCTGAGGTAACCCTCTTCGCTGTCCACTACACCTCCATTTTTGGTGTCATCTGCAAACTTACTAACTGTACCTCTTATGCTCACATCCAAATCATTTTTGTAAATGACAAATAGTAGAAGGCCAAGCACCAATCCTTGTGGTACTCCACTGGTCACAGGCCTCCAGTCTGAAAAACAATCCTCCACCACCACCCTCTGTCTTCTACCTTTGAGCCAGTTCTATATCCAAATGGCTAGTTCTCCCTGTATTCCATGAGATCTAACCTTACTAATCAGTCTCCCTTGTCGAACGCCTTACTGAAGTCCATATAGATCACATCTACTACTCTGCCCTCATCAATTTTCTTTGTTACTTCTTCAAAACACTCAATCATGAGAGACATGATTTCCCACACACAAAGCCATGTTGACTATCCCGAATCAGTCCTTGCCTTTCCAAATACATGTACATCCTGTCCCTCAAGATTCCCTCCAACAACTTGCCCACCACCAAGACCATCAAACCAAGACCACCGTTCTGGGACAAGACGACCGCCTTGCCAGGTGGTGACATCCATCCCCGGACCACACCATCCACCAGACTGCAGGAATACCCAGAATGGGAATCTTCACAGCGCGACTAGACCTCCATGCCAGGACAGGACCACCAAAACCTGGAGGTGGATAACAGACCTTGGAGAGGAAGGAGGGTTAGAGTTGTAAATAGTTGTTGTTTAATGTAAAACAAATTGATATTTTTCTTTAAATAATGGAATTTGGAGAGTTCTCTATCACTCATACTTTAACAGATTACGAGGTGAGATGAACTTTTCTATCTGTTTGGTTTGATTAGCAGAAGAGTCTACTGCTGTGTTGTAACAATACAGTGAAAAGTTTTACCAGTTGCCATATTATCACACCAGTATTAATGACATAAATCATAGAGAAGAAGAAAAGAAAAATAAGAAGTAAGGCAAAGTTCATCCCAGTTCAATTTTAGTTCCGGGAAAGCCGATTAAAACGATGAATATTGGAATATATGGAATCTGCCAACAAAGAAGACCTCCACTTTGAGATTAGGCCGCGAAAAGGAGAACGCCAAACGGAGACCGTCAAACCAAAACCGCCAAACCGAGACTATCTAACCAAGACCAACAAACAGACCACCAAACAGAGACCACCAAACCGAGACGACAAAACCAAGACCACCAAACTAAAACCACCAAACCGAGACCATCAAACCAAGACCACCGTTCTGGGACAAGACGACCACCTTGCCAGGTGGTGACATCCATCCCCGGACCACACCATCCACCAGACTGCAGGAATACCCAGAATGAGAATCTTCACAGCGCGACTAGACCTCCATGCCAGGACAGGACCACCAAAACCTGGAGACCACCACACTAAGATTAGATTAGATTACTTACAGTGTGGAAACAGGCCCTTCGGCCCAACAAGTCCACACCGCCCCGCCGAAGCGTAACCCACCCATACCCCTACATCTATATCTACCCCTTACCTAACACTACGGGCAATTTAACATGGCCAATTCACCTGACCTGCACATCTTTGGAGTGTGGGAGGAAACCGGAGCACCCGGAGGAAACCCACGCAGACACGGGGAGAACGTGCAAACTCCACACAGTCAGTCACCTGAGGCGGGAATTGAACCCGGGTCTCTGGCGCTGTGAGGCAACAGTGCTAACCACTGTGCCACCGTGCCGCCCAAGACCACCGCTCTGGAATGGGGCCACCATGCCAACTGGAAACCTCCTTGCTGCTGTGCCCGTTCCGGGAGAAAACACCTTCCATCATAGCCGTTAATAAATGAAAACATTTTAAAAAATGTAGAGAACAAAGATAAAAGTAAGATGCAGATGGTGTAGATGAAGTCTGGACTCCTGGGCAAAAGTACCCGCACGTTGTGCTCGCAATCAGCTTCTATCTTGTGAGTTTGTGATGTGCTCAGAGTGAGTTCACTTTCCAAAGTTTAGCTTCTAATTCATCATCAGCTGCCCTGTGCACACAGGAACTGTTTGCACTGTATTGACTCGATAGGGCAGGCTCTGAGTGAAAAGCAGTAAATCTGTCACGCTCAGCCATTTTATAGCAGAGCAGCTGCAATTACCATGGTCAACAGGAAATTTGAATGCATATTTTAAAACAAATTGCCTTTTTATTGAGTCGTGGAGTTAAATATGTAGAAGTACAGAATGCTGGCAGCACCAAGACTGTAATTTGCTCCAGTGTTTCTGATGTTAGAATAAGCCAGAGAGGCAAGATTTAAGTGGTTTGCGGATGTTATTGCAACCCCAAAGTTATGATATCACTTTTCAGCAGCTTGTTTTACTGCATCGTTTACATGGTACAAGGAATGTCCAGCAGAGGGAGAGGCCGTTCAGCCCATATGGTCTGTACTGCTGTTTGTACTCCAGGTGAGTCTTTTCCAACCCATCTTCAATGATTCTATAATTAGATTAGATTAGATTCCCTACAGTGTAGAAACAGGCCCTTTGGCCCAACAAGTCCATATCGACCCTCTGAAGAGAAACCCACCCAGACCCAGACCCATTTCCCTCCGACTAATGCACCTAACACTATGGGCATGGCCAATTCACTCTAACCTGCACATCTTTGGATTGTGGTAGGAAACCAGAGAGCCCAGAGGAAACCCACACAGACACAGGGAGAATGTGCAAATTCCACCCAGACAGTCACCCGAGGCTGGAATCAAACTTGGGTCTCTGGCACTGTGATGCAGCAGTGCTAACAACTGAAACATTGTGCCACCTATCATGGTCTTCCAGTCCTTTCTCACTTATGTATTTATCTGGCTGTGCCTTGTATGCTGCTTATCTCAACTGGACTGCTGATCAAGTGCACTGCTCTGCCTTTGACAATGTTCAGTTTCCCAACTGAAATTACAGTTAACCCTTTTCATCTACAAGGAGAGTCCCCTGAACACTTCTAACTTGTGCTTAGTAGGTTTGTAAAATCAGGAGGTGATCCACTCACTACAGAATTCACACACTTATAATAACATAATAGAATATATATCATCTCACTTACAGATTGACATTAGGTGTGCAATGAAAACTTCACTGCTCTACAGGTTCTCAAGTTGTCAAATTTACTTGAAGGTCAATTCGTTGTGTGATACTATCTCCTTGCACAATCACTTTTGTCAAGTGTTTTCTGGTAAACGCATAAAATTCATTCAGGATAAAAATAATCAAGGAATACAAAAAGAGATCACATTGTGAGGAGAGAGAGGAAGGAAGGAGCGAGGGATGAAGGGAGGAAGAAAGAAAGGAAAGAAGAAATGAAGGGACAGGGAAGGGAAGCGATGAGGAAGAGAAGTAGGGAGGAAGGAAGGAAGAGAAGGAGGAAAAGAGAGAGAAAGGAAGAGATTAAGAAAGAAGGAAGGAGAACGGTGGGAGGAGTCACATTTATATAGCACCTTTCATAGAAACATAAAGATAGAAACTGAAGTAGGCCATTTGATCTCCCCAGCCTGCTCCACCATTCAACCCAATCAAGGTAAATGATTGCGTTCAATGCTTCATCCCACCCTCCCTGTATCCCTTGATCCTTTAAGCCCCAGGAACTATCTCTACCTCCTTCTTGAAAACATATGTTTTGGACTCAACTACTTTCTGTGACAGTGAACTCCACAGGCTCACCACTTCCAGATGAAACATTTTCTCCTTTTCACAATCCAAAAAGGTTTACCCCTTATCCTTAAACAATGATCCTGTTTCTGGACTCCCCCACCATCAAGAACATCCTTTCTGCATCTGCACTGTCTCGTCCTGTTCGAATTTTGCAGGTTTCTAAAAGATTCTCACTCATTCTTTTAAACTCCAGTGAATACAATCCTAACCAACGCAACCTCTCAACCCAGCTCTGATGATGAGTCATCCAGACTCAAAACGTTAGCTTGCTCTCTCTCCATTAATGCTGTCTGACCCACTGTGATCTCCAACATTTGTTGTTTTCTGTCTATCTGTCTTCCTGTGTTTGTTGTGCCATCCCAGTAAGCATTCTGGTAAACCTTCTTTGTACGCCCTCTAAAGCAAAAACATCTTTCCTTGGATCAGGAGACCCAAACTGTGTATAAAATTCCAGTTGCAGCCTCACCAATGCGGTGTGTGACTGCAACAAGGCATCTTTGTTCCTGTACCTGAATCGTCTCACTATAAAGGTCTACGTGTTGTTTGCCTTCCTTGTTTCATGCTGCACCTGCACACTTACTATCAGTGACTGGTGAACAGGGACACCCAGACCTTGTGGCACATTCCCCTCTCTCAATTTACAGCCATTCACATAATAATCTGCCTTCTTATTTTTGCTTCTAAAGGATAATATTTTATTTTTCCACACTATGCTGCATCTGCCATGCTTTTGCCCACTCACTTGATCTGTCTAAATCATGCTGCAACATCTCTGCATCCTCCTCACAGCTCACCCTCCCCCTCAACATTGTGTCAATTGCAAATTTTGAGGTATTACATTTAGTTCCCTCATCTAAATCATTAACATATAATTGTAAATAGCTGGGGTCCCAGTACCAATCCTTATGGTTACCCACTAATCGCTGTCTTTCAGAAAAAGGCCCATTGAGTCCTGTTTATTTCCTGTCTGCTAACCAATTTCCTATCCATCTCAATACTTACCTCCAGTCCCATGTGCTTTAATTTTACTCATTAATCTCTCATTTGGGACTTTGTTGTAAGCCTTCTGAAAGTGCAAATAAACCACATCTACTGGCTGTACCAGATCAACTCTATTCATTCTCGAAGAAATCCAGTAGATTTGTCAAGCATGATTTCCCTTCTGTAAATCCATCATGACTATGTTGGATTCCCCCACTGTTTTTAATTGTTCTGCTATAGGATCCTGAATAATGAATTCTAGCATTTTTTCCACAACCAATATCAGACTCATTGGTTGAAAATTCACAATTTTTCCGTGACGTCTCTTTTTAAATCTGTTTCATGATATTTGAACATCTGAAAATGTTTGACTGCAACTGAAGTGTGCTATTTGAGTTGTAGTCAATATTGCATTGTAGAAAACACTGCACAGGCAGACTCTCATAAACAACAGCATGAAAATAACCAGGTAATCAGTTTCTGTGACTGAGGTACTGCTGCTCCATGCATGTGGGATCAAAGCTTTGGGACTTGATGGACTAAAGTCATTCCCATGATTTTATACCGTATTTGATGGTAAAATGACAAAAGAAAAACAAGAAAATTAACATACAAAAACATTTTAATGCTAAGGACTGGATATTGTCCTCCTGTAAATGGGTCACACAACGGGTCCTGAACAAATTAGGAATCTGGTGTGGATAGAATGTGCCCACTGAATGATCTGGAGGTTATGAAATGTCCTCCATAAATGCAATTTCTGTCATTCCTAAGAGAGCTTGGTAGAGAGCAGTGGTAAATGTCCGAGGTATGAGATGTGGGAGGGTGTCATCTTCTTTCTTGTACTCTTCCATTTTGTGGTGCTCAGGATTCGGAGATTGAAATATTTACCAGGATCCAACTGTTCAGTATGATCCAAGCTCCTACCAGTCCCTATGGTGTAGGGGAACCTCACAGTGTGCACTGCTTGATCTTGGTGCAACTCAAAGGTTTCCTGGTCACCCTCCATCCCTTAACGGATACCATTCAAATCAGATTAAGAGACATTTACATCATTTTTTTATTGCAGATTGTGTGGGCTATAAAACAGTAAGGGCTACACTTTAAGAGTGAATCACTGATAAGGGAAGGTGTTTGGGTGAATTTTGAGGGCATGAACAAGGAAATATGATGCATTTCCTTACTGCTGGTATTTGAGCCATTTAGGTTCACAAAATTCCTACAGTAGTCATTCAGCCCATTGACCCTCCAAAGAGCATCCCACCCAGACCCACCTCCCCGTAACCCCACATTTATCATGGCCATCCCACCTAGTCTACACATTACAAGCAATTTAACACGGCCAATCCACCTAACCTGCACATCTTTGGATAGTGGGCAGAAACTGGACCACCCGGAGGAAACCTGCACAGATATGGGGAGAATGTGCAAACTCCACACAGACAGTTGGCTGAGGGTGGAATCGAACCCATTTCCCTGTTACAGAGAGGCAGCAGTGCTAACCACTGAGCCACCGTGCCATTCTTATTGTTTTATTTCAAGCAGCATTGACCAAGTATCCTTGGTGAGGTTTGTTTAGTGGTGGTTGTAGATCTATATTCGTGTGAATTAACCACAAGAGGTTTGTACATAACTGAGCTACGTACAAAGGATGGTCGGAGAGAACATCTCAATTTGGAATCCTATCAGCCAAGACTCTAGCTCCATCTGATCTGATATGTTATTATCACACACTATTGTGATATGTTATTATCTGATATGTTATTATCACACACTATTGTGATATGTTATTATCTGATATGTTATTATCACACACTATTGTGATATGTTATTATCTGATATGTTATTATCACACACTATTCAGCAGCTACCCTTTGAGGAAGGTATAATTCCCTTTCATCTTCAGATGTCAAAGCCCGGTCAACTCAATGAAACTGGAGACCTCAGCTACTATATCATGGGAAGGTTTCCAAATAACTTACTAAGCCCCAACTCTCATTACCCCTGGTGACGTAAATTTATGCATCCAAACTTATTGTTAATTCAAGACCTCAATTTGGTATGACTCTAAGCTGAAATAGGAGAGAGAAACAATAGGAGAATTAAGATGTGGACAGAGAAACAGAGTTAATATTTCAGGTCTAGTGACCCTTCTCCTTCAGAACATGGACATTCTGAAGAAGGATTACTGGACCTGACACATTAAATTTGTTTCTCTCTCCACAGATGCTGCCAGACCTGCTGAGTTTTTCCAATAATTCCTGCTTCTGTTTCAGATTTCCAGCGTCTGCAGTTCTCTGTTTTCATTTCCTCTTTTGAAGAGATTTTGACTCCATGCTTGTGATCAAGATTGCTGGTCTGAAAAGTGCAATTGTCTATCTTCAAATAAAATTTCGGTCACTTTGAAAACATTTACTGTTGTCCGCTGTTCGTTCTGTGCAGGAGCATTCTTTTGGATTAAATCATATGCTTTTGTACTTTATCAAAAGGTCTATGTCTTTGAGCAACCAGGTCATGAAGTTATTTTGCATTTCTCTTTTGGCAAAGGTTCAAACTCTGGATTAGTTGTTTTACTTTGAAATTAAATTTTTATTTTTGGGTGGAATATTCCTCGCTGCTCAACCACATGGGCCATTTGAGAAGTTTGAGAAATTGGGAGAGAACTCCAGTCAGGGTATTCCTGTCAAAAAGATCACTAAGTCCTAGGAATGGGATGTGATTTTAGCTACTGAGCAAGCATGGATTATTGCTTATTGTTGTAGTCATCCAGCTGGATATGATAGAACATGAGTTCCTTGTTTGGGGCTGTTAATCTGGTCCAATTTAGGAAGACTTACTGAAACAAAAATATTGTGTGTTAGAGATACTGACACTGTGGTGTCTGACTCTGTATGAGGCAGTACTACAGTGTAGAACTGTTCATGTGTAAATAAAGGGTGGACTGGGTGATGGGATATCAGCCTCTGTGGTGTTCTTTCAATTATCAACCTCATTATTGTTTAACCTCCCCTCAAATCTGGACAGAGTGGAAGTTGGGAAAATGTTTCCATTGGTAGGAGAAACTAGGGCCCAAAGGCACAGCCTTAGAGCAAAAGGAAGACCTTTTAGAACAGAGGTAAGGGGAAACTTCTTCAGCCAGAGAGTAGGGAATTTATAGAATTCACTGCCACAGAAGGCTGTAGAGGCTAGGTCATTGAGTATTTAAGACTGAGATAGATAGGTTCTTGACTATCAAGGGGATCAAGGGGTTATGGGAAGAAAGTGTAAGAATGGGGTTGAGAAAATTATCAGTCATGATTGAATGGCAGAGCAGACTCGATGGGCTAAATGGCCTAATTTCTGCTCCTACATCTTATGGCCTTAGAATTATGCAGTTTCCCATCCTACCCACCCACTGGATAGAAATGAAACATTTGGAATTCCCAATGTAGGAAGTCTGGGCAAGTACATCTCAGGGCACACTCTGGGCATTTCAGGGCATACTCTGGGCACCTCAGAGCAATGATACCAATGTCACTGCATCATGATGGAGTATCTCTGACCCTTTTACACTCCAATCAAAGCTGTGCTTTGGAGCACACCAGCAGCTCTGACTGCAATGCTGCTGCCAGAGACAGGTACCAGGGTCAGAGTTTGGGTTTGACTGCATTTCAGAGCTGCTCATTTGAGCCCTAAATACTCACTCACCTCGTGCCTCACAGTGTCTCTACCTCATCCTGCGTCACAGCACGTTTCTCTTCAGCCAGAGCCAAAAGGCTCAAAGGACTTCTACCCTGACTTGTCTTTCGTGCAGAACCATGGCTAGGCAGCTTGCCATAGCAGTCAGTTGTCATCAGTCAAGGGGACAGACATGTTGCTGTATGGTACTGGGTGATGCCAACCTCACAGCTGTACTTTGTGCCAAGTTAAAGATCAGACAATACCAGTTATAGTCCAACAAGTTTAATTGGAAGCACTAGCTTTCGGAGCGCTGCCCCTTCATCAGGTGATTATGATCAGGTACTTTGTGCCAACTGTGTACCAAGCACACCGCACATGCTTCAAACGAACAGCCATTTCACAGAGTCTAAGAGGAGCAGTCCTCGGTCAAATCCAGGTCGAAGTCCTTCAGACAGGGAGTCCTGGCATAGTCTGTCAAAGGCAGCCTCTGACATAGGCTCAGAGTTCTTGGATATGGTCAGTTGGCCATTTGGATTGGTCAGGGTCGGGGTCAATGCTTCTACAGTCCAGGCAGTGGGTCACAATCAGTCCTGTGGGCACTGTGCACCCAGTTCAGGGAATCGCAGTGAGATCGTCGGGGAGCCGTACAGATATTCGGGGACTGGTCACTCATCATTCCGGCTAAGTCACTCAAGGGAGTGGGCCACAGTCAATCCATCCATTAAAAGTCAGTGGAGGTTATCAGGGGTCATGGCTGCGGGAGGGAGGTTTGGGTACTCAACCCTGGGATGCATGATGGATTGCAATTGTGGAATGAGGGGGAGAGCACAGGGCGCAACTAAACATATACAGGAAGGGTAAGTCATATAATCATAGAATCTCTACAGTGTGGAAACAAGCCCTTTGCCCCAACAAATCCACAGTGATCCTCCAAAAAGTATCCCACCCAAATCCATTCTCCTATTACTCTACATTCACCCCTAACTAATCTATCTAACCTACCCATCCCTGAACATTATGGGCAATTTAGCATTGCCAATTCACTTAACTTGCACATCTTTGGACTGTGGGAGGACACCCATGCAGACACAGGGCAGGCAGGGGGCTGGGGGGCGGGGGGGGGCGGGAGGAATATGCAAACTCTACACATACAGTTGCAAGAGGCTGGAATCGAACCTAGTCCCTGAGGCAGCAGTGCTAACCACTGAGCCACCATGTCACCGCCTATGACAGAGCATGGGAGGGAAAGGGTAGTTCCCGAGGAAGGGGATCACCAATAGTCAGCTTTGATGGCTGATGGCATGGCTTCAATGGGGGAATGTATGCTATGAAACCTGACATGTTTACTCGATATCCCTGAGGGGACAGAGTAAAGTAGACAGTTCCAGATTTGGACAGATGGGGGTTGGGTGAAGATGTGGGGATGTTCAAAGCCAAATGGGTTGACAGGAAGGAATAACAAGATGAACATATATGTATGTGGGGGTTCACCAATGGTAAGAGGCTGAGCATGAGACTCACTACATGAAGAGTGCCCTCTGTTTCCTATCATTGTGCTGTCAATGGCAAGTACACAATGGAATTGAAAATGTTCCTGAGCATTGGAGAATCCAGAAGGAGTCCAGTCTATGGATACAAGGTAAACCATGTAGGGCGGAGAAGAAACATCTTCACCCACAGATTGGGGAGCCCATGGAATTCACTACCGCAGAAAACAGTCAAGGCCAAAACATTGTGAGGTTTCAGGAAGGAGTTGCATACAGCACCTAGGGCCAATGGGATCAAAGGAAATGGAGGAAGGATGGGGACAGGCTATTGAGTTGGATGATCAGCCAGGATCATAAATGATTGGTGGGGAAGGCTCAGAGGGCAGAGTGTTTCTGTTTCTACACATGATCAGTGAGAGGTATTTCAAACGCTAACAGCATTACACAGGCATACATACACTAAAGGTGAAACACTCCTGCAGTCACTGCGTGCTCTGTGAGCTTCCAGTATAAAGTTCAAATCTTTGTAGCAAACACTGCAAGCAAAAACATGCAACATTACAAATCAATCCCATTCAGGCTTTTAATGCACGAGCAATGGTTTGTAGCCTTGAAAGATTGACTGCTTTTGCAAAACTAGCAACCACCTGATACTTATTCATAACCTGAACCTGGTGCAGGAGCTGCTCACTCTACACTTTGACTCATCAAACATGGCGTAGCACTAAGAATAGCTCAGCTCTATACCTTCAACACTGCTGATGTGGCTAAGCAGCCAATCATACACATGCGCACACACACATGCACACACACACACACACACACACACAGACACTGCTAATGGTGAGCAGTGAACACTTTTAACAAATGTGAATATACAGCTACAGTGATGTGTCACCCATGCTTCTCATGTGCCCTCAGAATGTCTTTTTCTTTCTGAGCCTCCCACTACATCCCAGTGTTATCCTGGGGACCACAGTTGACAATAGAGGGAGTCGGCCACACATGAAGCCTGTTAGCCTTACAGCTTTGGTGGAGCAAACCCCAGGGGCTTTTCTGACTAGAGGGCATCAACACACTGGGTGCATTTTCCTCAGCTTAAAGTCCCAAAAGTCTGAGGGTGGCAGGCACCAGGGACTGGAGCAATGGAATGCAGGGCTATGCACTTATCCAGCACATCCTGAGACTGCTGCACCAAGGTCTCCAAGGCAGCGGTGAATCTGTCTGGGAGGGCAGCCAGACACTCGCATGTCTGAGGCACACACCTCCAGTAACATGACTACAGCCTTTTTGCTAATGTGCACAGTGTTCCACCCCATCAACCTCACAAGCCTGTCAACTGCTCCTCTGCTGTTAATGTCTATGTCATGTTCAAGTTACTGTCCATGTCAATGTCTGTGTCAATGTCCATGTCAATATCCATGTCAATATCTATGTCATGTTCATGTCAATGTCAATGTCAAAGACCATGTCAATGTCCTTGTCGGTATTCAAGTCATGTTGATGTCAAAGTCCATCTTAACATCCATGTCAAGGTCATGTTCATGTTATTGTCCATCTCAATATCCATGTCAATGTCCATGTCCATCTCAATGTCCATGTCATGTCAATGTCCAAGTCATGTCAATGTCTATATCCATATCCATCTCAATGTCCATGTCAATGTCCACATCAATGTCCACGTCAATGTCCATGTCAGGTTCATGTTAATGTCCTTGTCAATGTCCATCTCAATGTTTGTGTCAATGTCCGTGTCAATGCCATGTTCATGTTATTGTCCATCTCAATGTCCACGTCCATGTCATGTTCATGTCAATGTTCATGTCAACATCCATCTCAATGTACATGTAAATGTCATGTTCATCTCAATGTCTATGTCACATTCATGTCAATGTCCATGTCAATGTACATGTCATGGTCATGTTGTTGTCCATGTCAATGTTCATCTCAATGTCCATGTCATATTCATGTCAATGTCCATGTCATGTTCATGCCAATGTCCATGTCAATGACCATGTCAATGTACAAGGCATGGTCATGCTATTGTCCATCTCAATGTCCATGTTAATGTCCATGTTGATGTCCATCTCAATGTCCATGTCAATGTCCATGTCAAAGTCCATCTCAATGTCTATGTCATGTTCATGCCAATGTCCATGTCAAAGTCCATATCAATGTCCTTGTCAATGTCCATGTCATGTTTATGTCAATGTCCATCTCTATGTCCATGTCATATTCATGTCAATGTACATGTCATGTTCATGTTATTGTCAATGTCAATGTCCATGTCATGTCAATGTCCATGTCAATGTACATGTCAATGTCCATCTCAATGTCTATGTCATGTTCATGCCGATGTCCATGTCAAATGTTCATGTCAATGTCCTTGTCAGTGTCCATGTCAATGTCTATGTCATATCTATGTCAATGTATATGTCATGTTTATGTCAATATTCATGCCATGTCCATGTCTATATCCAGCTCCATGTCATGTTCATGTTATTGTCCATGTCAATGTTCAAGTCATGTTAATGTCCATGTCAATGTCCATCTCAATGTTCATGTCTAGATTAGAGTGGTGCTGGAAAAGCACAGCAGGTCAGGCAGCATCCGAGGAACAGGACAATTGATGTTTCTGGCAAAAGCCCTTCATCAGGAATGAAGGCAGGGAGTCTCCAGGGTGGAAAGATAAATGGGAGGGTGGTGGGGCTGTGGAGAATGTAGCTAAGAGTACAATAGGTGGATAGGGGTGGGGATGAAGGTGGTAGGTCAGAGAGGAGGGTGGAGTGGATAGGTGGGAAGGAAGGTTGGCAGGTAGGACAGGTCAGGAGGATGGTGCTGAGCTGGAAGGTTGGAGCTGGGGTAAGGTGGGGGGAGGGGAAATGAGGAAACTGGTGAAGTCGGGTAGTGAGGGAGTGGTGGTGAAGGAGGCCCAAGACCTGCATGTCCTCAGCAGAGTGGCAGGGGGAGTTGAAATGTTGGGCCATGGGGCGGTGGGGTGTCCCGGAGATGTTCCCTAAAGCGCTCTGTGAGAAGGCGTCCAGTATCCCCAATGTAAAGGAGACCGCATTGGAAATTTTGATGGATGTGGAAAGCTCCTTTGGGGCCTTTGATGGAGTTGAGGGAGGAGGTGTGGGCGCAGGTTTTGCAATTCCTGCAGTAGCAAAGAAAGGTGCCAGGAGGGGAGGGTAGGTTGTTGGGAGGCATGGACCTGACCAGGTAGTCATGAGGGAATGGTCTTTGTGAAAAGCGGAAAGGGGTGGGGAGGAAAATATATCCTTGGTGGTGGGGTCTGTTTGGAGGTGGCATAAGTGTCAGCAGATGATGCGGTTAATGTGAAGGTTGGTAGGGTGGAATGTGATGACCGGGGGGTTCTGTCCTTGTTGCGGTTGGAGGGGTGATGTTTGAGGGCAGAGGTGTGGGACGCGGATGAGATGCGTTGGAGGGCATCTTCAAACATGTGGGAAGGGAAATTGCGCTGTCTAAAGAAGGAGACCATGTGGTGGAACTAGTCCTCCTGGGAGCAGATACGGCAGAGGTGGAGGAATTGGGAATTAGGGATAGCACTTTTGCAGGAGGTAGGGTGGGAAGAGGTGCAATCCAGGTAGCTTGGGAGTTGGTGGGTTTGTAAAAAATGTCCGTGTCAAGTCGGTCATCATTGATGGAGATGGAGAGGTCCAGGAAGGGGAGGGAGGTGTCAGAGATGGTCCAGGTGAATTTGAGGTCGGAGTGGAATGTGTTGGTGAAGACGATGAACTGCTAAACCTCCTTGGAGGAGCACGAGGTGGCGCCGATGCAGACATCAATGTAGCGGAGGAAGAGGTGGGGAGAGGTGCCAGTGTAACTACAGAAGATGGAGTGGTCTACATAGCCGACAAAGAGACAGGGATAGCTGGGGCCCATGCTGGTGCCCATGGCTACCCCTTTCGTTTTCTTTGCCTGAAACATCAATTTTCCTGGTCCTCGGATGCTGCCTGACCTGTTGTGCTTTTCCAGCACCACTCTAATCTAGACTCTGATTTCCAGAATCTGCAGTCCTCACTTATGCCATCTCAATGTCCATGTCATGTTCATGTTAACGTTCTTGTCTACATCCATGTCAATGTCCATCTCAATGTCCATGTCAATGTAGATGTTAATGTCCATGTCACTATCATGTTCATGTTATTGTCCATCTCAATATTCATGTCAATGTCAATGTCCATGTCATTATTCATGTCAGTGTCCATCACAACATCCATCTCAATGTCTATGTCCATGCCCATGTCATGTCTATGTCAATGTCCATGTCAACATCCATCTCAATGTGCATGTCAATGTCTATGTCATATTAACGCCAATGTCCATGTCATGTTCATGTTATTGTCCATGTCAATGACCACATCAACATCCATGTCATGTTCATGCCATATTCATGTTAATATGCATGTCATGTTCATGATATTGTCCATATCATGTCCATGTCATGTCCATGTCAATGCCCATGCCACGTTCATGTCATTGTCCACATCAATGTCCATATCATATTCATGTTATTGTCGATGTCAATGTCCATGTCAATGTCAGTGTCAATGTCCATGTGAATGTACATGTAAATGTCCATGTCAATGCACATGCCATGGTCATGTTATTGGCCATCTCAATGTCTGTGTCAATGTCCGTGTCGATGCCCGTGTTGATGTCCACGTCAATGTCCATGTCATGTTCACGTTAATGCCCTTGCCAATGTCCATCTCAATGTCCGTGTCAATGTCCACATCAACGTCATGTTTATGTTATTGTTCATCTCAATATCTATGACAATGTCCATGTCAACATCCATCACAATGTGCGTGTCAATGTCTATGTCAATGTCTATGTCAAATCATGTCAATGTCCATGTCAATGTTCATGTCATGTTCATGTTATTTTCCATGTCAATGTCCATGTCAACATCCATGTCAATATCCATGTAATATTCATGTTAATATACATTTCATGTTCATGTTATTGTCCATACCAATGTCCATGTCTGTATCAATGTCCATGTCATGTTCATGTTATTGTCCATCTCAATGCCCATGTCAATGTCCATCTCAATGTCAATGTCATGTTCAAGTTATTGTCTATGTCAATGTCCATGTTATGTTCATGTCAATGTCCATATCAATGTCAGTGTCAATGTCAGTGTCAATGTCCATGTCAATGTACAATGCATGGTCATGTTATTGCTGAAAATGTGTTGCTGGAAAAGCTCAGCAGGTCAGGCAGCATCCAAGGAACAGGAGAATCGACATTTTGGGCATAAGCCCTTATGCCCGAAACGTTGATGCTGCCTGACCTGCTGCACTTTTCCAGCAACACATTTTCAGCTCTGATCTCCAGCATCTGCAGTCCTCACTTTCTCCTCCATGGTCATGTTATTGTCCATCTCAATGTCCATGTGTCGATGTCCATGTCGATGTCCATGTCAATGTCCATGTCAGTGTCCATGTCAATGATCATGTCAATGTCAGCGTGAATGTCCATGTCAATGTCCATGTCAATATCCATGTCAATATCCATGTCATGTCCATGTCATATTCATGTCACTGTCCATGTCATGTTCATGTTATTGTCCATGCCAATGTCCATGTCAATGTCAACGTGAATGTCCATGCCAATGTCCATGTCAATGTACAAGGCATGGTCACGTTATTGTCCATCTCAATGTCCGTGTGTCAATGTCCATGTCGATGTTCATGTCATGTCAGTGTCAATGTCCATGTCATGTTCATACCAATGACCATGTCAATGTCCATGTCATGTTCATGTTATTGTCCATCTCAATGTCTGTGTCAATGTCGTGTCGATGTCCATCTCAATGTCCATATCATGTCCATCTCAATGTCCATGTCAATGTCCACATCAGTGTTCATGTCATGTTCATGTTAATGCCCTTGTCAATGTCCACGTCAATGCCATGTTGATGTTATTGTCCATCTCAATATCCATGTCAATGTCCGTGTCAACATCCATTACAATATGCATGTCAATGTCCTGTTCATCCCAATGTCCATGCCAATGTTCTTGACAATGTCCATGTCATATTAATGCCAATATCCATGTCATGTTCATATTATTGTCCATGTAAATGTCCATGTCAACATCCGTGTCAACGTCCATGTCATGTTCATATTATTGTCCATGCCAATGTCCATGTCATGTTCATGTTATTGTCCATGTCAATGTCTACGTCAAATCATGTTAATGTCCATGTTATGTTCATGTCAATGTCCATGTCATATCCATGTCCATGTCAATGTCAGTGTGAATGTCCATGTCAAATCATGCCAATGACTGTGTCATGTCCATGTCCATGTCTATGTCAACATCAGTGTGAATATCCATGTCAATGTCCATGTCATATTCATGTCAATGTCCATGTCATGTTCATGTTATTGTCCATCTCAATGCCCATATCAATGTCCATCTCAATGTCAATGTCATGTTCATGTTATTGTCCATGTCAATGTCCATGTCATGTCCACAGCAATGTCAGTGTCAATGTCCATGTCAATGTCCATGTCATGTTCATGTCAATGTCCATGTCAATGTACAAGGCATAGTCATGTTATTGTTCATCTCAATGTCCATTTGTCAATGTCCATTGTTGTGGTTCTGTTCGCCGAGCTGGGAATTTGTGTTGCAAACATTTCGCCCCCTGTCTAGGTGACACCCTCAGTGCTTGGGAGCCTCCTATGAAGCGCTTCTGTGATGTTTCCTCCGGCATTTATAGTGGCTTGTCTCTGCCGCTTCTGGTTGTCAGTTCCAGCTGTCCGCTGCAGTGGCCGGTATATTGGGTCCAGGTCGATGTGTTTGTTGATAGAATCTGTGGATGAGTGCCATGCCTCTAGGAATTCCCTGGCTGTTCTCTATTTGGCTTGCCCTATAATAGTAGTGTTGTCCCAGTCGAATTCATGTTGCTTGTCATCTGCAAAACAAATGTAGTGTACAAAATCCCATGCAAGGTATATTGCAGCTCGGCGAACAGAACCACAACAACGAGCACCCGAGCTGCAAATCTGCTCCCAAACTTTGTCAATGTCCATGTCAAAGTCCATGTCAACGTTCATCTCAATGTCTATGTCATGTTTATGCCAATGTCCGTATCAAATGTCCATGTCAATGTCCATATCATGTTTATATCAATGTCCATGTCATGCCTGTGTCAATATCCATGTCATGTTCATGTCTATGTCCATGTCCATGTCCATGTAATTGTCCATCTCAATGTCCATATCAATGTTCATGTCAATATCCATGCCAATGTCTATGTCATGTTCATGTCAATGTTCATTTCAATGTCCATGCCCACCTCATATTCATGTTAATGTCCATGTCATCTTCATGTTATTGCCCATGCCAATGTCCACCTCAATGTCCATGTCAGCATCTGTGTCAATGTCCATCTCAATGTCCATGTTCATGTTCATATCAATGTCCATCTCAATGTCCACGTTCATGTTCATATCAATGTCCGAGTCAATGTCTGTGTTAATGTCCATGTCAATATTCATGTCAATGTTCATGTCAATGTCCATGTCAATGTCCATGTCAATTGAGTCTCAAATTATTGACAACATGGCAGTCCTCTCCTGCCTGAGCTGAGCAGTGCCTGGTAGCTGGCAGTCCTCTGTGTGGTAGTGGTCTGGTTTCTTCCTCGAGACCTGGCAGTGATCCACTTCAGGTTCTGAGTTAGCTAATACTCCCATCGAGGCATCACTATCTGAGCTGGTATCTCGTTAATGAGGCAAGTTTGGGACGATAGCATGAGAATTCTTGCCAGGCCTAATGGACGGAAACCTCCATGAATCTCAATGGAAATGACATGGTTTCTGGTAAGAGTCAGCCCATTTACAATTTCATTTCTTCATCAATTTGGCAATTTCCTTTACTGACTTGCACAGAATGCAATGAGACACCTTGGCCCAGACTCTCATTCTTTGCTACTTTCTATATTTGTACATGAACTTTCTTGATATTTTCCATCTTGCTTGTTTAAAGATCTTGTTTAGAATAGATATCATGACCTATTATCATTAAATCTCTGTTTACTCTGAAATCCGATGACTAATGTATACTATAGCCTGTCTTAACGTGGGTGCGGTATACGATCTTCTAACTAGTTTATCACAAAATCTGTCCATATTTGTTTGTCAACAACAACAGCCTGCACCTTTAACAGTGAAACATCCTGAGATACTTCCAAGAAGCTTAATTAAACAAAATCTGGCACTGAGCCACATAAGGGATCATTAGGACAAGTGACCACAAGCTTAAAGCCTCAACACCAGAGTACGTCCTCAGCCCCTGCTATTATACTAACCGAGATGTTCAGGGTCACCTTAAAAATGTACATTGCGAAAATGGGGCTGGTCATACTTAGACAATTGAAAGTGCGACTACGCGTTATTGATATACTGCATCAGCTGGATGGTGGAGGATTCGAAGTATAAATACAGGGCCCTCCTTATGTAGAAGAACTTGGCTGGCATAATAATCAGAAATAAAGAGGAGGCAAGGTGAATGTCTAGCTTTCTGCTCATTTGTAAAAGTTATGTGGTGAGTGCTAATGGCTCTTGTGTAATCCTGCTGCATCAGTAATTTGTACCTCTGCAGACATACAGTTAGCAGACACTGAGTGACAAAACATCAATCGGCCTTGTGAGCTCTTCAAAGATACCAGGCAAATGGAAGAAGGGTCATCTCTGAGAAAGACCTTATAGAAATGAGGAGTGTAAACAAGCACTGACTACATTATAAATCATTTCAGATCAATGCACAGTGTTTTAGACCCTCCATAAACCCTGAATGATATAAAGCTTTGTGGTGTGTTTTAATATTATTGGTAAAAACCGCTGTATGTCATTTACTCAAAGAAGGTTGAAAGGTTCCCTTTAATTATCATCTCTGATCCAAGATTGCATTTCAACAAAACAGATTCACTGCTCCCTCTGAATCCGAGGAAGTAATGTTGTCAATTCCTTCTTGGTGCTCCAAGACAAGCACTGAAAGGGTTTTGTGTTCTTGCTTCCTTTGTTCAGTTGGTAAAAAGTGTTGGTGTGGTATTCGGCATTTGGAACAGAACCTGTGCTGAATTGGCTACTTTCAGTGGGTGTGTCAGGAAGGATGCTGCAACTGCTGGTAACACACCTGGCCGAGGTAAAAGGAGCCTGTCCCTTCTTTGAAATCCCGTGAATTGGCCGTGAATGCCACTTTAGCAGAAGAACCAGCCAATTGCAACTCATCTATTTATTCTTGTATGAGACGTGGACATTGAAGGCACACATGGTAACCCACGGAATGGAGTTACATCTCCAGGACGTTTCAGAGAATAGCTAAGAGTCAACCATAAACCTGGAAATCTGGAGTCACATGTAGGCCAGATCAAGTAAAGGTGGAAGATTTCATTCCCTAAGGACCTCAATGAACCAGATGGTTTTTATGACATAGCCATGATTAGACAAACTTTTATTCCCAGATTTTATTGAACTTAAATTTCACTATTTGCTTTCATGAGATTGGAACTCACATCTCAAAATGCTACCTCTGGAATATTAAGGAGAAAGTGAGGACTGCAGATGCTGGAGATCAGAGCTGAAAATGTGTTGCTGGAAAAGCGCAGCAGGTCAGGCAGCATCCAAGGAGCAGGAAAATCGACATTTCAGGCATGAGCCCTTCTTCAGGAACCTTCTTCTCCATTCCTGAAGAAGGGCTCATGCCCGAAACGTCGATTCTCCTGCTCCTTGGATGCTGCCTGACCTGCTGCGCTTTTCCAGCAACACATTTTCAGCTCTGGAATATTAAGCCAATGACGTTGCCACTGAATTCCTATCTGATCAGATTAAATCTGGTGCTAAATGTTGGGCTGTCGAAAAATGCATCAGATACAAAATGTCAGCAACACACAGTAAACAGCCAGCCACATTATCACATTCCCATAGAGAGCTTAAGCATTGATTACCCTTCAATTTTAGCTTAAATTTTCCAATCGTGAAATAAATGATTATTGGACTCAGATAAAATGACATTAAGAACATACTTGAAAAATACAAAGAGACATGTTTTAAAATATGTGGAATCATATTGCAGAAATGTTGTATTCCAAAGAAATAAAATTAGCTTCTTAGGAGCAGTGAGGATGTTTAATAGTGATTATGAAGATTGTATACTATTAAATAACCAGTTGCACTCCTTTCAACAAGATGTAACTTTTCAAGCTTTTGTAGTGATCTGACAGTGAAATAATAGGTAGACAAGCTAGATGCTGCAAGAACACAGCAAGCCAGGCAGCACCAGGAGATGGCAAAGTCAACGTTTTGCGTGTTGACTTCTCCACTTCCTGATGTTATGAGAATGTGAGGACTGCAGATGCTGGAGATCAGAATGTGGTGCTGAAAAAGCACAGCTGGTCAGGTAGCATCCGAGGAGCAGGAGAGTCGATGTTTCGAGCATAAGCTCTTCATCAGAATGAGGCTTCGGATACTGCCTGGCTTACTGTGTTCTTCCAGCCTCCTGCCTGAATTCCAGCATCTGCAGGTTTTTTTTTGTCTGTAGTAAAATAATAGAAATTTTCATTGCTTTAGTGATTTCTAATTGATTGCAATTTGAGGGAGGGGATGTCAAAAGTGCCTTCTGTGGAGAAGCCATGCAATCAACTGATTCAACATTAGGATTTTGGTGTTGTCCTGTGCAAATACAAGCCACTGACGTTAGCTTTAAATGTATACTGACAGTGAAGGCTAGCAATTTTTTGTTCCATTTTGAAACCCAGGCTAACTTAAATCTAGAAGAAAGTGAGGACGGCAGATGTTGGCGGGTCAGAGTCAGAAAGTGTTCTGGAAAAGCACAGCCAGTCAGGCAGTATCTGAGGAGCAGGAGTGTTGATGTTTCAGACATAAGTCCTTCATCGGGAAGCCCGAAACCTTATGACCAAATTGTTGACTCTCCTGCTCCTTGGATGCTGCCTGACCTTTTCCAGCGCCACTCAACTTAAATCTAGAGCTCGGCCATTCAAGAGGAAAATTAAGTTCTCCTCGCCCATGGTAGTGGAAATCTGGAACTTATCTTTGATGCAAGGTTTAGATGTTGGGGCTCAATTATCGTGGTGCATTGGTGTGGTTGGCTGGAATAGCATTTATTACTCAGCCCTAAGTAGTCTTGAACTGGATGGCTTTCTGGGGCCATTTCCAAGAGGGCAATTAAAATTCAACCATATTGCTGTGGGTCTGGAGTCACATGTAGGATAGAAAGGTAAGGATAGCAATCTTCCTTCCCTGAACGACAATCAACAATGATTAGGCCACAGAGGCGGTACATAATGTCAATTAAGATACACCTGGAGTAATGCATTCACTTCTGGTTATCCCACTGTAATTGCATGTGACAGTTTACAGAGAAGATTCACTAAGATGTTGCCTGGGCCAGAGTGACTCAGCTAGGAAGAGAGACTAGATAGGCTGGGGCTGCTTTCATAGAGCAGAGAGAGGCCAAAGGTGGGACCTGATTGAGGTGTAGTGTCATGAGTGGTGTAGTTAGGATAGACAGAGATAAATGCTTCCCCTTAGTACATTGGTCAATAACCCAGGGGCTCAGTTGGAAAGTAAGAAGAAAGAAATTTGGAGGGAATTTGAGGAACATCTTTTTCACCCGAAAGGTGGTGCATATCTGGAACGCACTACCTAAAAGAGAGGTCGGGGAGGAAACAGCCAAAATATTTACAACCCATTATAGATGAGAACCTGAATTGTCATACCAAACAGGGCTATGAGCCAAGTTGGCTCTCCAGCTTGATACAGAAAGTGGCCACTCAGTCTGTACTAGTTTCTACACCACTTGAGCCTCCTCTCATCTCTTCTCACCCAAATGTAAAGTTGAATCATTTGTTTCCTTCTGCCTTAGAATCCCTATAGTACTAATAGAGGCCATTTGAGTTTACACCAAACTCCCACCCCAAAGGGCATCCCTCTCAGATCCAAGCTCCCCTTATAATTTCCCCTCCATTTTCCATGGTCAATCCACCTAAACTGCATCTCTAGAAACCATGGGACAATTTCCCCCGGCCAATCCACCTAAACTCACATCTTTGGACTTTGGGAAGAAACCAAGGCACCCAGAGGAAACCCACGCAGGCACAGGGAGAATATGCAAACTCCACACAGACAGTCGCCCGAGGCTGGAATCGAACCCGGGTCCCCGATGCTGTGAGGCAGCAGTGCTGACCTCTGATCCAATATGACTTTTCTGATGTTGATTTCATCTGCTATTTGCTTGTTTTGAATGTATACCACACCTTCACCACTTATTGGGTGAACGAGAATACCTATTGGAGTCCGATGGCGTTTAGTTACACTTATTATCTCAAAGGAGAAAATATCGCTCCACATCTGAGCTACTAAAATATTTCATAATTTCAAAAATCCTCCAATAGTTCACCCCTCAGCCTTCATTTTTCATGGGAAAAAAAATCTGCCCTGTCAATCTTTTCCCAATATGTAAAGACACACATTTCTGCTTATTATGAAAGTTGTCCACCCTGTCTCCATATGCTGTCTCTATTCTGTGACCAGAACTGCACACAGTGCTCTTCATGCATTCCCTTCAATGTTAGATATTAGTTTGGTCTAACCCTCCTAATTTTCAATTCTATCCCTTCAGAAGTAAAATTAATGCTTGTTTTAATTCTTTATGAGTTTGCTAACCTGTGGCACAATCTTTAGTGATTGATGTGACATGCGAACACTCAAATTAGGAGCAAGAGTAGGATGCTCACCCCCTCAAGCTTACTTTTGTCATTCAGTAAGATCATGGATCATCTAATTGCTTCACATCCCTGCCTGCACCCGACAATCTTTCATCGCCCTGCTTATTGAGAATCTACCTACCTCTGCCTCGACATTTCTTGTTCTACCAACTTTTGAAAAAGAGTTTCAAGGACATTTTTTCCTTGATGTGAAAATAAAGTCTCCATATCTCTATCTTAAATGTGTGACCCCTTGTTTTTAAACTATGGCCCCCAGCTCTAGACTCTCCCACAAGAAGAAACATCCCTTCCACAACCATTCCATCAGGAGCTCTCAGGATCTTGTATGTTCCCTCTTACTTTTCTAAATCCCAGTAGGCATGAACCAAGCATGTCGAACTTTTTGTCAGATAATAACATATTCTTTCCAAATGTTATTCAGATCCACCTTACCTGGACTGCTTCCAATCCATTAAATAAGGAGATCAATATCACACACAATTCTCTGGAGGTGGCCCCTGTATAACCTCCCTAATTTTGTATTCAGTTCATCTCATCATAAACCATATCATTCTATTAGCTTTTCTAATTATTTGCTATATTTGCATACAAACCTCTTGTGATTCATGCATGAGTACAGCCAGATCCCTTTTTAACTCAGAGGTCTGCAATCCCTCTACAATTAAATATCCTGCTACTTTTTATTCTTCCTGCCAAAATGGACAATTTCACATTTCTCACATTTTGTTCTATTTGGCAATCTTTATCCACTCACTTAACCTATTGATATCCCTCTGTAGCCTCTTTATAATCTGAGATCCCTTTGTTCCTCTACTTCATCTAAACTTGCACCTTCTAAGTATTGTGACCTCTCCATTCTTCTTGTCAAAATGATCATTGCAGATTGAAGATTGTCATCTCTGTGAAGATGAAGTAATCAGAAGCATGATTAAATGTGTCACCTACGGGCCACTATTTGGAGAGACAACACGAGAGCTCAGAAGCTGCAGGATGGCATAGAGCTGATTTTCTCTCACCTTGAACTGTAAGTTTGCACCAACAAGTTCGTAAGTGCAATGCTGTTTTTGCTGGGTGATGTGGAGTTGGGAAGCCAAGTTATCAGTAATCATACAGCACTTACAATCTACTATGGTATTTGTGTGGTAATACTTGTGACGCATTCATTGGATAAGGTCCATTGCCAAAGTTCCATATAGAGGCATTCCATGACTCTCCTTGTCAAGGTCCTCCATGTCCCACTGAGTGGAGGGCTATGCTAAACCATACCACCCATTTGCATTTGGGTCTTAATCTATCAAGAAAGCTCAAGGTTCACTCAGGTGATCCCTGGTGTGGAGAGACTGACTTATGAGTGAAGGTTAAATAGGTTGGGCTTCTACCTACTGGAGTTCAGAAGACTGTGAGGAGATCTCATTGAGACATATAGTATTCTTAAGGAGCTCGACAGGGTAAATACTGAGAGGATGCTTCCCCTCAGGGGAGAGTCTAGGACCAGAAGGCAAAGTCTCAGAATGAACTTCTTGTCACAAAGGGCTACGGGGGCAAAGTCCTTGTGTGTATTTAAGACTGAGGTAGATTCTTGATCAGTCAGGGAATCAAAGGTTATGGGGAAAGGGCAGGAAACTGGATGTGAAAGGAAGGTGTTTCCTGAGTCAAGTTCTTTTGCGACATGTCTTACTCTTCTGTGATGCCCTCCTGTTCCACCTCCCTGTTGTTACACTTGCTCCTGCTCCCTGCTGTCCAACACAGGACCCACATCCACCAGGCCTGAAGGCAGCTCTGCTAGACTGTCCATCAATGGTGAAAGCTTTGTTTTAAGACCAAGCAATCAAAAGCACAGGACCAGGGAATGTTTCTGCTCAGCGAGTAAACAAGTCTTCCCCAAGTCAAAAAACACACCAGAAAATGAGCTCAGAGGTTGACCGGGTTCCTGAAGTAACAAGGTATGGAACCGACAACACTATATTATTCCTATAGATAGCAGGAGGTGAAGGGTTCTTTTTGTCTTTAGCTCAGTAAAATGCTTGGTGAGTCAGGCACGAGGGCATAGTAAAAACAGAAAATGATCCTCGAAGATACAGAGGTCAGGTAAGGTCACCAAAGTCCCAGAGGGCTGCTCCCTCTTTAGACAACAGGTGTGCTTCACCTGAGGAACACCATATTAATAATTGTGATGCCAAGGTATACAAAGCTGTGGGCCAAGTGTGGGAAAATGGAATTACAAAAGTTAGATGGCTATTTTTGACCAGCACAGACTTCATGGACCAAAGGGCCTTTTTCTGTGCTGTAGACCTCTATGACATCAGGCAAGGAGCAAGGCTGAGATGGTGGGACTTCCATGTTAACCTCAGCCTGGTAGCAGGAATTAAGCCTATGTTGTTTAGTGTCACTGCATTACAAACCGGCCATTCAGCTAACTAAGCAAACACAGGACTGCAATTTGACCAAGTTATTCCTTGCTTCAAGTTGTTTTGGTGCAGTCTGCATACCTAATGGAAAAGGCGAAACTGAGGACTGCAGGTGCTGGAATTGGAGTCAAGAGTGTGGTGCTGGAAAAACACAGCAGGTCAGGCAGCATCTGAGAAGCAGGAGAGTCAACATTTTGAGCAAAGGCCCTTCATCAAGAATGAGGCTGTGAGCTGAAGGGGTTGTGAGATAAATGGGAGAGGGGTGGGGCTGGGAGGAAGGTAGGTGAGAGTGTGATAGGTTGGTGAAGGTGGGGGTAAAGGTGATAGAACAGAGAGAGGGTGGAGCGGATAGGTGGGGAAGGAAGATGGACAGGTCGGACAGGTCATGAGGGCGGTACTGAGCTGGAAAGTTGGTACTGGAATAAGGTGGGAGGGAGGGAAAATAAGGAAATTAGTGAAATCCACATTGATACCATGGGGGTTGGAGGGTTCCAAGGTGGAAGATGAGGCATTCTTCCTCCAGGAGTCGGGTGGTTAGTGAGTGGAGGAGGCTCAGGACCTGCATGTCCTTGGCAGAGTGGGAGTGGGAGTTGAAGTGTTCGTCCACGGGGTGGTGGGGTTGGTTGGTGCAGGTGACCCAGAAATTATCTCTGAAGCACTCTGCGACTAGGCGTCCTGCCTTCCAACTGTAGAAGAGATGCTATTGGAAGCAATAGATACAGTAAGTGACATGTGTGGAAGTGTAGGTAAAACTTTGATGGATGTAGAAGGCTCCTTTGGGGCCTTGGATGAAGGTGAGGGAGAAGGTATGGGCACAGGTTTTGCAATTCCTGCAGTGGCAGCGGAAGGTGCCAGGAGGGGAGGGTGAGTTGGTGGGGAGAGTGGGGGGGGCTGGGCATGACCTGACGAAGCAGTTGCGAAGGGAATGTTCTTTAAGGAAAGTGGATAGCAGTGGGGAGGGAAATATATCTCTGGTGGAGGGGTCCGTTTGTAGGTCGCAGAAGTGGCGGAGGATGATGCAATGTATATGGAGGTTAGTGGGGTGGAAGGTGAGGTCCGGGGGTTTCCGTCCTTGTTGCAGTTAGAGGGTTGGGTTTCGAGGGTGGAGGTGCAGAAAGTGGATGAGATGCGCTAGAGGGCATCATCAACTTCATGGGAGGGGAAAGAAATTGCGGTCCTTAAAGAAGGAGGCCATCTGGTGTGTTCTGTGGTGGAACTGCTCCTCCTGGGAGCAGATGTGGTGGAGGTGGCGGAATTGGGAATAAGGAATAGCATTTTTTCAGGAGATAGGGTGGGAGGAGGTGCAGTCCAGATAGATGTGGGTGTCGGTGGGTTTGCAGAAGATGTCAGTGTTGAGTTGGTCACCGTTGATGGAGATGGACAGGTCTAGGAAGGGGAGAGAGGTGTCAGAGATGGTCCAGGTGAACTTAGGGTTGGGATGGAATGTGTTGGTGAAGTTGATGAACTGTTCAACTTCCTCTTGGGAGCATGAGGTGGTGCCAATACAGTCATCAATGTAGTGGTGTAAAAGATGGGGAGTGGTGCCAGTGTAACTGCGGAAGATGATCTGTTCCATGTAACCAACAAAGAGACAGGCATAGCTGGGGCCCATGTGGGTGCCCATGGTTACCCCTTTATTCTGGAGGAAGTGGAAGGATTCAAAGGAAAAGTTATTGAGGGTGATGACCAGCTCAGCCAAATGAATAAGAGTGTCAGTGGAAGGGTACTGGTGAGGATGTCGGGAGAGGAAGAAACAGAGGGCTTGGAGGCCCTCATCATGGCAGATGGAGGTGTACAGGGCTCGATGTCCATGGTGAAGATGAGGCATTGGGGGCCAGGGAAACAAAAGTCTTGGAGGAGGTGGAGGGCATGGGTGGTGTCCCGAACATATGTGGGGAGTTCCTGGACCAGAGGGCATAGGACAGTATCAAGGTATGTTCACTGAATGAAAATACTGGATTAGTGGTGCTGGAAGAGCACAGCAGTTCAGGCAGCATCCAACGAGCAGCGAAATCGACGTTTCAGGCAAAAGCCCTTCATCAGGAATAAAGGCAGTGAGCCTGAAGCATGGAGAGATAAGCTAGAGGAGGGTGGGGGTGAAGCGTCGATTCTCCTGCTCCTTGGATGCTGCCTGACCTGCTGCGCTTTTCCAGCAACACATTTTCAGCTCTGATCTCCAGCATCTGCAGTCCTCACTTTCTCCTTAGACCCAGCCAAGGAAGGAGGAATGGTTTTGGCATCCTTCTACGTACAAATACCACAGACAGGTGTGTACACCAGACTCTGAATGAGGACTAAGTTTGTCTGCCATACTGAAGCACTAAGCACCCACTTGACACCCAATAAACTGATATCATCTACTACACCATCTGGGAGAGTGAAACCCTTCTTATTGAGTCAAAACTGCACAGAAGGAAGTCACTTGGCCCATCAAGCCCATGCCAGCAGCCTGCAGCATCAATCTCATTCCATCCCCATAGCCTTGCAACTTTGCATCCCTCAAGTGGCCGTCCATTTGAAATGATCCACCGTCTCCACTCCAACCACCCCTCAAGGTGACAGGGTGAAGGTCATTATTACTTTGAGACATGGCTCACTGCAATTTTTGGGTTGTTAGTAACCCAGGAACAAGTTTTGTTAAGGCTCTGTGGATTCTTATTCATCTGTTGATTACTCATTGTAGAAAGCTATTTCCCACCTCTCAGTAGAAGAGGAATTCAACCCCAGGGTATTCGGAGAATCATAGAAACCCGACAGTGTGGAAGCAGGCTATTCAGCCCCTCAAGGCCACAGTGACTATCTGAAGAGCATCTCATCCAGATCCCCCTGCCCCACCCCATCCCTGTAACCCTGCATATCCCATGGCTAATCCATCTTCAGTTTGAGAGGAAATGAAAGATGTTGGCCAGAAATTTGGAAATTAGCTTAATACAGATCCAATGAGAGGAGATTTCTCCATTTTCTTTCACTTGAACATAGTTCCATATTCTCCCCCTCCACTTCCTCACAATCCCTCTCGATAACAGCAAAAGTCTGCCTACTATTAACCCTAAGGGATGACTGCCTGAAGAAATTGGATGAGCAATTTATCCTGATTTAGGTGGTAATATAAAATGAGTTCCATGTGAAATTTGAAGTGTACTGAGGTTTCAGTGATGGATTTTAAATGGCCGTGGAAATTGGATTCTCTCTCCTTTCTTGATATCCCTTCAGCTGAATGACATAACCTGTGTGAATTGTCCCATTGTTTTATGACAATCCACTCGGATGCCACTTTGTGAGCTCCAGCACTAAGTCCAGAACAGGTATTTTGGCTGTAGAGCTATCCATGATGCCCTTGTCTGTAAGTGTGCACTTTCCAACTGACCGGAGGGCCCTCAGATAGCAGCAAGGTATGGGAGAGATATTTGCTTCCTTCTTCTCTCCTGCTTCCCATTCCCCTCCTCATTCCCTCTCCCTTCTCCTCCCTAACCTGCTCATCCTGCCCTTCCCTTACACTTCTGTTGCCTCATTCAAAGGTGTTAAACCGGCAATATGCTTTACCTATGGGTCAGCTTGCTCAGCATAGGCCAGTGATTGAATGTGAGTTGGTCATGGTCTGCATCTTTCAGTTGCATGCCAATTATTAAAGCCACGGTACCTGCTCAGTTTGATCTCATGCTTCAATTCCTTTCTCATTCCGCTCCCCCTTCCACCCCCCCCCCGCCAACCTTTCACATAACTCCACACATGTCTATTAAATGCCAATATAATCGTGGAACCTTGGTAAGTCTCTGGGGTCAATTATTTGCCCGTCCTGCCACCTTCCTTTCCACTTTCAGAGAGTGGAAATCAACTTCTGGAGACTGGAACATAGGATGCGATTTCCCCTTTCTGAAATTAAACTATGAACCCCTGAGAATTAAACCATGAACAGATACAGTAAAAGCTCCCAAATTCAAAGAAGTGTTAAAGCATAGCGGGAGTCCATTTGGTCCATCGCCTCTGTACCAGCTTGTTGAATGAGCGTCTATACATAGAGCCAATGTCCTGCTTTCCCCTTTACCCTTGCATATTTATCCTCTTGAATGCCTCAGTTGAACCTAATTAAAAATCACACAACATCAGGTACGAGTCCAGCAGATTTATAACCTGTTATTGTGTGATTTTTAACTTTGTCGATCCCAATACAACACTGGCACCTCCACCTCAATTGAACCTGCGCATTTCCAGGAAGTGCATCCCAGTGCTTAACTACTCACCGTGTGAAAAGAATTTTCCTCACTTCGTCTTCCTAGGTCAGTGGAGGAGAAGTTTGACTGAGCAACATGATGGCCCGTTTCATTGAAAAACCTGCCAGGACAAGACAGTGACTGCCACTCTGTCATCCCACAAGCTGCCAGTCTTGCTGCAGCCCCATCGTTATCACATACCACTCCCTCAGTACTCCCTCATTGTTACGGTCTTCCTGCTGGCTAGCTTCTTGTGAGTCTCATGGCCCCATATCCATTTCCCAATGGCAACCAGTCTCTTTGATTTAAACAAGTTCCTGCTCTCCTTACCCAGCCTCCCATTGAGAGGGTGGCATTATACAGGCAGCATAATCATTCCACTCTTGACCCACATCACCCTTCATAGTTACTGAACCACAGCCCTGGGGCATTCCTCACAGTCATCACACCAGCTTCCCTGCAACTCTCCCACAGCCACATCTTGTATTTACGTGGCACCTTTCAACATCCCTCAAAGCACTTCACAACGAATTATGAAACTAAGTGTGACACTGGGCCATGTAAGGAAATCTTAGGCCAGATAACTAAAATCTTGAATGATTGGAGTCATGGAGTATCTTATAGGAGGGAAGCAAGGTTAGGAAATGGAGTGGGACAGGGAGAAAATTCCAGAGTTTGGGGCCTGGGTAACTGAAGGTACAGCCAACATCAGATGATTTGTAATAATTGAGAGGATTGTGAGGTTGGAAGTGATTAGTGAAATAGAAAGGGTGCAGCAGCAAAGGGATTTTAACACAAGATTGAAAATATTTAAATCAAGATATTGCTTGGCCAATAGCTAGAATAGATCAGCGAGCTCAAAGGAACAGGACTCAAAATGAGTTCAGGTGAGAATTTTGGATCACCTAATGTTTGTAGAAGATACAGCGTGAGAGGCCTGTGGGCAGTGTACTTGAGTTGAAAGGTGTGGCTCTGGAAAAGCACAGCAGGTCAGGCAGCATCCGAGGAGCAGGAGAATTGATGTTTTGGGCATAAGCACTTCATCAGGAATGAAGAATATAGTGTACTTGAATCCAGTCTCCAAGTAACAAAGGTATGAATGTCAGTTTGAGCAACAGATGAGTAGGGACAGGGATGAAGTCAGACGATGATAAAAGGATGGAAGTAGGTGTTCTTAGTGATGGCATGAGTACGGAGTCACTTTTTGTGTATTTTCCCCATGTCCATTCCAAGTCACAACCTGTAGACAATGCTCTAATTGTTAGAAAGCACCAGATTTGGCAATGCCTTCAAATTAAATTCTTGTGTTCAAATGTTTCCCAGATCTCGCCTCTCTATAATATCGTCCAACACCACAACCATCTGAGATCAATGTACTCCTCCAACTCCAGCCTCCTGTGCATCAGCGACTTTAACACTGCACCATCGATGGTTGTGCTTTTAGCTGCCGAGACCCTGAGTCTGGAATACACCTGAACCTTCCTGTCTCTTTTTCCTCCTTCACGATATTCATTGCAAACTATCACTTTGTGAATATTTTGCTATATCTTATGAGCCTCTTCATCAGAGTTTGTTCACAAAGCTCCTGTGAAACACCTTAGGACATTGAAAGCACTACGATCTAATTGCAAGTTGTACCTGTGGTTGCAATTTCTGATGATGGTCACAGTGAGCAATGCCACAGGAGATCCTCTAGCAGCAGGTTAGTCTCCCACTAGTCAAAGCTGGTCCAAAGCTATATCTCTCTGACTTGATTTGGAGGTGCCGGTGTTGGACTGGGGTGTACAAAGTTAAAAATCACACAACACCAGGTTATAGTCCAACAGGTTTATTTGGAAGCACTAGCTTTCGGAGCACTGCTCCTTCATCAGGTAGTTGTCAACTACCGAAAGTTAGTGCTTCCAATTAAACCTGTTGGATTGTAACCTGGTGTTGTGTGATTTTTAACTTTCTCTCTGACTTATTATTGTAGCCCAGCATTAATGACATGTTGAGACACCCCTGCACAGTAAGAGAGGAGGTTCGAGTGTGGGAGTTATTTTTTTTTAAGCTGAATGGCACCAAAACCTTTGCAAAATAATGTTTGCGCATATACATTATCGAAACAGCTTCACATTTTAATAAAAAAAAGACATCTGTGGGTTTTATTCTCTCAAAATGCTGAGTTGTTAAGGAAGTCTATAAATATGAAAACTCGAATCTCATTATTGCTGTCAAGCCCGAACCTCCAAGTTGATAGCTGTAGCGAGATAAGTCATTTTTATATTCCACAGCTTTACAAGAGTCTGGATGCCTTTGAGGCGATGGCTTAAATGCTGAATGTGATTTCCTCTACGTTTTTATATGGGGCAAATGATCACACGGTGGCTGCTGGCAGCCCACATCTGCTTCATATCTGGCCATTCTCATCATTTAATTAGAGTAATTACATTCCTCACTGAGTCAGATCCGACAGGTGCCAGTGTTCTAATCTTGCCCAGGGTGAAGGCTGATACTGTAAACTTACACCTCAATTTTATAAGGTTACGTTCGCTTGTTGTGGGATGAATGTCCTCGCACAATTAGGAAATGTTCCAGTGATGAATAAAATGTGGCACCTTCCAGGGACCATAGAGCACACCAATACCCACTTAAACCCTGGCAGTATACTTACAAGATAATCTCAGTCCACCCCCTTGCCCCTGGATTCTGATTGATGGGAATATTTATGAAGTGGGTGAAATATTCTTGTATACTCCAAGACTGTAAAGCTGAGGGAGGGCGATGGAGTTTGGAGAGAGACAGAATATGAAGAGAGCATGGGAAGACAGTGCCAGTTAATTTGTTGCTTTTCATTTGTAGGATGTGGGTGTCACTGCCCGGAGAGTATTTGCTGCACTTGCCTTTGAATTGTGACCCTTGCTGTGTCATGATGTGGAGGTGCCAGTGATGGACTGAGGTGGGCAAGGCCAGAGGTCACCCAACACCAGGTTATAGTCCAACAGATTTGTTTGAAATCATGAGCTTTCAGAGCGCTGCCCCTTCAAGTGACCTCTGACCTTGCTGTGCCACGTCAAAGGGTAGTTCAGAGCCAACCAAACTGTTGTGGGTCTGGAGTCACATGTAGGTCAGACCAAGTAAAAATTATAGATTTCCTTCCCCTCGTTCATTAAATCAGCCAGCTTGGGTTTCAAGATATTGTTTGTGGTCATCATCAGACTTTTAACTACTCATTGTGTGGAATTCACATTCCACCCTCTGCCAAGGTGGGATTTTTATTCACTCACAGAGTATGGATGTCACTGGCTAGGCCAGCATTTATTGCCCATCCCTAATTGCCCCAGAGGGTGGTAAGAGCCAACCACACTGTGGGTCTGGAGTCACCTGCAGAACAAACTAGGTAAAGATGGCAGATTTCCTTCCCAAAAGGGGATTTGTGATGTGGATGGGTTTTTCCAAAAATGAATTGTAGCCATCATTAGACCATTAATTCTCGATTCTTTATTGAATTTAAATTCCACCACATCATGATTTGAACATTCACTGAGTTTCTGGATTAATAGTCTAGCGCTAATGCCCTTAAGCTATTGCCTGTCCACTATTTGAGCCAAGACCCACAGAATATTACCTGGTCTCAAGCATAACTAGTTTTACCACAATATCACTATACTGTCACCTCCCCTGTGGAAGGAATTGTTGGAGGGAACCTGCTGAGACAGGGAAACAAGTGCCAGCAAAGAAAGAGAAGGATGAAACAGAACATTATAGACTTTATCAAATCAATAGCAGTGCAGAGTGACAAAAGGCCTCTTTCTGTGATGCATGATGCTATAATTCTATGATTTTCAAGCACTTTATGATAGTTCAAGGCCATCAGAGAAATTGCACATTCATTGTCCATCGATTTAAGGTCACAATGCAATACTTAGGAGGGATGTGCCATTCTCCCAGTTTTTAAGTTCTTTAAAATGTTATTGCAATATAAAATGTGGTGAGTCCTTTGATGATTATGGAAAATGCCAAAACAATATCCATTACCTGAGAGTCCTTGCTGGGTCTCAGTCATGTCTGAAGTTGTAATCTGGACATCACAGTAATGAGTGACAATGCTTGTCAATATGTTAAAACAGCATGTTTATTGAAGATAATGATAATAATCCAACTATGGAAACAATTATGAATGGTAATATCAATGATAATAAAATTTCTAAAAAGAATTCCCTCCCTGAGGGCATTTTGAGTCTACCTACAGCGGGTAGACTACAGCAGTTCAAGAAGGCAGCTTACCACCACCTTCTCAAGAGCAACTAGGGACGAGAAATAAATACTGGCACAGCCAGCAACGCCCACATCCCACAAGAGAATAAAAAGAAAAGAAGAAAGAAGAAATGACAACCTCTTTGATAGGCGAGAGAGCATTTTGTAGATATGTATGAAAAAGGAAAAAAAATTATAACTTAATTATGGTAAAAAAACAATAACTCCCATATTGGTCTGCTTACCATGAAGAGCAATAAAGTAACTTCAAAGTTATTTGTCCATGTCAAGACTCTAAAACAAGAAAAGAACCCTTGGCACTAACATCACTAAGTCTCTGACTGGCTTTACATGAAAACTGTGTCTCCAGTCAGTTACTCCAACATTATGCTTTATCTCCATCTTCTCCAGGCATTGTCTGTTCACCACTCAGTGGAAGCAGCAGCGTATTCTGGGCACAGTGTGACTTGAAACTGAAGTTCTGGCTCCATTCCAGCATTCTGAGGCTTCCATCTATGGCTTCTCAAAGAAAAATGTCTGATTAACCCCTGTGCCATGATCTCACTCGGATATGGTTGAATCTGAATACTTCCCTAAACTCAAGTCATTGACCCATTCTTAATGATTCAGAAAAACAGAACAAAGAGTAAAAGAGAAATACAGCACACGAACAGGGCCTTTGGCACTCCAAGCCTGTGCCGATCATTAGGCCTTAACTAAACTAAAAAACAAACCGTCAGCCCTTGTTCAGTCCATATCCCTCTATTCCCTTCCTGTTCATGCAACCATCTGGATGCCCCTTAAATGTTGCCAACGTGCCAGCTTCCGCCACCTCTTCTGGCAATGCGTTCCAAGTTCCTACCACTCTCTGTGCGAAAAACGTCCCCCGCACACCTCTCTTAAACTTTCCCCTCTGACCTTGAACCTGTGCCCCCTTGTAACTGAAACTTCAATACTGTGGGGGAGAAACCTCTGACTATCCATCCTATCTATGCCTCCCATCATTTTGTGTCCCCTATCAGCTGCTGTCTTTCCACTGACACCAATCCTATCTTTTTTCACATTTCCTCAGAGCCGATGCCCTCAAGAGCAGGCAATTCCTGGTGAATCTTTTCTGCACTGTCTCCAACGCTTCCACATCCTTCTGATAGTGTGGTGACCAAAACTGCACATAATGAAGGGTGCAGGAGGGCATACCAGGAGAGGCATGGGATGTACCTAAAGATGAGGTGTCACCCTGATGAAACTATACCACAGGGCTATCTGAGCAGCAGACAGCGTGAGAAGTATGTGATAGACAGGGCTGGTGATACCACAACCAACAGACCAGATCCAAAGGCTGTCATTCCACCTCATTTGATTGGAAACCTTGCAGATCAATCATACAATTCACTGGAGGAAGATGAGGCATCACAGTCATCCTCATCCCCAGTGATGGGGGAGCTCAGCACATCAGTGCAAAAGATAAGGCTGAAGCATTCTCAACAACCTTCAGTCAGAAGTGCTGAGTGAATGGTCCATCTCGGTCTCTTCCAGTTATCCCCAGATACCAGCCTGCAACCAGTTCAATTCACTCCATGTGATATCAAGAAACAGTCGGAGCCACTGGGTACCGCAAAGACCGTGGGTCCTGACAACATTCTGGCAACAAGTACTGAAGACTTGTGCTCCAAAATTTACCATGCCCTTAGCCAAGCTGATCCAGTACAGCTACAAAACTGGCATCTCTCAGACCATGAGAAAAATCATACAGGTATATCATGGACACAGAAAGCTGGACAACTCCAACCTAGCCGATTACTGCACTGTCAGTGCGCTCTTGGTCATCAGTAAAGTGATTGAAGGTGTTAGCAATAGGGCTATCAAACAGTATTAACTTAGCAATAACCTACTGACAATTTGGGTTCCAACAGGGCCTGACCTCTTCATAACCTTGGTTCAAATATGGACAAAAGAGTTAAATTCCAGAGGAGAGGTGAGAGCTGACATGAAAGCTGCATTTGACTGACTATATCATCAAGGAAACCGACCAAAACGGGAATCAATAGGAATCAGGGAGCAAACTCTCCGCTGGTTAGAATCATACCAGGAAGATGGTTGTGGTTGTTAGAGGTCAGTCATCACAGCTACATGATATCTCAGGGTAGTGCCCTTGGCCCAACCATCTTCAGCTGCTTCATCAATGGCCTTCCCTCTATCATAAGGTCAGAAATGGGAATGTTCACCAGTCATTGCACAGTTTTCAGCACCATTTGCAACACCTCAGATACTGAAGCAGTCCGTGTCCAAATGCAACAAGATCTGGACAATATCCAGGCTTGGACTGACAGGTGGCAGGTAACATTTGTGCCACTTAAATGCCAGGTGATGACCATTCCATCAAAAGGGAATCTTACCATCGCCCTTTGACATTTAATAGCATTACCATAATTGAATCCCTCATTATCAACATCGTTGGGATTACAATTGAGCAGGATTAGTCATATAAATACTTTGAGTATAAAAGCAGGATACATTGCCCTGTGGTTTGAAGGGCAGTGCTTGTCACTGGCCACTTGGGTGTTTTTCATATCTTCCTGGTGGTGGGAATTGAATAAAGATTTGTGCACTTTGTGTCCTTCACTGTGTTTTACACCTGCACACACACACCATGGGTGCTGGGGAAAAAAAAAATAAGCACTACCGCACTTAGGTGGTAGTGTGGGGGTTAAATTAAAAAAACAAAAAAAAAGAGGAAAAAAAAATTTGAGAAAAAAAAAGAAAAAAAGAAAAAAAAATAAACAGGGGAGTGGCCACTCGGGTGTTAAAAAAAAATTAAGCAGGACCCCCCTCTTCCGGGGTTACATTAGAGCCCGGGTGTCCTTGGAGAAGGAGCACGCGGTGTCCACCAACACCCTGGAGTCGTTCAGGGAGAGGTGGGCGCCGCAGGGAGTGGAGTGTATTATTTAAAAAAAGAAAAAAAAAAGCAGGATACAGACTAGGAATCTTGCAACAGAAACTCACATTTTGACTCTGCAAAGCCTGTCTACTGTTGACAAAGCACAAGTCAGGAGCATGATTGAACACAGCTCCAACAACACTCCAGAAGGTTGATGTCATTCAGGACAAGGCAGTCTACTTGACTGGCACCACACTCACAAACTCTTACTCCCTCCACTGCTGATGCTTGGGAGCAGCACTGTATACCATCTACAAGATGCACTGCAGAAATTCACCAAGGCTCCTTGGACTGCACCTTCCAAACAGTTAAAATCTAGAAGGACAAGAACAGCCGAATACATCACCACCTACAAATTCTCCACCAAACCATTCACCATACTGACTTGGAAATTTTTTAGCAATTTTTGAGAAGATTTGTAGCTCTGGTTGATGATAACGTTGGATATCTATCATTGTTCCTTCAGTGTTGCTGGGTCAAGATCCTGGTGTGTGTGTGTGTGTGTGTGTGTGTGTGTGTGTGTGTGTGTGTGTCCTCTGAATGAATAATAATGAAAGATATCTCTCAAATATAAACCATCCGTTGATTACACTCAATTTCATGAATCAACCCATGTAAAACCAGTTGTTGGTCCAGCATGTATATTGATAGAGTAGGTGCAATTTCTCTTCTTTGCACAACTTTGCCAGAAGCATCTTGGGAAAAATAGCCTTGTGAACAGGGCCAAAGATCTATGGTTCAAAGTATTGCTATTGTTTACATTATTGATTAATTTTTACTTAATAAAAGTGCAATCATTCTTAGGTCTAAATCAAAGTTCACAGAGTTCAAAAACCAAAACATAATTTGCTGGAGAATCTCAGCAGGACTGGCAGCATTGTGGAGAGAAAGCAGCATTAACATTTCAGGTTCGGAAGAAGGGTCACTGAACCCAAAATATTGTTACCGCCAGACCTGCTAGGGTTTTCCTGCAACTTCAGTTTTTTTTTAACAGATTTCCAGCATCCAGCCCTTGGTGTTTTACAGAGTACATACGCAGTTTGGGTTTACTTTGAGACAAAAGCCAAAGTAGAAATGAGATACAAAGACAAAGTTGCGACATTAGTGATTTCTAGCTATAGGTCAACAGTCTCCCTCCCTTAGACTGGAGCCTGTAGGCTGATTCAGACCAGTGATTACTGACCAGTCCCTGTAAGTCATCTTGATTTGCACATTGCATCAGAATAGGGCTCTGTGGGGTATAATTTCGCTCAGAAATAAAACTGGTTTTATCAATTGGATGACCACTGTGGAGATAAACCGAGATTTTGCAGTGAACATTGAGTGGTTGCTATAGCAACAGGCTGATTGTCATGCCAATCTCACTCCACTAGTTGAATATATACCTCACTTTATTTGAAATATTACAAGCAGATCTCCCATAAGTCATTTCCTTTGTCACACACTATCATTTCAATAAATAGACAAATACCAGTAGCCCTGAGGTGTTAGTCGGAGTCCATTGCTGCTTTATTTCCCTGTGTTTTCTGCAGGAATTCTGTAAATTATTGCGTATAGTGAGAACTTGTCACAATACCTTCAGCCGGAAGGAAGAGAACATCAGAGTGTCCCAGATCAGTAACGTTTGACTTCTGCTGTGAAGTTAAAGAATAAATTGAGTCTTTGCCTTGATGCTGCTTTCAGTTCTATACCAACCTCTGAAGTTCCTTAATGCATCATTCTGTCCCAAATCATCAATCCTTTTCTTTATAAGCTGAATTTGAGGTACATTGAGGCTGGTGAAGGGGGCTACCTGATCACAGCACAAAATGTGAGTTGTCAATCTTAGCTTTCAGTCATGGGATGTGGCCATCATTGGGTAAGACCAGTATTTGCTACTCACCTCTAATTGCCCTTGAGCTAAGGGGCTTGTTTGGCAATTGCAGAGGGCTTGTAAGAGTCCATCATATTGCTTTGGGTCTGGAATCATATCAGATTTCCCTCCCTGAAGGACATGAGTGAAATGGATGGGTTTTGACAAAAAAACAATAGGAGCTCCATGGTCACCAATGGTGAGGCTAGATGTATAGGTCCAGGAATAGGCTCTTCAGCCCCGTTAAGGTTTTCCACCATTTAACAAGATCATTGGCTGATCTGTGGCCTAACTCCATATAACTGGCTTTGACCCATTTCCTTCTATATTTGAGGTTTATGAATTGAAGTTAAACACCACCATTTAACCATTGTGGAATTTGAACACATGTTCCCAGGGCATTGACCAGGGCTTTTCCATTACTACTCCAATGAAATCCTCACTGTGCTCCCATCACCACTTTGTCGTTCCATTGAACTAAAAGGAAATGACAATTGAGTGAGGAGTATAATGATATTACCTTTTACAATTGCCCCAAGTTTCTGAATTGAATTTGCAGATAGACAGTGATGGGCTTTATTAAACCCCTTTTGTTCTCAGCCTGAGCATACACAAGAACTGAGTATTTGGTATTAAATGTTTTTCTTCTCTACTTATTGGTTTTTAAGTAAGAGAGTGGTATTTGCAAACTGCTGAAGAGATGGAGGCTGGTACAATTGCTGGTAGCAAATTTCAAACAGAGTTGAGGAGAAACTATTTCTCCCAAAGGGGTGTGACTCGGTGGAACTCCCTACTCCAAAGTGCAGTGGATGTTGGGACGGTGAGTAAATTTAAGGAGAAGTTAGACAGATTTTTAATTGGTAATGGGTTGAAGGGATACAAAAAGAAAGCAGAAAAAGGGGGTGAGGAACACATCAGCCATGATCGATTGGCGGAATGGACTTGATGGGCTGAATGGCCTAATTCTGCTCTTTTATCTTATGAAATTATGAACTATTTCGAAAACATGTAGATGGGTATATGAATAGGAAGGGCTTAGGGGTTTATGGGTCAAATGCTGGCAAATGGGACCAGATTAACTTATGATATCTGGTCGGCATGGACGGGTTGGACCGAAGGGCCTGTTTCCATGGTGTACAACTCTATGACTCTATGACTTCCAGTCTAAAGGCTTAATTCTCAAATCTAGAATGACACAGTGACAACTGTCACACAGTGACAATTTCCTCGCCTGCTTATTTTAGAACATGGGAATTGAAACTACCAGCTCCCAGAGATTTGTTTATTTTTCATCCTATTATTTTCCTACTTACTCTTTTTGTAAGTTCCAGTAAATCCAATGAGTTTTTGCCTTTGTCTTGGTTTTAGGTTCGCCTGTTAAATCGGCAATTTTGTCCCCTTTGTTTCTATCACGGAAGGTGACTTGTCCACAATGAGAGAATCATAGATTCAGACAGTACAAATGAGGCCCTCAGTCCATCGAATCTTTACTGCCAAAAATGCATGGCTATCTACACTAGTCCCATTTTCCCACACTAGGCCAGAGCCTTGGATGTCCTGACACTTAAGTGCTCATGTAAGTACTTGTTAAACATTGCAAGATTTCCCACCTCAACTATCCTTGTAAGCGGTGCGTTTCAGACCCCCACCATTCTCTGGGTGAAAGTGATTTTCTTCAAATCCCCTCTGAACCTCCAGCCTTTCATATTCAACTTGCATCCCCTTGTCATTGATCCTTCAACAAAGGGGAATAGCTGCTTTTTATTCATCCTGGCCATAACAAGTGTACCTCGATCAGTTTCCCTCCCCCTCAATGTTCTCTGCTTCAAGCCTATCCAGCTTCTCTTCATCACTGAAGTGCTCCATCCCAAGCAACACCTCGGTTAATCTCCTTCGCACCTCTTCCAGTGCAATCATACCCATCCTCTCATGTGGCAGCCAGAACCTCACACAGTATTCCAGCTGTGGTCGAGCCAATTTCTGTACAGCTTCAACATAATCACCTTCCTCCTATAATCTATGCTCCAACTGAGAAAGGTAAGATTTGCATAGGCCTTCTTAACTACCTTATTGACCTCTGGATTAGAGTTGTGCTGGAAAAGCACAGCAGGTCAGGCAGCATCCGAGGAGCAGGAAAATCAACGTTTTGGGCAAAAGCCCTTCATTAAGAATTTTACCTTATTGACCTGTGCTGCCACTTTCAAGGATCTGTGCCCAAGCATTCCCTCTGTTCTTCTGAGCTTCCGAGTGTCCTGCCATTCACTGAGTACTCTCTTGTCCTGTTGCTTCTTCTAAAGAGTATCACCTACATTTCTCACATCTGCCATTCATTTCTATTCTTCTTGCTCATGCTGCCTGCATCTGATTCGGTTTTCTTTCACTCTCTCACTTGCCCTGCCTGCCTTCCTCTCTTTCTAAATTCTCTGGTTCCCACCCGCACTGTTTGCCCCTCTCCCGCTCTTCACTCTGTCCCTTGTGCAGACTCTTTCTGTATCTCAATCTATCTCTTTCTTATTCACTCTGTCTCTGGACCTCCCTCTATCTTTTGCTATTTCTGATTCTCTCTCTGTGACTTTCCGTTAATCTTTATCTTACTACTTCTTATTTTCTATATCTCTCTTGCTGCTTATCTCCATTCTTTTGTATATCTATATCTCTCTATTTATGATTTTTATTTATCTGTCATTGCTGACCTTTTTTTTTTATTCTTATTCTCTATCTCATTCTGTTTATCGCTCCATCACTCACCTGTTCTCTTTCTACACCTCTATGCAGCATGGTGGTTTAGTGGTTAGCCCAACTGCCTCCCAGTGCCTGAGACCAGGGTTCAATTCCAGCCTCAGGCAACTGCGTCTGTATGGGTTTGCTCTGGTTTCCTCCCCTAGTCCAAAGATGTGCAGGTTAGTTCGATTGGCCATGCTAAATTACCCACAGTCCCCAGGGCTGGGCGCATTAGTCATGGGAAATAGAACATAGAACATAGAACAATACAGCACAGAACAGGCCCTTTGGCCCACGCTGTTGTGCCGAACATTTGTCCTAGCTTAAGCACCCATCCATGTACCTATCCAATTGCCGCTTAAAGGTCACCAATGATTCTGACTCTGCCACTCCCACAGGCAGCGCATTCCATGCCCCCACCACTCTCTGGGTAAAGAACCCACCCCTGACATCCACCCTTCACCTTAAATTTTTGTCCCCTTGTACCCGGGGAAAAAGTTTCTGACTGTCTACTCTATCTATTCCCCTGATCATCTTATAAACCTCTATCAAGTCACCCCTCATCCTTCGCCGTTCCAATGAGAAAAGGCCTAGCACCCTCAACCTATCCTCGTACGACCTATTCTCCATTCCAGGCAACAAGCTGGTAAATCTTCTCTGCACCCTCTCCAAAGCTTCCACATCTTTCCTAAAGTGAGGCGATCAGAACTGCACACAATACTCCAAATGTGGCCTAACCAAGGTCCTGTATAGCTGCAACATCACTTCACGACTCTTGAATTCAATCCCTCTGCTAATGAACGCTAATATACCATAGGCCTTCTTACAAGCTCTATCCATCTGAGTGATAACTTTCAAAGATCTATGAACATAGACCCCAAGATCCCTCTGCTCCTCCACCTTACTAAGAACCCTACCGTTAACCCTGTATTCCGCATTCTTATTTGTCCTTCCAAAATGGACAACCTCACACTTGACAGGGTTGAACTCCATCTGCCACTCCTCAGCCCAGCTCTGCATCATATCTAAGTCCCTTTGCAGCCGACAACAGCCCTCCTCACTGTCCACAACTCCACCAATCTTCGTATCATCTGCAAATTTACTGACGCACCCTTCGACTCCCTCTTCCAAGTCATTAATAAAAATTACAAACAGCAGGGGACCCAGAACTGATCCCTGCAGAACTCCACTTGTAACTGGGCTCCAGGCTGAATATTTACCATCTACCACCACTCTCTGACTTCGACCGGTTAGCCAGTTCTCTATCCAACTGGCCAAATTTCCCTCTATCCCATGCCTCCTGACTTTCCGCATAAGCCTACCATGGGGAACCTTATCAAATGCCTTACTAAAATCCATGTACACTACATCCACTGCTCTACCCTCATCCACATGCTTGGTCACCTCCTCAAAGAATTCAATAAGACTTGTAAGGTAAGACCTACCCTTCACAAATCCGTGCTGGCTGTCCCTAATCAAGCAGTGTCTTTCCAGATACTCATAAATCCTAACCCTCAGTACCCTTTCCATTACTTTGCCTACCACCGAAATGCAGGGATAGGATAGAGTGGCTTGCTCTTTGGAGGGTTGGTGTGGACTTGTTGGGTCAAATGACCTGCTGTCGCACTATATGGATTTTATTTCTCTCCTTTTTCTGATTTTCTATTCATCTCTCACTGTTTATCTCTATCTCTGTTGAGATAGAGCTTCTCTGTTTGGAAACAACATCAAGACCCATCCTCTGCAAATAAAAAAGGCCATTTTGAAGCCTTGTGGCTTTTATCAATTACCTGGGAGCGTAGAGAACCTATAATTCCCCATTGCTTTCTCCATGGCAACACCTCAGCCAGTCAGGGTCTAGCTAACAACCAATCAGCACCTCTTTCACCATGGTATAAATTATTGTGGTAATTTGATATTTGACATGCTTGCATTTGTCCTGCTGAGTGCAAGATGAAGAATTTTGGTGCATGTTTTTCATTTCTGCAATATACATTGTAAATATTCATTTAAACAGCTTGACAAGGCCTTAGTGCCCACTGAAACCTCACCTTCATCTCTCTTTAGTAAGTCCACATTCACAGTGCAATATTTAGTATGTATAATAGAAACAGTACATGAATGTCTAACTATGAATTATATCTGAAGAAAAGTCGCAATAAACAAGATTTAGCAGTAATTAATGCTCTTGCCCCTGAAGGATTTTATAATCTGGAACATAAATAAATCTAATGGCTAAAATTTCTCTTTACCATTTAAGCCACATCATAAACTCAAGGGACACGTTTATTTTATGGGAACAAGATAATTAGATAGAGTTTGAGGTTTGGTTAAAGGGTTGTTAGAAGAACATGACCACATGTTGCCAAGCACCAAACATCTACTGTCTAGTACCTAATAACCACTCTCTCATACCTAACAACCATTGTCCAGCACCCACCTCCCAGCACCCAATAGCAACTGCCTAACACTTAACATCCAGTTACTGGATTAGTGGTGCTGGAAGAGCACAGCAGTTCAGGCAGCATCCAACGAGCAGCGAAATCGACGTTTCGGGCAAAAGCCCTTCATCAGGAATAAAGGCAGTGAGCCTGAAGCATGGAGAGATAAGCTAGAGGAGCTTAACATCCAGTACCCGTTGTGCAGCACCAAATATCTACTGTCAACATCCTCTGCTTGACACTTAATGTCTATCACTCAATGTCCAACACCCATTGCACAGCACCCAACATCCACTGTTCAACATGCACTGTCCAACATTCAATGTCCAACACTCAATGTCCAGCACCTAATACTTCACTGTCATTTAGGCCATTCTATTATTTACTATTTTTTACAAAAAGAGCATTGTTCTTGCACAATACAATAAACCACAGATTACATTGTACTGCTTCCTCCTGTCTCTCTTTTTCGCCTCATATCCTTATTTTTCTTTCTTTCTCTTGATCCCACCCCGCCCCATTCATTCCCCACCCCCCCACCCCCCGCCTCTCTCTCTCTCTCTCTCTCATGTCAAGTCCTTCTTTCTATCCCTGAAACCAGCTAGACATCACTGTCTAAATCAAGAATTGGGGCTTAATAACAAATGTGAAACTGTACTTGAGAAAGCAGCTGTATAATTTGTTTTCAATCCCTTCAAGAATCTCAGGCATTCTCCAGGATGAGAAGATGTTGCTTTCCAATTATACTGAAGTGACTGGGTACAACCCAAGGAAGTGTGTGTGCTGCACATGCTCACATACATGTGTTTTTGCTTGAGTTGATAGCTCTAAGAAAAATATTACCTCCAAGCTCAGTTGAAAGAGACTGTTCCCCTCAGTTTAGAACATTAATCAAAGTACTTATAGAACAAATAATAATAATGTTGGAATTGATTTTAATCATATTACTGCAAAATTTGTAACTTTGGTACATTTTTAATGTGTTATAAAGTTCATTTTCACTTGCTGTGCAGGAACATTGGCTAATGTCTGACATTTCTTTTCTCCAAACATCTTTCGAGTGACTTGATAGCTGTTGCCCTGGCTCCCCTTTTACTTCTGGTTAGTTTGAGAGATATTAGAAAGAATGCAAAAGGAATAGAGTAAATAATCAAGAAAAGGGTAGAGTGTGATAGTAGACAGGAGTTGCTACAATTGTACAAGGCATTAATGAGATAGCATGTGGAATATTGTGTACAGTTCTGGTTCTCCGACTTGTGAAAGGATATAGTTGCATTGGAGACAATTCAGAAGTCATTCACTAGATTGATTCAGAGGTAAGGGGTTTGCTTTATGAAGAGTGATTGAGCAGTTTAGACCTATACTCTGTAGTGTTTAGAAAAATAAGAGGAGATCTAATTGAGGTATATAAGATGCTAAAGGGAATTGACAAAGTAGATGTAGAAAGGACGTTTCCCCTTGTGGGGCAATCTACAACGAGAGGTTATAGTTTCAGGAAAAGGGGTAGCAGATTTAAAACAGTGATGAGGAGAAATTGCTTCTCTCAAAGGAATTTGTGGAATTTAAGGACCCAGACTGCAGTGAATGCTGGAACACTGAACAAATTTAAGGAGCTAGACAGATTTTTGATGAGTAATGGGTTGAAGGGTTATTGGGGGGGGGGGGTGGGCAGGAAAGTGGAGTTGAGGCCAAGATGAGATCAGCCATGATTGTATTCATTGGTGAGTAGACGTGAGGGCTGAATTGAGCAGTTCTGAAGAAGGGTCACTGGACCAAAAACATTAATTCTGCTTTCTCTCTATGGATGCTGTCAGACCTGCTGAGTTTTTCCAGAAATTTCTGCTTTTGTTTCAGATTTCCATCACACATACTTTTTATTTTAATTGGCAATTAAATCCCAGCAGGAAATTTTTCATCTTTCAATTGTCTGAATCACAGCAGGTCCAACCTTACAGCGTCAACATCTTCACCATGGGCAGGTAATAAGGCTGTGCTAAATCCACCCCAGTGAGAAAAATAATCAAACACTGTACAGTTGGCACCAATGGGATCCACAGCAGGAGTTGCTCTAATATTAGACACATCTCCCGATGTGGTCTCCTCGGGGAGACAGGATGCCTACGTCTGGATCGTTTCAGAGAACATCTCTGGGATACCTGCACCAACCAACCCCACCGCCCCATGGCTGAACACTTCAACTCCCCCTCCCACTCCGTCAAGGACATGCAGGTCCTGGGCCTCCTCCATCACCAAACTCTTACCACCCGACGCCTGGAGGAAGAACGCCTCATTTTCCGCCTTGAGACCCTGCAACTACACAGGATCAATGCGAATTTCAACTGTTTCCTCACTTCCCCTCCCCAAACATTATCCCAGTCCCAAGCCTCCAACTCGGCACAGCCCTCCTGACCTGTCCATCACCTTTCCCATCTATACTCTTACCCTCCTCTCTGACCTATCACCTAGCCACCTTGCTGGACATCGGAGTGCATCTGGGAAAATTAACAAACAGTGAAATTCACAACTAACCTTGGAGGAATTGTTGGGCGAAGTTCATAGCACAGAATCAGATAAGTTAATTGTTGTTTTAAGTCTGTCCAAGAGAATGGCTGCAGTAGTGAGTATAGTGGATTTTTTTCTTGATTATATGTTTTTGGAGATAAGTCTCTTGATTAAACTTAAAATATAAGCCATAGCTATTAATTTAACCTGGGGCAGTGTTTGTAGAGGAATAAGACTGTGTTATTTTCTGGGTCTGTAGATTGTGAAGGAGCAAAATTGGCCTTTACAGTGATATGTACTTCTTGTCAGATGTGGGAGTTTAAAGAGAGTTTAAGGGTTACTGCAGATTATATCTGCCATAAATGCTGTTGGATGTGAATCTTATCAGATCGAGTGGATCAGTTGGAGAGACAGATTGAAGTGATGAGGAATTTGCAACAGTAACAGTTTGTGATGGATGGCAGTTATAGGAAGGGGGGAAAGTCTCAGATACAGTCACATAGATGGGTTAACTCCAGGAAGGGTGAGAGAGGTCGGCAGCTAGTGCAGGAGTCTTTTGTGGATATAACCATTTCAAACAGGTATGCTGTTTTGGAAAATGTAGGGGGTGATCGATTCTTAGGGGAACGTAGCACGAACAGCTAAGTTTCTGGTATTGACACTGGCTCTAATGCAACGAGGGGTATGTCGGCTTCTAAGAGAACAATTGTGTTAGGGGATTCTGTCGTCAGGTACAGACAGACGTTTCTGTGGCCAGCAGAGAAAAAGCAGAATGGTGTATTGTTTCCCTGGTGCCAGGATCAAGGATGTCTCAGAGAGGGTGCAGAATGTTCTCACGGGAGAGAGGGTCCAGCAGGAGGTCATTGTCCACATTGGAACCAATGACATTGGAAGGGAAAAAGTTGAGACTCTGAAGGGAGATTACAGAGAGTTAGGCAGAAATTGAAAAAGGAGGTCCTCAAGGGTAGCAATATCTGGATTACTTCCAGTGCTATGAGCTAGTGAGGGCAGGAATAGGAGAATAGAGCAGATGAATGCATGGTTGAGGAGCTGGTGTATGGGACAAGGATTCACATTTTTGGATCATTTGAATCTCTTATGGGGTAGAAGTGACCTGTACAAGAAGGACAGATTGCACCTAAATTGGAAGGGGACTAATATACTGGCAGGGAGATTTGCTAGAACTGCTTGGGAGGATTTAAACTAGTAAGGTGGAGGGGGAGTGGGACCCAGGGAGATAGTGAGGAAAAAGATTGATCTGAGACGGGTACAGCTGAGAACAGATGTGAGTCAAACAGTCAGGGCAGGCAGGGACAAGGTAGAACTAATAAATTAAACTGCATAAGAACATGGGACTGGGATATCATAACAATTACAGAAACATGGCTCAGGGATGGGTAAGATTGGCAGCTTAATGTTCCAGGATACAAATGCTACAGGAAGGATAGAAAGGGAGACAAGAGAGGAGGGGGAGTGGCGTTTTTGATAAGGGATAGCATTACAGCTGTGCTGAGGGAGGATATTCCCGGAAATACATCCAGGGAAGTTATTTGGGTGGAACTGAGAAATAAGAAAGGGATGATCACCTTATTGGGATTGTATTATAGATCCCCTAATAGTCAGAGGGAAATTGAGAAACAAACTTGTAAGGAGATCTCAGCTATCTGTAAGAATAATAGAGTAGTTATGGCAGGGGATTTTAACTTCCCAAACACAGACTGGGACTGCCATAGTGTTAAATGTTTAGATGGGGAGGAATTTCTTAAGTGTTTACAAGACAATGTTCTGATTCAGTATGTGGATGTATCTACTAGAGAAGGTGCAAAACTTGACCTACTCTTGAGAAATAAGGCAGGGCAGGTGACTGAGGTGTCAGTGGGGGAGCACTTTGGGGCCAGCGACCATAATTCTATTTGTTTTAAAATAGTGATGGAAAAGGATAGACCTGATCTAAAAGTTGAAGTCCTAAATTGGAGAAAGGCCAATTTTGACGGTATTAGGCAAGAACTTTTGAAAGCTGATTGGAGGCAGATGTTCGCAGGTAAGGGGAAGGCTGGAAAATGGGAAGCCTTCAGAGATGAGATTACGAGAATCCAGAAAAAGTATATTCCTCTTAGGGTGAAAGGGAAGGCTGGTGGGTATAGGGAATGCTGGATGACTAAAGAAATTAAGAGTTTGGTTAAGAAAAAGAAGGAAGCATATGTCAGGTATAGACAGGATAGATCGAGTGAATCCTTAGAAGAGTATAAAGAAAGTTGGAGTATACTTAAGAGGGAAATCAGGAGGGCAAAAAGGGGACATGAGATAGCTTTGGCAAATAGAATTAAGGAGAATCCAGAGGGTTTTTACAAATACATTAAGGACAAATGGGTAACTAGGGAGAGAATAGGGTCTCTCAAAGATCAGCAAGGCGGCCTTTGTGTGGAGCCACAGAAAATGGGCGAGATAATAAATAAATATTTTGCTTCAGTATTTACTGTGGAAAAGGATATGGAAGATATAGAGTGTAGGGAAATAGATGGTGACATCTTGCAAAATGTCCAGATCACAGAGGAGCACGTACTGGATGTCTTGAAGCGGTTAAAAGTGGATAACTCCCAAGGACCTGATCAGGTGCACCTGAGAACTCTGTGGGAAGCTAGAGAAGTGATTGCTGGGCCTCTTGCTGAGATATTTGTATCATTGATAGTCACAGGTGAGGTGCCGGAAGACTGGAGGTTGGCAAATGTGTTGCCACTGTTTAAGAAGGGCAGTAAAAACAAATGAGGGAACTATAGACCGATGAGCCTGACCTCAGTGGTGGGCAAGCTTTTGGAGGGAATCGGGTGGGACAGGATGTACATGTATTTGGAAAGGCAAGGACTGATTCGGGATAGTCAACATGGCTTTGATATAAATCATTTAGATTAGATTAGATTAGATTACTTAGATTAGATTAGATTAGATTAGATTAGATTAGATTAGATTAGATTAGATTAGATTTTAGATTTTGTGTGTGGGAAATCATGTCTCTCATGATTGAGTGTTTTGAAGAAGTAACAAAGAAGATTGATGAGGGCAGAGCAGTAGATGTGATCGATATGGACTTCAGTAAAGTGTTCGACAAGGTTCCCCATGGGAGACTGATTAGCAAGGTGAGATCTCATGGAATACAGGGAGAACTAGCCATTTGGATACAGAACTGGCTCAAAGGTAGAAGACAGGGTAGTGGTGGAGGGTTGTTTTTCAGACTGGAGGCCTGTGACCAGTGGAGTGCCACAAGGATCGGTGCTGGGTCCACTACTTTTTGTCATTTATATAAATGATTTGGATGCGAGCATAAGGGGTACAGTTCGTAAGTTTGCACATGACACCAAAATTGGAGGTGTTGTGAACAGCAAAGAGGGTTACCTCAGATTACAACAGGATCTGGACCAGATGGGCCAATGAGCTGAGAAGTGGCAGATGGAGTTAAATTCAGATAAATGTGAGGTGCTGCATTTTGGGAAAGCAAATCAGAGCAGGACTTATACACTTAATGGTAAGGTCCTAGGGAGTGTTGCTGAACAAAGAGACCTTGGAGTGCAGGTTCATAACTCCTTGAAAGTGGAGTCGCAGGTAGATAGGATAGTGAAGAAGGCGTTTGGTATGCTTTCCTTTATTGGTCAGAGTATTGAGTACAGGAGTTGGGAGGTCATGTTGTGGCTGTACAGGACATTGGTTAGGTCACTGTTGGAACATTGTGTGCAATTCTGGTCTCCTTCCTATCGGAAAGATGTTGTGAAACTTGAAAGGGTTTGCAAAAAATTTACAAGGATGTTGCCAGGGTTGGAGGGTCTGAGCTACAGGGAGAGGTTGAACAGGCTGGAGCTGTTTTCCCTGGAGCATCAGAGGCTTATAGAGGTTTACAAAATTATAAGGGGCATGGATAGGATAAATAGACAAAGTCTTTTCCGTGGTGTCGGGGCGTCCAGAACTAGAGGGCATAGGTTTAGGATGAGAGGGGAAAGATATAAAAGAGACCTAAGGGGCAACATTTTCATGCAGAGGGTAGTACATGTATGGAACGAGCTGCCAGAGGATGTGGTGGAGGCTGGTACAATTGCAACATTTAAGAGGCATTTGGAAGGGTTTGGAGGAATATGGGCCAGATGCTGGCAGGTGGGACTAGATTGGGTTGGGATATCTGGTCGGCATGGACGGGTTGGACTGAAGGGTCTGTTTCAATGCTGTACATCTCTATGACTCTATGACCTTCATCTACCTATTGCATTCTCAGGTACCTATCCCCCAAACCCACACCCCTCCCACTTATCTCTCTACTTCCCGACCGACAAGCCTCATTCCTGATAAAGAGCTTTTGCCTGAAATGTCGATCCTTCTGCTTCTCAGATGCTGCCTGACCTGCTGTGTTTTTCCAGCACCACACTCTTGACCGCAACATCTACATATGTGCTGAGGTTTGCTGCTGTGGATAGCAATGGTGGAGTTTCAGTTGTCTTTCCTTACAGTGCTGACCATATGTTGGAAGGATTGACAAGATAATACTCAATCTGTTTGGCTCCATAACAAACATACCTTTCTTGCCTAGTGTGGGACTTAAATTCTGAGATTCTAGTTCAGAGGTAGGGACATTACCATCGTTCCTGTGTCGGCAGTAACTCACCCCCTGACTCCCCAAAGCCTGTCCACAATCTACAAGTCTCAGGTCAGGAGTGAGATGGAATACTCATCATTGCCTAGATGGATGCAGCTCCAACAAAACTCAAGAAGCTCAATGCCATTCAGGACAAAAATTGAAATTTCTAACAAAGCTCAGTAAGTCTGGCAGTATATGTGGAGAGATTTCCTCAGAACTGGACCTGGGTCCCTGGACCCAAAACGTTGACTCTGATTTCTCTCCACAGATGCTGCCAGACCGGCTGAGCTTTTCCAGCAATTTCTATTTTTCTTTCTGATTTCCAGCATCCACAGTTCTTTTGGTTTTTACAATCCAGAACAAAGCAGCCACTTGATTTGCCCCACATTTACAAACAACCACTCCCCGCACCACTGACACTCAAAGCAGCAGTGTGTACCACCTACAAGTTCAATGTAGAAATTCACCAAGCCTCCTTCGACAGCATCTTCCATACCCATGATCACTTAGAGTCATAGAGATATACAGCATGGAAACAGATCCTTCAGTCCTACTTGTTCATGCCGACCAGATATCCTATATAACTCTAGTCCCATTTGCCAATATTTGGCTCATATCCCTCTAAAACCTTCCGAATCCAGATGCATTTAAATGTTGCAATTGTACCAGCCTCCACCACTTCCTCTGGCAGCTCCTTCCATACACACAACACCCTCTGTTTGAAAAAGTTGCCCCTTAGGTCTCTTTTATACGTTTCCCCTCTCACCAGAAACCTATGCTCCCTAGTTTTGGACTCCCAGCCCCATGGAAAAGACGTTGCCTATTTACCCTATCCATGCCCCTCATGACTTTATAAAACTACATAAGGTCACCCCTCAGCCTCCGATTCTCCAGGGAAAACAGCCCCAGCCTGTTCAGCCTCTCCCTTTAGCTCAAACTCTCCAATCCTGGCAACACCCTTTCAAGTTTCAAACATTCTTCCTTTCGGATGGAGACCAGAATTGCACACAATTTTCCAAAAGTGGCCGAACCAATGTCAGTGTACAGCTGCAAAATAACCACTTGTATCGGCGCACTTTGTTTTATCTCTCATTCTTTGTCTCCCACACTCCTTTCTTCAGTTTTCTCCTTTTCTTGATTCTCTCTCAAACCGATATACCTTTTCCTCACATGTCCCTTCCCTTCTACTTGTTGACTCACTCTGTCACCCTAATCCTATCGATTGATACCAGGTGGTGAAAGGTCATGGAAGGTAAATGGGTTTAATCACATTTACTTCTAGAAGCTGCTGTTGTATCTGAGGCCTTATCTGTTTTAGTTACGTAGTTTAAGCAGAATGGGACCTGTTACAGGCATCATTTTGGCTCCCATTCTTCTGTAAGCATCAAACATACACTGCTCACTGTTTATTACACTTCAGATGTTTTCTTGGGTCTTTCACAGCAACCTATAATCATTGGAGTTCTGTTACAACCTACTGCTCTCTAGACATGATCAACAGCTTTTATAAAAGAGCAAGCATGCCTCAATCAGATTTAGGAATCTTAGTGCGACAGGCAAATCCAAAACAAGTAGCATGGGTTTTTAAAATTAAATTCAAAGTAAAATAATGTGTAGAAAGTGAAAAGATAAAAAAACAAAGAAAGATAGCAGGTTTTGAGAAGATTTACATGTCATTTATGAAATACTGAGCAAGAACTGTAACAAACACTACATTGGACGAACAGGCAGAAAACTAGCCACCAGGATACATAAACATCAATTAGCGACAAAATGACATGACCCTCTCTCACTAGTAACCTCACATACTGATGAGGAAAGACACCACTTCGACTGGGACAACACATCCATCCTAGGACAAGCAAAACAGAGACACGCACAAGAATTCCTAGAAGCATGCATTCCAACCGGAATTCTATCAACGAACACATCAAGTTAGACCCCCACCTACCACCCCCTGAAAAAAGAGCCGGAAGTTGCGTCACCACAGGAAATGACATCACTGCAGGAAATGACATCACCAATCCAAAGAAACCCAAACCTATAAATAGAAAGCAGGAATTGTCAGCAGTGCTTCGGCCGGAGGCTCACTGAAGATGTTACTTAGCAGGGTGATGAAACGTCTGGAAATGAACCTTCCAGCTCAGCGAGCAAACCTACATCCACAAAGAGAAAGATGTAAGAGAAGAGGGAGAGACAAAAACAGAAAAAATGTATTTTTTTAAAAAATCTCCATTCATAAAGTGTGAAGAAATGAGATTTTATACAGTGAGTGTTCAGTGCCAGAGAGGCTGGGGAGACTTTTTGCCCCATTCATTTCCACTTGGATAGATCAATTCATCTCCTTCTTTTATGTTTACTGTGTATCTAGTGAGTAAGATTAATAATTTCATGCTCACCTCAACCTGGGATTGATTTGGCAGAGCTGTTGGAGGAGGAGCACAGTAACTCGTACAGCACAATTACTTTTCAAATTCAGAGGTCGGGGAGTGGGAACTTGTTGTCTGGTTCACTGCCTAATAACAGTGAGTGCTGATGGTCTCATCATCATTCCTGCCACAACATCCAGCCTTCATTTGGGAATTTGATTCAGAAATATTTCATTGGTTATGGATTTGTTTCTGCACCTGTAGAAAATCTGCTTCCAAACAGTGTTAGTTCAGTCATGGCAACATTCTGTCCTAAACTGGGATGGAAGAGACGTGTGACAGGATGGCATTTCTGAAGGGAGCAAGAGAAACAAAAAGGAACAGAGACAAGTTCTGACAGACTGGGATTTCAGGCTGGGTGAGGACAGTAGCCAGCAGCTATCTTCTCAGGGGGATTAATTTAAGCACTAATGGACAAGCCTTTGTGAATGAAATGTGAGCTTTATAATTGAAGAATAAGACCAAAGGCAGAACAGCCCAATTTATTTGTAACTTTATTTAGTGCACGTTTGTACCCCGGGGTAATAATTTGCCCTGGGGAGGGATTCAATGTAGCATACGTGCATAGCCATTGAAACAAATGAACAGAAAGAAAATTATAATGAGGCCATGCAAATAGCTCTATGAATAACAACTGAAATATGACAGCCCTGTGCCAGTAACAATATAAGGTGCAATATTGAACAAAATGCAGCAAAAAAAGATTGTCACATTCATGTTTATATTCCAGTGATGGCAAAGTCCCAGGTCTGATATGTTTGTGTTGGCTGTTGACCATTCTTGTTCTTGAGAGTGAAAGTTCTCCAGTCCTTCTGGTTAAGCTGCCAGACTGTGCAGTAAAAATTTAGCAGTGCTCACTGTCACTGGCATGAAAATCCAAAAGCAACCACACATGTGCAGTTAAATGCAAAGGTTTGGACATTGCTTTCTGAGACATGCCAATCATCCACATCGTACCAGCATCTCGGCATCTACCCCATCATTCACATGCACAGACTGATGTGATATTTCTGTACTGAAACTGATATATTCAGATGAAACTTTAAAGGAAAAATTAATTATTCCTTTCTACTTACTTCCAAATCATCCTCACTTAGGGAAGTGGTAGATTATGCAGGACGTTGGTTACGCCATTTTTGGAATACTACGTGCAGTTCTGGCCTCCCTGCAATAGGAAAAATGTTGTGATACATAAAAGGGTTCAGAAAACATTTACAAGGATGCTGCCAAGGTTAAAGGTTTTGAGCTATAAAGAGAGGCTATTCTTCCTGGAACATCAGAAGCTGAGGGGTGACCTTATAGAGGTTTATAAAATCGCGAGGGGCATGGATAAGGTGAATAGCCAAGGTCTTTTCCCCAAGGTGGAGGAATCAAAAACTAGAGGGCATAGGTTTAAGGTGAGAAGGGTAAGATTTAAATAGAACCTAATGGTCAACGTTTTCAAGCAGAGGGTGCTGCGTGTATGGAATAAACTGCCAGACGAAGTGGTGGAGGCTGGTACGATTACAACATTGAAAAGGCATTTAGATGGGTATACGAATAGGAAGGGTTTAGAGGGATGTGGGCCAAATGCTGGCAAATAGGATTAATTTAGGATATCTGATCGGTATAGACAAGTTGGACTGAAGGGTCTGTTTCCTTTCTGTACACCTCTCTGCTCGATCACTGGATTTATAATCCAAAATGCTGAACTGAAGTTCTGGGTAAATGGGTTTGAACCACACTATGACAGAGAGTGAAATTTGATTGATTGATTGATTTGATTCATTATTGTGACATGCACTAAGACACAGTGAAAAGTATTATTTTGATGCTGTTGAGACAAATCATACCTTACAAAATTACATCAGAGTAATAGAACAGAGTGCAGAATATAGTATTACAGCTACAGAGAAGGTGCCGAGAAAAATCAACTCTAATATATGAAAGGTCTGTTCATTTAAGTCTGATAACAGTGGGAAAGAAGCAGTTCTTGAATCTGATGGTAGTTGATTTCAATTTTTTATATCTTCTGTCCAGTGGAAGAGGATGGGAAAGAGTATAACTGGGATGGGAGGGGTCTTTGGTGATGTTGGCTGCTTTCCCGAGGCAGTGGGAAGTGTAGACGGAGTCAATGGCCGGAAGGCTGGCTTTTATGTTGCACTGGGCTGACTAACAATTCTCTGTAATTTCTTGCTGTCTTGGGCAGAGCAGTTACCAAACAAAGCTGTTTGGTAACTGCTCATAAAAGGGGGGTATGCATCCAGATAGGATGCTTTCTACGGTGCATCTATAAAAATTGGTAGGAGTCATTGTGGACATTTGAATTCAATGAAAATTTAGGAAAGATAACTGGTCTGATAGTGACCATGTGACCACTGAAGTATGTTATGAAAACCCATCTGGTTCCCTATTGTGCTTTCGGAACAGAAACGTGATGCGCTTACCTGGTTTGGTCAACAATTTGGGCCAGGAGCAGGCAGGTCGGTCTAGTTTAGTCTGGGATTATATTCAGCATGGACTGGTTGGATAAAGGGACCTGCTTCCATGCTGTATGACTCTATGACTCCAACTACCCTCTGCGCAATTGGGGATGGGCAATAAATGCTGGCCTAGACGTGACAGCATTATTCATGAACAAATAAACAAAAACACTATGACTGATTACAAACAGGAAGTCTCATTCCTTCAGATTTTATTTATTGGTGGAGATAATTTTTTTAAAAAGTTGGAATAATCTGTTTATACGTTTTACATCTTTTCTCTCTCTTTCACCCATTCAATCCAAGCACTCTTTCCTAACTTTTATTCAGCTTTCTAATCCTGATTGACATTGTTCTAATTTGACATTTCATAATTCAGGTGCTCATTGACAGTTCCTCAGTTAAGTTGGATGGGAAATAACTGGACTTGCTTGTCCAGTTAATGACTATCCCAAATTCCCTTCCCAAGACACTATCGACACTGGAGCACATGGTGGTGAACAGAACTCAACTTGCAAAAGCTGAGAAAAGGACTACAAGTGCAATCTAATAAACAGTGGCTCCTTTGAGGCATAATCTATCCCAATAACTTTGTTTTTGCTTTCATAAAAGGGGGGTATGAAATTAATATTTTTTTGCCAGTATCAACAATGTACTCTGCCAGATAAAGAATAGTATGATTCGTCTGCAGGATATATAGTCCTTGTGGTGGGAAAAAAGAATATATTTTTAGTAATAACCTGAAGCATCTACTCACCACAGTTTGGAGCCCCAATTTCCAATGTCGGTCATGCTTAAGAGCAAGGCTCTTATTGAAGAGATGGTGGAACAGGATCACTCTCCACAAAATATCAGCAAGTAAAAATCTATGTAGCATCAGCTGTCCTGTTTAATGCACAAAATGCAATGGGCACAGACAGTGAATGAAATGAATGCCTATCATGGAAATGTGCAGTAAAATCAGACAATATGGCAGAAGCACTCAACAGGTCAGGCAGAACAGTTCTGAAGACAGGTAATTGATTTGAAACATTGGTTCTGATGCCTATAGGGAAGTGGAAAGAGACCCAGGCAGAGATGCGTATTTGTGGGCAGGAGGCCTGGGAATGCTGTAAATCCCGACCTCCTGCTGAGATTGTGAATCAGCGCCTCAGTTGAACCCAGGCGGAATCTTCCAGTATTTTAGATACGTGCCAGTTGCACCAAGATTTTTGAAGGGTCGCTCGCCATGAGGCCTGATGAGTCTCACTCCACCCCTGTGGTGCCCCCTCACCCAATTCTAGTCACCTCACCCCCCCCACCCCCCCACCCAACTCATCATTTGGAGAACAACTGGAAATATTGTGGAGTAGACTTGTATCCTTGGCACCAGTGCCAACATAAAAATCCAGTTATGCACCCAGACAAGTGTTGTAGGCCCAGGGCTATAGAATCATAGAGTCATAGAGATGTACAGCATGGAAACAGACCCTTCGGTCCAACCCATCCATGCCAACCAGATATCCAACCCAATCTAGTTCCACCTGCCAGCACCCAGCCCATATCCCTCTAAACCCTTCCTATTCATATACCTATCCAAATGCCTCTTAAATGTTGTAATTGTACCAGCCTCCACCACTTCCTCTGGCAGCTCATTCCATACTTGCACCACCCTCTGTGTTGGCCCGTAGGTTTCTTTTATATCTTTTCCCTCTCACCCTAAACTTGTGCCCTCTAGTTCTGGACTCCCCCACCCCAGGGAAAAGACCTTGTCTTATTTACCCTTTCTATGCCCCTTATGATTTTATAAATCTCTAATAAGGTCACCCCTCAGCCTCCAATGATCCAGGGAAAACAACGCTAGCCTATTCAACCTCTCCTTATAGCTCAATCCCTTCAACTCTGGCAACATCCTTGCAAATCCTTTCTGAACCCTTTCAAGTTTCACAACATCTTTCCGATAGGAAGGAGACCAGAATTGCATGCATTATTCCAACAGTGGCCTAACCAATATTCTGTATAGCCACAACATGACCTCCCAACTCCTGTATTCAATACTCTGATCAATAAAAGAAAGCATACCAAATGCCTTCCTCACTATCCCATTTACCTGCGACTCCACTTTCAAGGAGCTATGAAACTGCACTCCAAGGTCTCTTTGTTGAGTAACACTCTTGCCCTGCATGGTTTCTGATATTTGCCCAGATTCGGCGTACAAGGGGAAATTGGCACACTGCCGTGTAGGCAGGGTTGTGGAGGTCCTGAAGAGTGGAAGTGATGTAGATGTGGTGGGGAGGGTGTTGTCCTCAGTCACCGGGAGCGGTGGTGAATGCCAAGATGCCAGACCTTGCCAAACAGTTCCTGACCTTCTTCCCTCTGTCAACATAAGTGCCATACTCTTCCCTCTGCTTCCTCACATTCTCTCTCCGTCTCTCTCTCTATCCTTCTCTCTCTCTCTCTCTCTCTCTGTCTCCCTCCTACTGTACCTGTCGCCGTGCAAGGCTCACGCTGTGCCACTCTCACTATTGTCATGACATCTTTCCTCATTCTCCGTCCATCATCCACCCCAAACCCTAACCCCACTAACCCTACATGCCCTTTGCATTGCCTATCTTAGCTCAGAACACCTTCCCACCTGCCCCAACCCCCCAACTGGACCAGCTGTTCCACCCACTTTCATTTCCCTCAATATCAATATCTCTCTCATTCTGGGAGGAAAATTGCCCGCAGTGGGGTAGAAAGCATTAAGACAGCTGATGGGCTACCCCCATGACTATTAACATGGGGAACATGCTGATTCTGACTGGTACAGGTGGCTTGTTGACAGTGTGCAAACCCCTGCACTGGTGTCTAAGGATGGCCTTGACTTACTATGCCCAGATCCCCTGACCGAAGGCTATCTTCCTTGACTGAGTGCTGCTGCTAACCATGGCAACTTCCCTGCCTTTGTGTTGCTACTAAACAGCAAGGCAATACACCAATACTGTGAGGCTGGTACCTTTGGTCTGAATGGCAAGGCCCAAAAAGCCGGGGCAAGGCAATGCAAGGCAGGGATGCTGTGAACATCCAAGGAGACGCAAAGTGAGTGAGCGTTGGAGCCTGCAGATGAAGCCTAATGCAGTCCATGAGCTGGGTGCATGTCCCTGAATACACAGGATCTTTGTTGCAGCATTACAATGAGTTGTTATTGCACCCCATGGTACCACAATGAAGTCAGAAGCGTAGGTTTGAGATCAGGCATGAAGGTTCTTAGAGGCTGGTACATGTTGGATGCCAATGTTCATGGATGTGAGGTGCATGCCCATGGATCATGCCCTGAGATATTGGTGCCAATGCAAAAGTCCTTTAGAACAAAGGGTAAAATAGAGCCTCTCTGATTTCCATGTTGAGAATTCCCGGCATTTAGTTTAGTTCCAGTGAGTGGCACAATAGAAAGCTGCATATGAATAGGGTGAGATGTGCAGTTAATCAGGTTAATAACCACTGATAATTCCCCTGAACATGCTGCTGCCAGGTGCGAATCTCACCTGGAACTCAGTTTGAAGATGTAGTGGGTTGCCTCTGATGTTAAGGTGGACTTCCTGTATGATTCTGCCACATTTCTCACACGTGGTTTAGGACCCTGTAAGATACTGCCCAACCCAGTCTCACCACACGCCACACAGTCATATTGAGGGTCGGCCTGGGTATAGCCTGGACCAAAGGGCTACACTAAAACAAAATAACATCTGGAGATCACCCAGAATAGAGACGTTATCCAGGAGCCACATAAAAGGAAATAGCAGAAGTGATAGTTGTCCCAAGGTTCAGATGACTTCTAAGAAGGTTCTGATTTCACATCAAGGAAATAATTCTGTCCAACCTCCCAACTCAGACAAATTGCCTTGGAGGTGGGAGGTGGCATTTTTGTTTTAATTGTCACGAGCATCATGGCCAAATCCAAACCTACCACCACTCCAATGCCCACCATCATGAGCAGCTGAACGTGCTGTCAGACAGCAATCAGGAACGGAAATCCTGCAACCTGTCCTACAGGTGTGACCTTCTGGTCTGCATGCAAGTTCAAGCCGGACTGTTATGTTTTCTGTAAAGTTACGCAACTTATTACATTGTACATGATGGTAAGGCTACAGTGCAACAAATTCTGAGTGGTCCAGGTTCTAAACTCTTTGCAGAGCACCATGACATGACTACCAAGGTCACAATGGTATTTTGGCTTAGAGTACAGGTCACAGGGAAAGGACTGGGATGAGGAGAAATTTCTTCACCCAGAAAGTGGTGAGCCTGTGGAATTCACGATCACAGATGGGGTTGAGGACAAAACATTGAATGTTTTCAAAAGGTGTCAGATTAGTTCTTGGGGCTAAAGAGATCAAAGGGTGTGAGGACAAAGCAAGAAGAGAGCTGGATAAATCAACCATGATCAGCTTGAATGGTGCAGCAAATGCTAGAGGCCGAATGTCCTACTCCTGCTTCTATTTTCTACATTTCTATGTTTAGCTCAGAGGTTCGTGATTTGTTAAAACTCACTAACATCTATCTCGACACTGCCTCAATGTTTTAATCTGGCCTCAGTCCAGTTGTGGAGCCATTGTCACAGATTGAGCTAATTCGACCAACACAAAGCACCTCTTTGGTTATAATATAACAAGCACTTTCAGTCAGATGGCATTGGAGCTTTGTTACAGGGGCACAGCTTCTGTTCTGTTGCTGAGGAAGTGTTAACATTCACAGCGCACTTGCCTCATTTTGACGCCTCAACAACATCAAATCCACAACAGGCTCCAACACAGAAGCAGGCATTGTCATTTGCCAGCCTTATTAAATGTAGACTTCCAACCAGCTGCAGTATCCTTTACTGCCCCGATGATGTATATGCCTGTGGAAGGTCAACTGCATAAATCCAAAACTGCCAGCCAGTAAACTCCACGCATGTCAGCTATTTTGAAAGTAAAGCCTTCAGCACCAGGTTGTTTTAATAAAATTAAACAAAAGCATTCACAGGGAAAGGGACTGCCAAGTGAAAGAATGACGGAAATTAAATGGACCATTGGAATTATTTTTGTGCTCCACTTTTCAGCTTGGGCCTTTAGAAGCTGGGGAATATGGGGCCTGGCTTTAATCCCTTTATGCTCCAAACACTTTGGCTGCTAAATGTTATTGATATCCTCTGCGGATGTCTGATGCTAATAATATGGGGATGTCTGTGCTAATGAAATCTTACTGATGTTTTCAAATCTTCTGATGACTATTAACCGCCTGCCCGTAAATCAATGCGGCAACCAAGGATGGCAGTTTAGAGTGTAGCTATTTAGAAACCCATAATCTGGTTGGCTATGAGCCATTTCATTACAGACGATGGCTATTCAAAAATCACTAGATGCAATAAGACAACAGCAATACTTGAGTAACTGGCAAGGCAGATTGGATGGCAAGACAGCATCTAACTGCACCTGACCTTGGGCGGGACTGTCACCTCTCCACCCACCCACACCCTGTCCAAGGCCTTGCACCCGTCAGCTCAAAACATTTGTCCATTTCCCCACTAGGTTGCTGCAAGCTGCAAGCTGAAAGCTGTACAGTGGGGGCCTGAGTGGTCAGAGTGTCTCTGCAATTAATCAGACTAATCGACTGAAATCGATGCTGCACCAGAACCGCAGAGGGAGACTGAGTTAGAGAAGATGAAGTCAATGTCAAATCAGGTCTAGAGAGCAAAATAAAGAGAATGAAAGAAAAGACGGGACAATACCTCATTTTTCAACGAGACACTTTTCCTCCTCCTGGACTCAGTTATTTCACAGCCTAATCATTGCCTCACTTTTTCTCCTTTTTGTTCATTGCTCCTGGTGAGAGGGGATGGCCTCCCTGTCATATCGCTAGATGATTTATTCCAAACGGCCAGGTAATGTTCTGGGGAACCCCAGAACCACCATGGCAGGTGTTAGAATTTCAGTTCAATAAAAATTTGGAATTAAAAGTCTAATGATGACCACTTGGTAAAAACCCATCTGATTCACTAAGGCCCTTTAGGGAAGGAAATCTGCCATCCTTTCCTGGTCTGACTCCAGCCCCACAGCAATGTGTTTGACACTGAACTGCCCTTTGGGCAATTAGGGATGGGCAATAAATGCTGCCTAGCCAGCAATACCCTCATCCTGTGAACAAACAGAGTGTTATGCACAAGGCCAGAATCCCTCAAAATATTTTAAGAAGGTAACCTCTACTCTAACTTTTTCTTATTTTAAAGGCTGGTGTGAGGTGGGTGTTCCAGGTGTGAAGCAGCTGGTCAAACCATTCAGCTTTAAGCAAAACAGAATTTATTTAAACACTGAAGTTGAACAAAAAAAGGTGGAATTTAGAATAACTTAACTATTGGAAAACGTTATAGTGTTAACAGTTCCAATACAGTAACATCCCATAAACACATTCCTTGGCAAAAAGGTAAATTCAAACACAGATTCTTATAGGCAGGAGGGAACAACATCTAGAGAGAGATTTCTCAGAAAGTCAGAGGAATCCTTTCTTGAAGCTTGCAACTCTTCTAGACTCACACATTTAGTGACTGCTACAGCTAAAAAAAAAGCAGAAAAACACCTGAACTGGGAAAACTGGCCACTTCCATTCCATTGTTAAACTGTTAAATTCTCAGACTCCTTGGCACCTCTGCCTTTACAATCCCTGTTCAAAAAAAACCAAGGACAAAATAACCTTTGCAATGTGATAGAATCATCACAAGAGGAAAAAGAAGCCGATGTTGATCCATTCAATTTTTAACAGAGTCAATAGGTCTTTCGTAGACCCTTACTGAGATCCACAGGGTGTGGACCTGAGCCATATGTATCAGCTCTGTACACCCACAGAATCCAGCTTGTTCATTGGCATAGAATGGGGCACAAAATACAAGACATAACAGATTCTTTGAAGGCTACATACATGAGTTTTCCCTAGATCTTACGACGTTTATCAATCCAGAATAAAGTACAAACCCCACCTTACCCACAACCGTATAATACAACCTATTTCTTTCTAATGACTTTGCAAAACTTTGAAACAACTACATTCAACAATAAATGTGACTGACATAAGAAACTATTAACACTGCTAACTTTCCTCAATAGTTACACAGTTCACTGATCATCTCTCTTTCTGAACAAACAAAACTGCACAATTGTACCTCATCTCCCCCATTATCCAACTTCAGAAGAATTGCTTGTAGGTAAGTTGAAGGTGAACTGCACTGATAGCTAAGAGCTGGTCTCCATCTCTGCTTAAAGCACTGCTCTGAATTAGGTACTTGCATCATTTAGGACAATGTTCTCAGTAGGATAGAGGTAAAGATGTCACATTGGATTTGTGGAAGGAGGTCAGAGTGATCAACAATTGGCACCCAACCAGAAGCAATCTGATAATGAGGTTTAAGAGGAGACAATGGAGTAGATGTGATGGACTAAAGTCTGCCCTTCCCATCCCATCTAAGACAGAGTCCATTCAACCCATCAACTGAGAACAAGCCTCCACCAATGGAAAAATCACCTGAGTAGAACCAGAGAAATTAGTAAAGCAGACCATAGGCCTGACAATTCTTCACACAAAGTGTGGTTCGAATGTAGAATTCCCCTTCTCAAATCAATGTCCATAAACTCCTTGGAAAAAAAAATTGCTGAAAAGAAAATGGGAATATAATGGAGTTTGAGTGCCTTTGTAAAAGATTTGCCCGTCTTCATGTGGTTTCCAGGCACTGAGGCAACTTGAATATTTCCCCCAGAACATCCAAGAGCCTAAGAATGATTAATAGAATTCAAGCTTCCTCTGGCCACTTAAACAGTGTCAGGCTGTATTTGAATGAAGTTAGTGTGGTTGAAGGGGAGACAATGGAGTGGATATGATGACCTAGTGTCTCCCCTTCACCCCCCCATTGAATATTTCATTATGTAGTTGCAGACTAATGTTCTGAGCCTAAATGGTCAGAAGAGATTGGGAAGGTGAGAGGTCACACAGGAATATGGTGTCACACACTACTTTGAAATAGTGGTTTCTAGAAGCACTTTGTGAAGCTATCCACTGGTTTAGATCAATTTCTTATTTTTTTAAGTCCACAGAGCAACCAGGAAGGAACTAAAATGACACGGTCTTTATACATTCAAGAGTGCATGGAACTGGAGAGACTGAAGTCACCATCAGTTGTAAGTGACAGCTGCACATAGGAATATAGAAGATAGAAGCATGATTAGGCCAGTTGGCCTTTGAGTCTGTTCCATCATTCAATATGATCATGGCTGACCATCCAGCTCAATGCCCTAATCCCCACCCTCGCCCCACATCCCTCAATCCCCTTAGTCACACAAATTAAATCTACCTCCATCTTGAAACTATATAATGGTTCAGCCTCAACCACTTTCTGAGGTGGTGAATTCCATGGAGTTACCACTATCTGGATGAAGATGTTTCAGAAAATCCCTACAGTATGGAAGCAGGCTATTTGGCCCATCAAATCCACACTGACCCTCTGAAGAGCATCCTACCCAGGCCCACCACCCCCACTCTACCCTTGTATTCCCATGGCTAATCCACTTAGGCCTCACAGCCCTGGACATTAGGCGAGTTAGCACAGCCAATCCACCCACCCTTTCTCTTCATCTCAGGACAGAGAGGTTTATTTGGTTCCATATCAGTGGCTCTTTATGCTGTAAATACAACTCCATAGGCAAACTGTCACTATAAATAACTGTACAATATATATAACTGTGAGTTTACTGTGACTCTTTATATTTACATTATAAAATGCAACAATTACAGTGTAACCTTTCACTGCTACACTAAGCCCATGAAAAATAATTCCCAAACTGTACTGTGAAACTTCCTATAGAATTCAGAATCATAAACAAATTATGCCTTTCCCTTATCATTCAGAGTTCCTCCATGGAAATTTACAACCTGAGCTAACTGCAGTGGCACAAGGACAATCATGCTGCTGTCAGTATATTGCTGAAGCTTACAGTGCTTTTCTTTCAACAGGGTTTTGGCAGTCATGTGGCTATAAATCTAAATTCAGTCAAGGTACTATTTGAAAGGGGAAATCTACTTCAGGAGCTTGAGTACAAACGCTGAGCTGACACTCCTGTGAGGTGCCGCTGGAGTGCAGCACTGATGACGGTACTTTGTTCTGGGTGAGAGAGGGAACTGTCTGCTCTCGCATATGGGTGTTACGCACCCCATAGCATCATTCAAAGAATTCATCAGCCAACAACATTAAAACCGATTATTTGTTGCTTAGCATCTTTGTGGTTGTGGGAGTTTGTTTTCGACATTCCAACAATGGACACACCTCAAAACACACCAGCTGAACTTACCTTAAAGGGGAGCAATGGCCTCATTGTATTATCACTAGACTGGGCCGAGAAGTGGCAGATGGAGTTGAATTTAGATAATTGTGAGGTGCTGCATTTTGGGAAAGCAAATCTTAGCAGGACTTATACACTTAATGGTAAGGTCCAAGGGAGTGTTGCTGAACAAAAAGACCTTGGATTGCAGGTTCTTAGCTCCTTAAAAGTGGAGTCGCAGGTAGATAAGATAGTGAAGAAGGTGTTTGGTATGCTTTCCTTTATTGGTTGGAGTATTGAGTACAGGAGTTGGGAGGTCATGTTGCGGCTCTACAGGACATTGGTTAGGCCACTGTTAGAATATTTTGTGCAATTCTGGTCTCCTCCCTATCGGAAAGATCTTGTGAAACTTGAAAGGGTTCAGAAAAGATTTACAAGGATGTTGCCATGGTTGGAGGATTTGAGCTATAGGGAGAGACTGAACAGGCTGGGGCTGTTTTCCCTGGAGCATTGGAGGCTGAGGGGTGACCTCATAGAGGTTTATAAAATCATGAGGGGCATGGATAGGATAAATAGACAAAGTCTTTTCCCTGGGGTGGGGGAGTCCAGAACTAGAGGGCATAGGTTTATGGTGAGAGGAGAAAGATATAAACGAGACCTACGGGGCAACCTTTTCACTCAGAGGGTGGTGCGTGTATGGAGTGAGCTGCCAGAGGAAGTGATGGAGGCTAGTATAATTGCAACATTTAAAGGCATCTGAATGAGTATATGAACAGGAAGGGATTGGAGGGTTATGGGCCAGGTGCTGGCAGGTGGGACTAGATTGGAATCATTGTTGGAAAACCCCATCTGGTTCACTAATGTTCTTTAGGGAAGGATACTGCCATCCTTCCCTGGTCTGGCTACCTGTGACTCTAGACCCATAGCAATGTGGTTGACTCTTCACTGCCCTCTGAGCAATTAGGGATGGGGAATAAATTCTCACATCCCATGAGGGAATAATTTTTTTAAAAAACAGAGACTTTTTTTCCTGATTTTCAGCATCCACTGTTCTTTCAGGAAAGCTTTCCATTTTCATTCTGACTTGAGTTATTTCCAAAAATAAATGGAAAGTCTTACTTTTGTGGTGTTTATTGAACGAAGATTAAAAAAGGAAAATAAAATGGTTTGTAAATAAAACATTTGAATAGCAAAAGTAAATTAGAATTAAAACAAGGATTAATTACGAGACTAATTGAATATAATTTTAGTTTTCTAATGAGGAGGTATTTAATAACTTGATAATCTGCAACTTAACCTGCTTACTTGCTTCATAGAAATTGAACCCTATGTTATCAATCAGTAAGACAATTGAAATCTAGTTGATTATATGTCAATTACAGCAGAGCAAAACAAGGAACGCCTCAGGAATTAACAACATTAAAACCTCACCCATAGAAATATGGAATATAAGGAGTTAATTCTAACTGTGCACTATGCTAATAAGGCACACTGCTCATCACTGTAGGAAGTCATACAATATCATGTGATATTGCTCTCTCTCTTACTCTCTTGCTGTAAGATGGTAAGATGTAGCCCACAGTATGTTAATTTTTGAACAAAGTTAGTGTTTTCTTTACCTCTGTAAATATTCTGTATTAGCACAAGAATATAATTTGGTTTTGGATGTAGGTTTGCTCGCTGAGCTGCAAGGTTCATTTCCAGATGTTTCGTTATGCTACTAGGTAACATCTTCAGTGGGCCTCAGGCAAAGCAATGCTGAAAATTCCTGCTTTCTATTTATATGTTTGGGTTTCTTTGGGTTGGTGATGTCATTTCCTGTGGTGAAGTTATTTCCTGTGGTGAAGTCATTTCCTGTTCCTTTTCTCAGGAGGTGGTAGATGGGGTCTAACTTGATGTGTTTGTTGATAGAGTTCCGGTTGGAATGTCATGCTTCTAGGAATTCTCGTATATGTCTTTGTTTGGCTTGTCCTAGGATGGATGTGTTGTTGTCCCAGTCGAAGTGGTGTCCTTCCTCATCCATATGTGAGGATACTAGTGAGAGAGGGTCATGTCTTTTTGTGGCTCGTTGATGTTCATGACCCTCTCTCACTAGTACCCTCACATACGGATGAGGAAGGACACCACTTCGACAGAGGCAACCTGAGCTACAAATCTTCTCAAAACTCACTAACATTATTTGGTGACTGTGAGCAAAATAGCAAGTAAGGAAAAGTCACCACCATTACCAGAAAGCTTTGGTCATGTTGCAGGCTCCAAGAAGTGAGACTCAACTGGCACCAAAAAGATTTACCAGATATCACATCAAGTCTGACCTCAATAACAATGACAAGTAGGTCAGTATGTTTTTGTATCAAAGGATTGCCCATCCATCATAGGCAATATCCAAATCAAACAGGGAATTGACAAAGGAAAGTTCACTTATGATAATGTAATGCGAGCATTTTATGCTGATTTCAACTTGTGAAAAATCACCGTTGGTGAGTGAGCAAACGTTTACAAGCATATCCAACGACAAGGAAGAAGTGTTGATGCAGTTATAAATGATCTGCGTAGAGTTATGAACATGACATGTCTATGACCTAATCAAAGACAGAAGAGTTGTCAGAGTCTTGGTAATAGCCTTTGTCTGGCCATTTGCGGTTGAGAGCTGATTTAACCTTAACAAAAGCAATTCAACTGAGTAGAGATGCTGAGGTCAAGAAGTGAAATCAATGGCTCAGGGTGAAAGGATGAATCATATACCAAAATTGATTGACTCAGTGAAACATGTTAAATTTAAAAGCAGAGAGTCAGTGGTGTCAGAGGATGTATCAATCGTCGCAGCTAATCATTGAATGCCTACAGTGTAGGAACAGGCCATTTGGCCCAACAAATCTATACCGACCCTCCAAAGAATATCCTACCCAGACCTATTCCCTAACCTATTACTCTACATTTCCCCTGACTAACCCATCTAATCTACACATCACTGAATACTATGGGCAATTTAGCATGGCCAATTCACCCAACCTGCAAATCTTTGGACTGTGGGAGGAAACCAGAACATCCAGAGGAAATCCATGCAACATGCAAACTCTAATTAGAATCAAAGTTGTAGAAATTTGATTGATTGATTGATTGTTGTCACATGTACCGAGATACAGTGAAAAGTGTTGTTTTGTTGTCAAATAGGCTAAATGCCACTTGTTGCAAAAGGAAGAGGCACTTTTAAGTTTTGTGTAACAGCAAAAATCCTGCACAGAATAAACATAAAGAGATAGACCTGTGAAGTTTAAGGTACCAATGGTATTGAGATGACTTTCTTGTAGAAATCAAGAAACCAGAAGCAACTGGGAAGCTGAAATCCTACTGGGAAAAAGAAACAAGAGATTGGTTCTTTATGATTCTGAACCATGATTGGAGACATTTTCTCTTCAGCCATCATGCAACAAGCTGCACAAATTTAGAGGTATTGAACTCACAGTCATAGGACAATATCAAGGGAGAGAAGTCACAGAATCTTTAGGTGTGACTGACATCCAGAATTGTTCACTCTTCAACAGGAAAGTTTGCTTTGACTTAAATTTGATTTTGTGAATAGAGGAGCTGGAAAGTTGAGATCAGTCTAAATATGCCAGAGTTGAATTGTCACTGCAGTTTGCAGCGTTGGAAAAGCTGAAGACCACAACATTCTGAAATGAAGCCAGTGTGTCCATTTACACCCAGAATATTTCCAATCTTGCCAAAGGCAAAGACAGAAATTGGCTCCCTGTTTTAGCAAGTGGTAAATTCACCTAACCGACAAGCAGATCCTTGGAGTTTGATTAGAGTCTACATGGATCTTGTTATTGACAGCTCAGCTTATGTCTCATGTAGGTGAGAGATTAGCAAAATTTGGGAAGGTGTTCAATCTTCACAAAACCAAAAGCAAATAGTATTTTTTTGGCAACTATCCCTTGATGTATTCACTTACAACCTTTATAACAGCATTTGGAAGGCTTTGTTTCAATAGATTACCCTTTGGCATCACGTCAGCACCAGAAATTGCCTAGAGAGAAATATCAAGCATCCAAGAAGGACTATTTGATAAATCAAGTAGGAGAGGTCTTGTCCAACCTTATTGTTTTCAACGAACCTTTACATAAAATAAAATGGAAGCTGCTGAGCGGAAGAAAGGCTGAGTTGTTTTGAGAAAATCAAAGAGATGTTGACTTTGTTGGAGGCAGGGTCTTTAAATATTGATCATGATCTTATTGAATGACAGAGCACACACACGAACGCTGTCGAATGCTACTATTTCGAATTCATATCGGCTTATGTTCCAAAGTAAGGCAGCACCCATGGACAGAAACAGTTAATGCTTCTTAACAATGACTTTTTATGAGCATCATTCTCATGCAAGGTCACTGACCTAAACATTAATACTGTTGCCCTCTCCCCAAATGTGATCTGATCTTCTGAGTATTTACAGCATGATTTGTTGTTATGAAGGTGGTAAAAATAGACATTGAATTTTACTCTTTCATCATTCTAAAATGATTTGGAGATGACCTGATGAAGGTGTGGCACTCCGAAAGCTAGTGTGCTTCCAATCAAACCTGTTGGACTATAACGTGGTGTTGTGTGATTTTTAACATCACTCTAAAGTAGTGGACTCAGACTCGAGTGGATCTTGCAGCTACTCCAGCGATTCAGGCTTATTTCTAGATATACCTCGAGACTTTTTACAGTTATTACATTTCAGTAGTATAAGATTCTTCGGGCACAGTTACAACAGTTTAGAAAACCTTTGATGTGTACATGAATACGAAATGTTTGGAAGGATATGGGCCAAGCGCTGGAAGGTGGGACTAGTTTAGTTTGGGATTACGGTTGGCATGGATTGGTTGGACCAAAGGGTCTGTTTCCATGCTGTATGACTCTATGACTCTATCCGATTTTAATACATGGGACCTCTCATGGACTCAGTTGGTTTTTGAAAAAGGAAAAACACTAATTTAAAACGGATGCAGTGGTTACCCGATCCAGGTTAAGCCAAGCTCATGAAATGATCAATAAACAAGAATCAGTCTGAGTCAAAGTTAATATCGTTACAAAAAGGCACTGAAATGCAAATCTATGTCTCTTAGTTGATTTATAACTCCCTACCCACCTCCCCAAAAGTTTCATATATTGGATTTAATGTCACCTGAAGTTTACCAGCTTGGAAAATAGTGAAGGAGAAAGTGAGGACTGCAGATGCTGGAGATCAGAGCTGAAAATGTGTTGCTGGAAAAGCGCAGCAGGTCAGGCAGCATCCAAGGAGCAGGAGAATCGACGTTTCGGGCATGAGCCCTTCTTCAGGAAGACAGAAGCCCTTCCTGAAGAAGGGCTCATGCCTGAAACGTCGATTCATCTGCTCCTTGGAAAATAGTGAAGCCTGACATGGGCATATATAGGTGAAATATATTTCAGGAAACCGCTTTTGTAAGGAGAGATAGAAGGAAAATTGATTTGTAGAACAGAATTGGAAGTTTGGAATTTCTCTTTCTCCCTATTCCCTTCCATGATGAAGCAAATTGAAGAAAAATCCATTCGCAAAGAAGCTGTGTAAAACTTTATTATTGCTGAGAATACAAGATGTTAATTAAAACACTTCAAGGACTTTAAGGGCTATTTAAATAACATATTCTTGATTTTCCTCTTTGTACTAGACCCTTGCCCTTTTAAAACATTATAACATTGTGTCAAAGTTTGTTGTATTTTATTATTTTCTCAGGCAGTAGGTAATAAAATTCCTCTTTATTTCACTCAAAAGCATTTTTTCATATCACACCTTCATATTTATTCCACTGAACAAGTGTTTAATTAAAGTGCAATATCGTTGTGTGCTAAAAAGATTTTAAAATCTTTACTGCAACCTGCCAAGCAGGTTTAAAAAGAAAAAAAGCATATTCACTCATCCACACCTGATGGTAACACGTTTTATTTTATCTCAGATTTCCAGCATCTGCAGCAGTTTACATTTGGTTGCTTTAACCTTAATCAATCTCCTACCTGCGGTGGATTTAGGACTTGAAACATTCCCAAGCGTTAGCTCCACTGCTCTCCCTAGAAGTCTAAGGGGGTAGATCTTACCTTTGTGGGCAAGATTAAAATAGATGTAAGTGAGTTAAGACCCCCTTTATAAATCCAAACCTGACTTTTAATTTCATTTGATTTTAGCTTCAGGGCAGTTGACAAATGGGAGCCAGCAATGTTTTTGATTGTCTGCTCCGTGTGTTGCAATCACGGTCTCCTGGAAGGATGTTGTGAAACTTGAAAGGGTTCAGAAAAGATTTACAAAAGTGTTGCCAGGGCTGGAGGGTTTGAGCCATAGAGAGAGGCTGAATAGGCTGGGGCTGTTTTCCCTGAAGCACCAGAGGCTGAGGGGTGACCTTATCGAGGTTTATAAAATCATGACGGGCGTGAATAGGGTGAATAGCCAGGGTCTTTTCACCAGGATAGGGGAGTCCAAACCTAGAGGGCATGGGTTTGTGGTGAGAGGGGAAACATTTAAAAGGGACCTGAGGGGCAACTTTTTCACGCAGACAGTGGCGCGTGTATAGAATAGCTGCCAGAGGAAGCGGTGGAGGCTGGTACAATTACAGCACTTAAAAGGTTTCTAGATGGGTATATGAATAGGAAGGTTTTAGAGGGATATGGGCCAAATGCTGTCAAATGGGACTAGATTAATTTAGAAATTCTGATTCATGGATGAGTTTGACCGAAGGGTTGGTTTCCGTGCTGTACATCTCTATGACTCTATGTTAGACAATGTGGATGTCTGCTGTAATGGGAATGTTTTGCACTAACTTCAAAGGAATGTTGCACAACGTGACACGGTTGGTTAATTCCCCTGTGATAGTTTCTGAAAACGGTGTTCTTGATTTCATACACGACACCAACCAGCAGCAGCTTAATGCTCAAATTTGGGACTTGCTTTTTGATTGCTTTTGTTGGGCTTTGGTATTATTTAAGACTCACGAGGGTCCTGGACAGAGTAGTGTCAGATAACAACTAATTGCAATGATCTGCATGATGATACCCTGAGGTGATTAGAACTTGAAGAAGAGAAATGTTGTACATGGTAATAGATTTGAAAGCGTTAATCAATGAACGAAATTGAAGCTCTGGTAAATGTACTATCTAATCCAACCTCTAGGTGGAGCATCAGTCAAATTGGGGCAGAGTCAGTGCATTGAACTGGAGACAGTCAGATCTTCTACTCTCTGGTTACCATCAGTTTAATGTAATCTTTACATAGTGACTAAAATGTAGTAAAATGTACGCTATTACAGAAGATATGTGCCCTGTTGTAACATAGAACATAACAGCTTAGTTCAGGCCCTTCAGCCCTCGATACTGCACTGACCTGTGAAACCAATGCAAAGGCCATCTAATCTACACTCTTGCATTTTAATCCATATGTCTGTCCAGTGAAGTCAGCTGAAACTTGTTTATGGTCCCATCCTTGTATCATAGAATCCTTACAATATAAGGTACTTTCATCCCATTGAGTCCAAACTGACACTTTGAAGAGCATCCGAACCAGACTCACCCCCTTTCCTGTAACTCCCATGGCCAATCCACCTCGCCTGTACATCCCTGGACACTATGAGCAACTTAGCATAGCCAATCCACCTCGCCTGTACATCCCTGGACACTATGAGCAACTTAGCATAGCCAATCCACCTCGCCTGTACATCCCTGGACACTATGAGCAATTTAGCATGGCCAATCCACCCAGCCTGCACAGTTTTGGACTGTTGAAGGAAACCCACGTAGGCACAGGGAGAATGTGTAAACTCGATTCAGACAGTCACTGAGTCTAGAATCGAACCCGGGTCCCTGGTGCTGTGAGGCAGCAATGCTAACCACTGAGCCAATATGTAGTATCTTTCACTACCAGCTAGAATGCTCCAAAACAACACAGATCGTGCTGGAGAAACTCAGTAGGTCATCTATGATTTTGAATTAATATTTCAAAATCAGTATGACGTCAGCAGAACTTTTCTTTTCAAGGAGAGTCATACTGGATTCAAAATGTTAATTCTGGTTCTTTATCTGAATTTGCCCAGAATCCTCTGTGTTTGTTTCAGATTTGCAGCATTCATAGTATTTTGCTTATGTAAAAATCTCCTAGGCTAGCACAGGTTGAAGGATTGGTGGCAGCATGTTACCGGTTGTACCCAGACCTTAACACCACTATTATAATGAGGAACTTTGTTTCTAGTGAGCTGTCACCAGTATCATGTATATTGGAATGTAGATGAAGGTTTACAAGAGTCTGTTGAGATTGAGAGAAGAGTTACTGTTTGATAAGTTGACGATAGAGAGAACACAAAAGAGAGCAGCCTCAACAGGGCAGCACAGATACCCAAGGGCCCAGGCAAATGTAGATAGAATCCATGGAGGGACAACAATGCAGGCTCCAGTCTCAGGTCATTAGCACAATCTATAGATTCAATTGTAGCAGCAACTTTTTCCCAAACTTAGAGAATGAGGAGAAACTGCTCCCTTTCCAGGTTGGGACCAAGTGACCAAAATTTAAATTGATCAGCAAACAAACCAGAGGCAACGTGAAACTATTTGTCCTTTGTGCAGTGAATGGTTTAGATCAGCAATGCACTGTCTGAACGTTTACTGGTGGTGGTTTCAATCATTGCTTTCAAAAGAAGCTTGCATTAGCAGTGAAACAGAAGAAAATAACTTTGCCGGCTTGAGAAAAATTGTCGGGAAAGTAGGATTCTCTGAGTTGGTCTCACCAAGGGCTAGCACAGACTCGATAGATTGAATGGACTGCTGTAGTTGCATAATTCAATTGTCCTTAAACAGGGAAGAGAAGGCTTTCTGTCTGTTTTATTTTCCCTGCATGAAATTTATTAGAGTCATTTTACAAATGTCTAGTTTGCAAAAATGTGAGGTGGAATGTTTCAGTAGCAGAAATACAAAGGTCACATACTCCTTGGAAAATAAGTGAGTACTTGGGGTAGATGATCAAAGTGATCTAGAGCCACAAACACTCATTCTGAATAGATATTAACAAACTCATGAAAATGCAAACAAAACACTGGTGTTCATTTCTGGAGGACTATAACTGGAAAGTAGAAACGCTACATTAACTGGCACAGAACATTGGTTACATCGCTTCTGGAGTACGTGGGCAATTTTGGTCTTCATATTGCAAAAAGTCGGATGTTACATGACACCAGGCTATAGTCCATCAGGTTCATTTGAAATCATGAGCTTGATGACACCTGACAAAGGAGCAGCGCTCTGAAAGTTTGTGATTTCAAATAAACCTGTTGGACTATAACCTGGCAGAGTGTGACTTCAGACTTTGACTGCCCCAGTCCAACACTGGCACCTCCACATCACATTCCAAAAGGATATGCAAACAAGTCATTTGATAACACTGAACTTGAGTATTACTGAAAACAAAAATTTATTTTTTCGAAGATTTTCATTTACCACCCATTGGGATCATATGCAAGGCGGATTTAAGGGCAAAGCCAGCATTTACAATGAATGACAGGACCATGCTGATTAATTGGTGCAGGCGCTGCCTTGGAGAACGCACCAATCGATGATGATTTACAATTAACAGCCAGGATTTGTTTATATTTTAAAACTAGGCAAGTTGTCTCTAACTGGTCAGAGAGTTGCCCTGAGAATTGAACCGGGAATGCCAATTTTGTTGAGTTGAAATGAGTGCTGTGTATGCAGATACTTTTTCATTCCGAAAAGAACAAGGCTGTTTTCAGCAATACTCAAAAAGGATATGGAAGCACTAGAGAAGGTGCAGAAAGCTTCACCAGGATGAGACCAGAATGAGAAGTTATACGTTTTCAAGAAGATTTACCAGTTTGGGGTTCTATATGCTTTCAGGCGAAATGGACCTGTTTCACAAAGCAGTCACCCAATGTTTGCTCTTCCTATTACATTGAGATCACATTGTGTGTCATAAATATGATATATCCATCTTAAAGATGAAGTATATCACTTCTTTATTTGTCCCCATACAATCTGCTTTTGCTTTGTATCGTCATCACGCCTGTCAATGTCTTTGCCTTGCACCCTATTATGGAAGGCTTCCCCTTTCACTCTTTCACATTGCCCCGACCTTTCCCAGAACACTTACTTAATGCCTGTTATGTGTCTAAGCTGTTCCAGATTTGACAAACCATATCAAAATGTTAACTCAGTTTCTCTCTCATTGCCACCTGATAGTTTATTATTACACAGGGACCTTTTCTCTGTCAGCAGTAATTACTTTTGTAACACAAACAGACATATTTGCTGGAGAGACTCAGCAAGTCTGGTAGCATCCGTGGAGAGAAAGCAAGAGTTAACGTTCCGGGTCCAGTGAACCTTCTCCAGAATTATTTCCGTGTTTTTGGTTAGCCAAGCTTGAGCTTTGGTGTCTGATTTATCTTCAAAATGTGCAGTTCAGCAAAAGCCAAATTTGGGTTCAAATTCCAGGAAATGAAAGAACATTTTGTCTGCTCTATGACTCTATGTTGTCACTTTGTGTGTCCACAGTGGTTGAATCCTGGCAAGCCACTGTTGAGGGAATTGATTTAGCTCAGTTGGCTGGGTCATTGGTTTACAGAACAGTATGATGCCAACAGTGTGGGTTCAATTCCCATCACTGGTTTGAGGTTACTGTGAAGGATTCTCCTTCTTGATCTCTCCCCTCACCTGAGGTCTGGTAACCCTCAGGTTAAATCACCACCAATCACTTCTCTCAAAATGAGAGTAGCCCCTGTGGTCTGGTAAGACTATGGTGACACAGCACCTACGTATTGAAGGGTCCTTCTTTAGGAGGCTGAGAGAGTGCAAAAACAATGGATATGCCAGTTCCAATCTTGGAATTTTGCATAATGATGGATCTTAATGAGGTCTCACAAATCAGTCTCCCATTGAGTGAGTATAGGATCTGCACTATAGTAACTGACTGACTCACTCAGTGTCAGGCACTCACACCTCAGTGTCGACTGTGTGTTTTTTTTTGTAGTTCACAATGAATTAAATTACATTCAAGCATCAGTAAATATTCCTGCCTGGCGGCCATCTTCATGGAATCACATCAAGCTTGTCAACTGACAACTGAAATCTAGTGACCTTTCAGCTCTCTGCACAAATTAAACAAGAGGAATGAGTATGCACTGTCAAAAGAAGATTCTTGTTTTTGTGGTTCAATCAGGTAAGCGAATATTAACAATTTCTATTAAATACTGCCCCGTATACTGGAGAGAGTAGGAGCAAGTGTCTTTGGTACCTTACAGGTTCCATCTTGTTTTGGCATCACCTTCACATTACTGAAAGCATTGACTATAATTACCACAATAAATATCAACCCCATCATGTTATAATTTTTATCACAAGGTACAGTCAATTCTTTGACAATGCGATGGTTGTGTTCCTGTGCAATCCCGCATTATTGAAAAATCATGCTTCAGAAGCAGCACTTAAAATGTTAGCGATGTAATCACGCTACAACCAACACATAGTCTAAAAGTTTACATTTTAGAAACAGTGTCGCCCAATTCGTCAATCAGTGAATTCACATTAACGGGACCTCCTGTTATTTCAGAGTCACCTGTACTTTAATATAGCCATCAATAATTTTGTTCCCTTTCAGGGGGTAAAAAGGTGGGCCCTGTATCTGCTGCTGCACACAATCCACCTCTTCTCCCTCATCCACTGTCTGGACACACTTTGGCGTGCCCATTTGCCACTGGGCGGTGGGGATCCCTAGTGGAGGGCTCTCTATGCGGGAGTCCTCCCCCTTTCTCTCGGGGATCTGGGGTGGAGGGTGCTGCACGCAGTGGTCCCCTGCAACCACAGATTGCGGTGGTTCACGGACTCCCAGCCCAACTGCTTGTTCTGTGGCGCTGTGGAGTCCGTGGACCATGTGTATATTGGGTGTGGGCGTTTGCACTCCCTTTTTGATTTTCTTAAAAACCTCCTCCTCTGCTTTTGGTTGCACTTCAGTCCCACGCTCCTGATCTTCGAGCACCCGGTACGGAGGAGGGAGGCCAGGTCCGAAGACCTCCTCGTGGGTCTGCTCCTGGGCCTGGCCAAACTGGCCATCTACAGGTCCAGGCAGCGGGCCGTGGATGTGGTCATTAGGGCCGACTGCCTGCCCCTCTTCTGTGGTTATGTTAGAGCTCGGGTGTCTCGAGAAAAGGAGCACGCGGTATCCACCAACTCTCTGGAGTTGTTCAGGGAGAGGTGGGCGCCGCAGGGAGTGGAGTGCATTATTTCCCTCTCCAACTCTATTTTGATTTAATCCCTGCCCTCCCCTTCACTGTTTGATCACACAGCATTGCCCTTTGATGTGAAGGGCAGTGCTTGTCACTGGCCACTCGGGTGTTTTTCATATCTTCCTGGTTGTGGAAATTGAATAAAGATTCGTGCACCTTGTGTCTCTCACTGTGTCTCACACCTGCACACACACACCATGGGTGCTGGGGGAAATAAGCACTAGCGCAGTTAGGCGGTAGCGTGGAGGGTAATTTAAGAAGAAAAAAATAAAGAAGTGTCAGAGGTTCTGCTCACTCTGAGAGCTGGCTCTTGAGAGAGCTGGATCAGACTCTCCTCCTTGACTGTGAAAAAAAAAGCCTTCAACTTACTGAACCACACTGCAGACTTCCCCTTCTTCCTCTCTGCTTCTGGCTTTCTTCCAGTCATATTTGTTAGTGCTGAATTCAGAAGGCATAGGTTCATGCCCCATTGCAGAGAATTCAACACAAATTCTTATGTTGACACAAGGTCTGCTGAGTGATTGTTGCACTGAGGGAAGGGGCCATCATTTGAAACATTAAGCTGTCTTTTTGGGGGAATGTGGAAGATTCCATGGTATTTTGAAACAGAGCAAAGGAGTCCTGCCCAGTCTCCTGGTTTTTATGGGAAATGAAATTAATACAGAGGAGCGTGAGATGATGCATTTTTTGCTCCCCATGGTTTTGAGCAATGTGCAGGAGCAGAAGGTTCTGGTCTCAGCAGGGGGCATACATGGACAAGCTTAAGGCAGTAGTGAGCAAAACATCTGGGATCTTCAGCTGACTAAATAGAGGTAAAAGAGAAAGTCACCATAGCCTTACTAAATGGCCATAGGGCCCCTGTCTCATTAGAGAGAGAGACAGATGAACTGGTGGTTCTTTAACCTGATGGTGGCCAGGGGAGAGATTGAGGAGAATGCAACAGGAAATAAAGGTATAGAGTGCAAAAACTGGAAGTTACACCAATCTATTATGTTTGGATTAAACCACAACTAGAGTATTGTCTATTCACCATACTCTATGCAAGACATGAGTGTCTTTGAGAGAGTGCAAGGATTTCGCAGAACAGATCCAGGGATGTGAGGTTTTAACTCTGGGCTCAGTTCGAAGAAGCTGGAATTGTTCTCCTTCGAATAAAGGAGCTTGAGAGGAGTGTACAGTATTATGGTAAGTTTCAATAAAATGTACAAAGAGAAACTGCCTGTAGTACATGGAGTCTATGGCACATCGATTTAAGATCTTGGGAAGGAGATGTGAGGAAGAACCTTTTTGATAAATTGAGTGGATGGAAGTTGAGGCAGACGATGTCTGAGGGAAAATGGATGGATACTTGAAGGAGAAAGGGTTGCAGAGTTTCAGGGATATAACAAGGAAGTAGAGTTGACTGGATTGCTCTATGGTGTTCCAACATAGACCTGATGGGCCAAGTGGCCTCCTTTTGTGCCTTGAATGATTCGCTGATAGCACTTCAATCATTGGAACATCATTATATGAAGGGTTACTGCCCTGCTCTGTTAAGCAGTGGTCTTTGTGAGCGAGGGAATGTTTAATCACTGGGTGAGGGCAGTTTCTTGGCAAGCTATGCTGCTGAGTGGATTCAACAAATGACCATCAGTTACCACCCAGACTCCCTGCTGAAGAATAGCAATACGGACTATGCATTGGATGACTGCTACACATCAGTGGGTCAGCAGGAATTATAGACCATGAAAAATTTGAAGGGAGAAAAATATGTTGAAGCCCCGATACCTAAAGTTGGCAACATCCAAGAATTCTGTCTCATAGGTCACAATCTCAGACCAGCTCCCTCTCTCCCAATCTATCTCTGTCTCTCTTTCTCTTTTTCTCCTGTTTTCTCTCTTTTTCTCTCTTTCTCTCTTCCTCCTTTTCTCCATTTCACTCTTTATCTCTCTCTTTCTCCTCTTCTTCCCTCCTGTCTTTCTCTCTTTCTGTCTCTTTCCCTTTTTATCTATTGCTCTCTATTTCTCCCCTGCTCCCCTCTCTTTCTCTTCCCTTCTCTCTCTCTTTTTCTCACTCTCTATTTCTCCCTCCTTTTCTGTCTTCCTCTTTTTCTCTCTCTCTTTGTCTCTTTCTCTCTTCCCCTCCTTCTCTCTCTTTCTTTAGACATCTTTAGACGAAGGATACGGGGCAAAGGCAGTGAAATGAAGTTGAGGGGCAGATCAATGAAGATCCAGTTGAACGCCTGAACAAGCTTAAGAAGACTAAAGTCACGCATCCATGCATGTTCGGGTTGCTCGGGTGAGATTTTACTTCCCAGCATTCCCTTGCCTCCTTTCCCAGCACTGAAGGAAGAACGCCAAAACAAAGCCTGACATGGTCAATACCCACAATCAGGCACGGCCATGAACACAGAGACCTCGCAGCATCAAACCTTCCCATCATCACCAGTGAAGGGAAAGTATCAGTTACGAATGCAACTTGTGCTGTGATATGAATACCAATGGCCTAGAGGGATGCCATTAGCAATTTGAAGAGGCATAAAGATCCGCTTCCTTTCCCTCTGCTGCAGCTTTAATGGACTGGATTATCTCGAGGTGAGCTAGCATTAGGATATGTCCTGTTAGCATTCTCTTGTAAACTATACCAACGTGCAGCTAAATCATTGCAGCCTTATTTTTCAGTCTGCCCCAAGTTGATTGATAATTACACATCAATAGCCACAGATCTGATAATAGGCATCCACACTCAGGGTCTGTCAATAACACTAACAAAGCAGATTTGTCTGAAGCTGCAGCCATGCTTGTGACAGCCATGTGTCGTTGGCGATGATAATGAAATCAATTCGTCAATCATGTGCTTATTGACAAGTTGCTGCAATACTCCACTTAGCTGTGGCAGGGAAAATAAATATGTAACAGTCCACAGGCGCTGGTAATGGGATACACAAACCCTGGCCAGTCACTGGAAAACAGTGCACAGGACAGGTTCCCCCTACGAGAGAACATAGTAAATGTCATTTGTGTTATTTGTGGCACTGATGAGCCAACAGATCATTTGTAGCTGGCATGAAGTGAACATTTTCTATAAGTGCTTCAGAGTGTGTTGTGGGAATTCTGGCTGAGAAATCAGGGAGCGTGACTCCTAAATTGGCACAATGTTTCATACATTGATTTGAATTGACTTGCGCAGTTCTGGGCTGGCTGCACAAAATGCTCCTCTGTTGGCCTGTTTCCCGTGCTCTATTCACCTGCACAGACACAAAAGCACAAAGAACCGTATAGGCACAGGGTTAGGCCTTTCGGCCCACCAAGACTGTGCTGACGCATGATGCCTTTCTGAACCAAAAATCTCTATGCCTCTATGCAGTCCGTATCCCTTTATCTCCTCCCTATGAACGCATCTGTCAATTCGTGGAGTCCCTGCAGTGTGGAAACAGGCCATTCAGCCCATTGCGTCAACACCGACCCTTCGAAGAGCATGCCACCCTGACCCACCCCATCACCCTGCATTTCCCATGGTTAATGCCCCCACCCTGAATATTATGGGCAATTCAACATGGCCAATCCAGCTGTCCTGCACATCTTTGGACTGGAGGAGGAAACCGGAGTGCCCGGAGGGAATCCACGCAGACATGGGGAGAACGTGCAAACTCCACACAGATGGTTGCCCAAGGCTAGAATTGAACCCAGATCCCATGAGGCAGCAGTGCTAAGCACTGAGCCAGCATCACAATGCCTCTTAAACATTGCTGTTGTATCTGCCTCCACCACCTCTTCTGGCAGTGTATTCCAGGTATTTACAGCCCTCTGTGTTAAAAACCTCGCCTTTCACATCTCCTTTAAACTAGCCCCCTTTTACCTTAAACCTATGTCTCCATGTAAATATCTTTTCTACGCTGGGAAAAAGACTACAACAATCCATTCTATCCATGCCTCTCATAAACATCTAACAGGTCACCCCTTATTGTTCCATGTTCAAGTGAAAACAAACCAAGGTTGTCCAATCTCTGCTCATGGCTAATACCATCCAAATAGCCAACATCCAGGTAAACCATTTCTTATATCTTCTCAAAAGCCTCCAAACACCCTTCTAGTAGTGTGGTGACCCGAACTGTACACAATATCCCAAATGTGGCCGAACTAAAATTCTACACAGCTGCAACATGACTTCCCAATTATTTTACTCTATGCCCTGACCAACAAAGGCAAGGATGCAAGGTGCCTTCTTGACCACCTTATCCATTTGTGCTGCCACTTCCAGAAAACTATGGACCCGTGAGCCTGGATCCCTTCGTATGTTGATGTGACGAATGATTCTCCCATTTACTGCATACTTCCCTCCTGCATTTGATCACACACCTCATAAGTGTCCAAATTAATCCGTCAACCACATCTCCACCCAAGTCTCCAGATCCACAGCACTAGACAAAGGAAAGCCTCTAAGTCCAAGACTCAATGCTTTATTGTCGCTATGTTACTCGTTTAGAAATCGACAAATCAAAGGCTAGCACCAATCGGATAACAGGGGAAGAGCTTCAGATTGTTTGCTATTGTTGACAACATATTGTCAAAAATAAGTAATGTTTGCTGACCTTTAACAGCCTTTCAGGGATAATTCGCTTCAGGAACAAATAAGACAACGTCATTTTACAAGAGTAGATATCATTTTCTAGGAGATAGTTTCATTAATAACCTGCATATACTATCTGCACCGTGCAACAGTGGACACTGGCAACAAGAGCTCATTTGTGACAGAATTGTTCTTGGCCTTTTCAATAAATCTTCTTTCAGCAAAAGAGGGTCTAATATTAATAAATGCAGTCCACGCATAGATGCAATTTGTGTGGATAGAGTCCAGAAGATTGTTTGAGAAGCATCAAACAGCAAAGGTTCCAGTGAATGCAAAATATTCTACCAAGAGTGTGCTGACTTAAAGCACAATAAATCATCTGGCCAGACGAGGCAGACCTTTCAGCTGAACAATATACTGCATGGGATAACATCAACACAAGATCCTGAGCAACTAATGTTACAGCATCTTGGGGGAAGCATGCATGGGGGAGGTGATGACCTAGTGGTATTATCACTGGATTGTTAATCCAGCAATGTCCTGGGGACCCAGGTTTGAAACCTACCAGGGCTGATGGTGGAATTTGAATTCGCTTGAGTTCACTAATGCCACCCTTACCTGGCCTGGCCCAGGTGTGACTCCAGACCCACAGGTAATGTGGTTGACTCTTAACTGCCCTCTGATCCCATGACTGAATGAGGGGGAGAGAAATCTTGTCCCAGGTGAGGTATCAAAATGCATCAGCAAAGAAGAACTTGTCAGCCTTACACCAAACAGAAAGTCACCATTGTTCTACCAGACCGTGGGAACGCTCACTCATTAGAGAGGGATGACTGTTGGTGGTTTAACCTGATGGTCATGATCCCTCAGGTAAGGGAAAAGATTGAGAAGGAGAGTCCTTCATGGTAACTTGGCCAGTGTAGGAATTGAACCCAGGTTGATGGCATAATTGCAACTTTGTAAACCAATTGTCAAGCGAACTGACCCCACTTCCCAAGACCACCTTTTGCCCCAAGTATGGCAGAGTCTATGCATTGAACTAGACAGCCACCCACGGACTCACATAGAAAGTGGAAGAGCTTCATCCTCATTAGCGAGGGAACCGCCAATGATGATGATAATAAGTGACCCCCGGGCTTCCATCAACAGTATATTCATTGCAGCAAAACAGGTCATTTCTTGAAGACATCTGAAGAATAGACCAAGTAATAAATCAGGTAATTCCAAAGTCAGGATATGCATTCATGTCTCGGAAGAGAACCTTGGAGAACATGTCAATGCTGCAAAGGAACAAGCTTCTTTACATGGAGGACAGCAACACCTGGATGGCCTATTTCTTTCTTCCTCAAGGTAGAGCAGTATCGAACATGAGTAATGAGGCAGAAGGTGGATAACACACCTTGCAATTCTCATTCACTCCTGCAGTTACAGCACTGTAAGTACCTTCAGCCAAATTGATGAAATCTCTGATCTGTCAGAAAATAGCAGAGTTCACTCGCTTTACCTCAGGGTTGGATTAAAAATGACGTTGGAAGAGAGGATTGATGGCAACTGAGTACCCCAACTGCAAGCTACCAGTGGTTACCCAGCAACAGGACAGTCACAGCTCCCAGGATAATTTCACATTTGTTTCAAAGGATAGTTTATATCCACCCGAGAGGCTAAGGGGACTCATCCTGAATCCCAGAAACAAATCACCTTCTCAGATGAAGCTGGAGTTGATCCAGGAGAGAAAGGAAATGGTTAACCACTAAATTTTTTAAAATGAGACATTTTTTGCATTCCAAGGATGCAGAGGAAATTGTGCTGGAGATAAAATATTTTTTCGAAGATTTCCTCATGTGTTTCCGTTACATATGTTCCCTCTCTTCCTCATTTGGGTCTGTTCATACCACATCATACTGGGACAGTCACCGGTTCTGAATAAGTCAAACCGCATTCGAAGCACTGACTCTGTTTCTCTCTCCACACACACTGCCAGACCTGCTGAGTTTCTCCAGCAATTTTTGTGCTTGTTTGGGAGGGTCAGTGGTTCTCATATTCCTTGAGCATGATTTCTTCCAAACAACACATTTTCCCCATTTCTAGTATTTTATAATGAATAAACAAATACATTCAAAGCAGAGGAATAAGAAACATAATGTTTATTTTAAAAAGTTAAATATAGCAAAGCTGTATGCGATGAAAATAAAGGAGGGCCTGCCTTTATATTACAATAACTGATTAAAATGGAGACTGCTTTCACTTTGTTTGCTGCATAATAGACATTGTCTATGACAAATTGATAGAAAAATTTGTTGGTGTTACTAACATGTCACAGGAGTACTTTCTTTGTAGCCCCAAACACTTCAAATTAAATGCTGCATGCAGACAATTTGTTGGACCATTATCAAATTAATTTGGGACTTACTTAGTTTTAATCCCATCAATTTCCCCAGTACTTTTTCCTAACCAATAGGGATTTCCTTCAGTTCTTCCTTCATCCTTGACCCTCTATCCCCCTGCATTTTCGGATGGTTCGTGTCCTCTTTATTGAAGACAGATCCAACTTATTTTTTTAACTGGTCTGTCAGCATCTGCCAACATTCACTCCAAACTTTGCATCCCTTTATTTCCATTGAAATACATAGCTCAAGCCTCATCCACTCTGAGCACATTATTGTGAAGCTAAAGAAAGATGAGTCTGTGACACAGTTTTCCTTGATGTCCTCAGCTTGGCATTGCAACAAATGAAATGAGGATCACCGTTGTAAGGTAGGTCATATTGCAGTTTACGTACAGATAGCAAAACCCCACAAAAAGCAATGAGATAAATCATCAGGGAAAATTGCCCTGCTTTTTGATGTGATGCTGTAAGACCCTTTCATTACTGAAGAGATCAGATGAGGCTTCAACTGAATATTTCAACTGAAAGACAACTTCTCCAAATGAGTCTACTTCTGACTGAGTGACGGGCTCAATTCTCTGGAGTGCAACTCCATACCACAACCATCTGACTCAGAGGTGGGCATCTCTGCTGAATGAAGCCCAATGATAGTTCATGCGCATTGGGCTCTGCTCTGAGTTAAAGCCCAATACCTTATTCCCCCTTTACATGATCAAGTAGAAAAGCAGGTCTGAGAAGAAAAAATCTCAAACTGCATTCATGAATTGCTGGAGAATGTACAGAACTGGCTACCATTCGTATCCTGAGTTAACACCCAATCAGAACTGGGTCTGAAATATTAACTCTGTTTTCTCTCCATAGATGCTGCCAGACCTGCTGTGCCTTTACAGAAATTTCTGTTGTTGTTTCTGATCTCCAGTATTTGCAGTTTTTGTTCTTTTTTTAACCATTTGTATCCTAGTGCCTCAGAAAGCTGAAGTTTTCCTTGCAACAATATATTTTATTCATAAAAAATCTTTGTCGATATTCACAGGTGGTGAAGAGTTCTGTGTAGTCTTTGCATGTTCAAGTAAAACAAACATTGGAATTCGACATACCCTGCAGTTGCAAAACCTAAAGACAATTCCTACTTATGCAGGAGACTATTTACATATATTGATGCAGCAAGAGGGTCTGACAACTGAACAGACCCTTATTATAGAAAGACATTTTGACTGTGGTCTTTCGCCTCTGCACCTTATGGCAGCTGCCCCAAGCTTTAGTGCGTCCCTCACCACGTAGTCCTGGCAGATGACACTAAGCTGGGTGGTAGTGTGTGCTGTGAGGAGGATGCTAAGAGGCTGCAGGGTGACTAGGGCAGACTGGTTGAGTGGGCAAATACTAGGCAAATGCAATATAATGTGGATAAATGTGAGGTTATCTGCTTTGATGGCAAAAACAGGAAGGCAGATGGTTATCTGAATGGTGGCAGTTTAAAGGTGAGGTACAATGAGACCTGGGTGTCATGGTGGAACAGTCACTGAAGGTTGGCATGTAGGGTACAGCGGGTGGTGAGGAAAGCTAATGGCATGGTGGCCTTCAGAGTGAGAGGATTTGAATATTGGAGTAAAGATGTCTTGCTACAGTTATACAGGATCTTGGTGAGGCAACACCTTGAATATTGTGTGCAGGTTTCGCCTCCTAGTCTGAGCAAGGACATTCTTGTTATTGAGGGAGTCCAGCGAAGGTTCACCAGACTGATTCCTGGGATGGCAGGACCAACACATGAAGAAAGACTGAATCTATTGGGCTTGTACTCATTGGAATTTAGAAAAATGAGGGGGGATCTTATAGAAACATAGAAAATCCTGATGGGACTCTCAAGGGTTGATGCACTAAGAATGTTCCTGATGTTGTGGAAGTCCAGAACTAAGGGTCACAGTCTAACAAGCCATTCAAGACTGAGATAAGGAAGAATTTCTTCACTCAGGAAGTTGTGAACCTGTGGAATCCTCTCCCGCAGAAAGATGTTGAGGCTGGTTTGTTAGACATATTCAAGAGGGAGCTAGATGGAATCAAGGGATATGGAGAGAAAGCGGGAGTGGGATACTAGGATTGCATGATCAGCTGTGATCATGGTTGTGTGGGTTAGAAGGGCTGAATGGCCTACTCCAGCACCTGTTTTCTTTGTTTCTATGTTTGAGGAATAATAAAAGATTAAAGTACATTTGCTTATATTATGTGTAAAATGATTTCCACACAGATTATGCATGGGAGTAAAATAGCATTGAATCCACATTCCCCACTAATTTTCTACACTGCACAATAGGGGTATAAACTGGAGGTAACACCAACTTCTCTAAAGCAATATGAGTTTGAGTCCTGCAGATTTGATGTCTGTTTTCTGATCTCTGCATTCTTTCCATGAGTTAAAAAAAAACGGATGTTCTCCTCTTGTCCAGGTGGGCTCTGTAGCTCTTGGCTGCTTCCTCAAGTGGTTAGTTTGCAAGGGCTGTTTTTGAATATTAGCATACACCATCACCAGGCTTCACACAATGAAGATACCTGCCGCTCAGTCAAATGGTAGTGGTTTGAAGTCTTACTCCAGAGAGCTGAGCGCATCACTCAGTCCGAACTACACCCATCTGGAGAAGTTGTCTTTCAGATGAAATATTCAGTTGAAGCCTCATCTGATCTCTTTACGAATGGAACGACCTTACAGCTGTACTTCAAAGAGCAGGGCAAGAAAGACTAGGCAGAGACACACTTCACATTACAGCCAGAGCTGCGTATTACTGATCTCCATCAGAATCCCCAGCCGATTTTTCCCTTCCTTGACTCCCTCCCACCACGCCTAGCTCGACAGACACTGAGAATGCAAAAGCAAAATCCTGCGAATACTGGAAATCTGAATGAAGAGAAAGAAAATGCTCAAAATACTCATTAGACCTGGCAACAGCTTGAAGAGGGGGCAAGACAATTAATATTCTGCATCAGAATTGATGAAAGATTAAGCAGTCTCCAAATGGGGACCTGAACACACAACTTAGGGCCGAGAAATGCTTTCCATTGAGCCACAGATCTGGAATTTTCGCTGATCTTATATTTTAAAGTCAAAGCATTACTTAGCTAGATGCAGCTTCAGGTTCCACTCCAGGGTTTCAGCACAACACCTAGGGTGATGTTAGTATGGAGGGAGTGCTGTATTATTGGAAATCATGGAATCCCTCCAAGTGTAGAAAGAGGCTAATTGACCGATCAAGTCAGCACTGATCCTCTGAACAGCATCCCGCTAAGGCTCCCATCTAACCCCCAACCCCCCACATGGGGATTTTAACCACGGCAAAACACTTAACCTGCACATTCCTGGATACTATGGGGCAATTATTTTTGTAAGCCATGGCCAATCCATCTAACCTGCATGTCTTCGGACTGGGGAAAGAAACCAGATCACCCAGAGAAAACCCAGACAGACACACACAAACTCCACACAGACAGTCATTCCAGGGTGGAATCAAACCCAGGTTCCTGACGCTGTGAGGCAACAGTGCTTCCCACTGAGCCATTGTTCAGACCTACAAGATGTTGATGTCAGATGACATATTCAAACAAGGCCCATCTGTTCTCTCAAGTGGATGTAAAGAACTCTAAGGCATTGTTTTTTAACAAAAGCAGGAGAATTATTACCGTTCTCCTGAGCAATATTCATGCTATAATCAACATCGCAATCACAAACTAACTGGTCTTTATCACATTGAAGTTTGTGGGAATGAGCTGTGTGCAAATTTGTTACTGTGTTTACAATAATGGCTACACTTGGAAGGTACTTCATTGGCTGTGAAGCACTGTGGGGTACCTGGAGTGGTCAAGAAAGGTGGCTCAGTGGTTAGCACTGCTGCCTCACAGCGCCAGGGACCTGAATTCAATTCCAGCCTCAGGTGACCGTCTGTGTGGGTTTCCTCTGAATACTCTGGTTTCCTCCCACAGTCCAAAGATGCCTAGGTTAGCCATGTTAAATTACCCATAGTGTGCAGGGATGTGTAGGTTAGGTGCATTCGTCAGGTGAAATGTAATCAGGTAGGAGAATGGGTCTCAGTGGGATACTCATCCGGGGGTCGGTGTGGACTTGTTGGGCCAAATGGCCTGTTTCCACACTGTAGGGATTTTATGAAAGGTGTTGTAAAAATTCATGCGTTTTTCTTTAAAATTTTCTTGGCTCAACGATTTCAATAGAGGCATTTATCTCGATAGAAATCAATTATCAGTTCATACTTCTGGAAACAACCAAAGTTGCTATGTAATCAAAATTGCAGCAATAATGTGTCCCAGTGAATATATGGGTTTATTTGCTGTACTTTTGCGACCCAATATATCTAAATATGTTTGTTTACTAAAATGCGCCAGTAAGCAGTATATAAACTTTTAACAAAACCTTTGATAGTGATTAAATCAATCAATTATTCCAAAGCAAGAATGAAACTCCATATGTATGTGAAGAAAACATTTTTAAAAAGCTGGAGAAACTCAGCACGTTTGACAACATTTGTAGAGAGAGAGGCAGAGTAGCGTTTTGAGTCCAATATGACTGTTCTTCAGGGTTGAAAGGGGTTGGAATTTTTAAATAGAATTTTTTATATAATTTGACAGAGATCGAGGAGGTTGGATAGACAGTGTGAAAGAAAAAGGAGCTGTTAATGGAGGAGAAAGAAAAATAGGGGTGGAAAATGGGTGGAAATTAAGGTAAGAAAGGGAGGGAATAATCTTTCTTCATGAAGAGCAAAGTAAACATGATACAAACAAGGCAAGGACCTGGGGCTAGGGCAGGGGCAGACTATAAGAGAACAGATGTCATGCAGTCAGGATCTGAAGTTGCAGTTCTGAGCAAGGGTCACCTGACCTGAAATGTTAATGCTGATTTCTCTCCACAGATGCTGCCAGACTTGCTGAGCTTTTCCAGCTATTTCTGATTTTGTGTCTGAAGTTGCAGAATTCACCATCTATTACACCCCTCCACCTCCACATGCCACCACTCCTTAACAGCCTTGACTTGCCTGTGTTTTGTCGACTTTAACATTCCCCCTGCCCAAACTCTCCTTATAAGGTAGCCCCTCCATACCTGGAGTCAGCCAAGTGAGCCTTCTGTGGTCTGCCTCCAATGTCAGTGTAACTTTCCCAAGATAAGGGCCCCAAAACCATTTCTAGCATTGTAGTTTTGGTCCGACTAGCACCTTGTACAGTTCAAGCAAAAGCTCCCTACTTTTATATTGCATTTCCTTTGAAATAAAGGCCAACATTCCATCTGCCTTTCTTGTTACCTGGTGAACTTGGATGCTAGTTTCAAATGATTCTTGGATGAGGACGCCTACAGCTTTCTGCAGGCTTTCTCTGTTTAAATAATATTCAGCTCCTCTATTCCTCCTGCTAAAGTCCATGCAATGTATTGAACCCAGGGGCAGATGCCAAAGTCCATGCAATGTATTTACTACAGCAGGGAGCATGGAACAATGGATAGAAGAGTGCACAGGTCACTGTGTAGCATCATGCTGTATGAGAGCCAGAGCTGCAGCACATTAGATAGATTACTTACAGTGTGGAAGCAGGCCCTTTGGCCCAACAAGTCCACACAGATCCTCCGAAGAGCAACCCACCCAGACCCATTCCCCTTCACCTAACACTATGGGCAAATTAACATGGCCAATTCATCTGAACTGCACATCTTTGGACTGTGGGAGGAAACTGGAGCACCTGGAGGAAACCCATGCAGACACGGGGAAAATGTGTAAACTCCACACAGACATCACCCGAGGCTGGAATTGAACCTGGGAGCCTGGTGCTGTGAGGCAGCAGTGCTAACCATTGAGCCACCATGCCGCAGCCTGCGTACTAAACTTACTGCATTCATTTCAAGCAAGTGGCCAAGTGAGAACAATAAAGGTGCACGGGATTTATGAGGGAAAAAGGGAACTGTGCTCAGTCAGGGAGTACTGGACGCCTGTTCACATGCCCACTTCTCTGTCCTTAGCATGCTGCAATGCTCCAGTGAATCACAGGGCAAACTGCAGAAACAACATCTCATCTGCAGACTAGGCACTTGACAACCTTCTGGACTGAATATTGAGTTCAACACCTTCAGATTATGAAGCCACTCCCATTCCTTCCCTTTCTTTTAGCCTTACTTCTTGCATTCTCTGTTACCATGTCCTCTCTCACCTCTCCCTCACCCCAGTGAGATTGTCCGCCCTTTCCAGTCTGGCAGTTAGACACACCATTGCTCTGTCATTCTCACGTTCCAATCACTTGATCTGCTCTACCAGCAGCGTCTCTTGCCCAGCACTCCACCCTCTCGTTATCGCACAAAAACTGTCCCTTCCACACTTCATGTCAGGTGCGATGAACAGTCATCTAAACTCGAAACGTTAGCTTGCTATCTCTCTCCATGGATGCTGCCTGACTTGCTGTGATCCCCAGCATTCAGTACAGATTCCAGCATCAGTAATCATTTGTTCTGACTAGGGCTAGGGCCAGAAATCACTCTCCTGGTGCTGCTCTTCACTTGGTTCCCCAACCTGAGCACAGTGGTCTGACCCTTGATCCTAGCTGTGACCCGACCTCATTTCCCCAATCTATTTCCACATCTGAGGTAAATATAAACTTTCACAATTCCCACCTCGTTGTATATATCGGGGTCCAGTATGCAGTTACCTCTCTCTTTCTCCCTCTATATATGTTTCCCTTTATCTTCACCCAATGTGAAGATTGTCTCCATTTTGTTCCTGCTTTCTCCCAACTCACTGTTTTTTCTTGCTTTCTCTCTCTCTTCTGCACCTCTCCTATCCTCTCTATCCTTCCCTTCTTTATTCCAATCTCTCCTCAACTTTTCTTCCCCTATCTCTCATCTGCTCCATCTCTCCTATCCCTCATATTTTCTCACCTTCTCTCCTAACCTTCTCTCTGTCTCCTTCACCTCCTCAGTCTCAAGCCCCCTCTCTCCAACACCCATTCCCCCTCACTATGCCTTCTCTGTTTATTTCCAATGTGCAACACTCCTTTCGCTATACTTATGGTGTCTTGCATTGAATATATGCATGTTGAACCCAACTGCTCTGTTCTACATGAGTCTCTCCAGCCCTATTTTCCTTGTAACTTTGTCAACATTTTTAAAAAGTGTTTATCCAGCTTCCCCTTAAATATATTTCTGATATTTCTCTTAACCACTTTTCATGGTAGCTGGTCCACATTCCAACCTTGATCTGTACATTCTTGTGAATTCCCTATTGGATTTGCTAAGGGATTGGTTAACTCATTTGGACAGTTTGAGGTGCAGGGTAATGCCAATGGTGCCATTTCTAATTCCTATACCAGCTGAAGATGCTATGAAAGTCCTACCATCTCAACATCACCTTTCTTCTGTGGCTTGGCAGCACTCATGTTAAACTCATCGACAGTTGTCTCTCTCAATAACAGAGTGTCACCGTGGTGACTTTACCATCTATTAGTGACTGTCTTATATTTATGGGCTACCACTTTGAACTTCCCACAAGTTAAAACATTCAGTTTCTCTAAATTACTATTTTGGACTGTGGAACTAAATCAAACAAGGTTTCAGGCTGATGCTGCCTGAAGTGTCTTCAGTAAAGACCCTAAATGATTGTCTGAAAGCAGAAATCATTCCATCCCTCTCATTAGAGACGAGATTCAAACCAGAGGATCAAAGGTGAAAGAGGAATGTTTTAGCACCCTGTGCCACATGGACCACTTTAAATCAAGCCTTAATGGATTATTATTAGTGAGAATAGCGAGCTACAACAAATTCTTAGCTTGCAATGAATAATAACTGTCTTGCTTAATGAGCTGATTATATATTGTGCAACAGTTTTATACGTGCTTCCAATCTTAATACCAAATAATAGCATTATAATGAGAATAAAAATGAAGGGGATAAAATATATTTTTAGTCAGACTGTTTGGCTGGAGATCATGTTACCCTCAGCCTTTCAGTATCCATTCAGCACCGCTTGTGATGGAAATACCAACGTTAAATGGTGGGTGTCCATTCTCCACCATTGACCACATTGAGAAAGGTTCACAACTGGGGCCCAGAAACAGTGGCAATGTTGTATTTCTATGTTCTGGACAGGGTTGATAGCAAGAAGTCATCTCCATTGGTTGTGCATCCTAAGGCTTGTAGACATGGACTACAATGTAGAACCTTCAGGAGTGAAGTTAAAGAATTCTTTGACAAAATAAGAATTTGGTACTCTCGACTGCAAGTAGGATTTGATGCTTAAATCAATTGTTAATTTAAATCTCTGATTTTAGACATTTGTTAATTACAAGTATTAAGGAGGGATGGGCAAAGACAGGAGTATAGAATTCCGTCAAGACCAAGCTTGAGGGGCTGAATGAACTCCCATTTCCAAGTTCTTTCAGATTTCATTCCACAAGACCAAAAGGTTTATGAGCACAAGTAAGCCATTCAGTCCATCAAGACTACTCTGCCATTGATCATGGCTGATTTGATAATCTTTAACACCAATTTCCTGCCTTTTCGCCACAACTCTTGAATCCCTTGCTGATAAAAAAATCTGTTTCACAGGATGTGTACTTATGACTTATCAAAGTGGAGTGATCTGGGTTGCCCTGCTAACATCCAAATAACAGATACAAATGGGCCTTTAACAGTGCCACCAAATTAACAAGGGATTCCATGATATGAAAATACTTACCTAAGGCAGGCATTTCACTGTAGAGTTCTTAGCAGGGTAGTTGATAATAAAGGGGTTTTGGTCATGTCCAATCCTACCCTACCTTGTTCACACATCTATAAGGTTTTGGTACGAATACCAGGTATCAATCGGAATGTGGAACCATGAATGAAATTCTAAGTGCACCAGGCAGCACAATGACTCAGGGGTTAGCATGGCTACCTCACAGCGCCAGGGACCTGGGTTCAATTCCACCCTTGGGTGACTGGCTGTGTCGAGTTTGCATGTTCTCCCCATGTATGCATGGGTTTCATCCCATAGTTGAAAGATGTGCAGTTTAGATGGATTGAACATGCTGAATTACCCATGGTGTCCAAGGATGTGCAGGCTAGGTGGATTATCTATGGAAAATGGAAGGCTACATTTGGGCCGAAATGTCGATTTTCCTGTTCCTCGGATGCTGCTTGACCTGCTGTGCTTTCCTGATGAAGGGTTTTTGCCCGAAACGTCGATGTTCCTGCTCCTCGGATACTGCCTGACCTGCTGTGCTTTTCCAGCACCTAAGAATCCCGTCTGTTTCAATGAGATCACCTCTCATTCTTCTAAACTCCAGTGAGTAGAGTCCCAATGTGCTTAGCCTTTGCTCAAAAGACAGTCCCTCCATACTAGGTATCGTCCTAACAAACATTCTATAACCTGCCTCCAATAAAGCAAAATCTTTACATAAATAAAGGGACCAAGACTGCTCACAGTGCTCTAGATGTGGCCACCCCAGAACCTTGTACAGTTGCAGTAAGACTTCCCTACTGTTATACTCCAACCCCCTTGAAATAAGGAAAAAGTGAGGACTGCACATGCTGGAGATCAGAGCTGAAAAATGTGTTGCTGGAAAAGCGCAGCAGGTCAGGCAGCATCCAAGGAGCAGGAGAATTGAGCAGTTGGCACACCCTCCTCATTCCTGAAGAAGGGCTTATGCCCGAAACGTCGATTCTCCTGCTCCTTGGATGCTGCCTGACCTGCTGCGCTTTTCCAGCAACACATTTTTCACCCTTAAAGTAAGGGCCAACATTCTATTAGCTTTCCTGATTACTTATTGCACTGGTATGCTAGCTTTCTGTGTCGTAAAGGGTGTGTGTGTGTGTGTGTGCATGTATGAATGTTTGCATGTGTTTTTGTGTCTCTGTTGCTATATAAATGCAAGTCTTTCTTTTACTCAGACAGACATTCAAATAATTGCACTCAGAATCTAAACTGGGTTACTTGAACTCTGGGTGTCAGCCATTTACTTGGTTCTGAGCTGAGTATAGGATAATTCCTTTAAAGCTACTGTACAGCAGATTAAAATTTGTGCTAAATGCATATTAATATTGGTGGAAAAAAATCAGCATAATCTGCTTAATTTTTTAAAAGTCATCTCCTTTCCCAAAGCTGCCTTCTTCCATCTGGAGTTAATCAGGCATCTTGCAATTTGTGATATCAATTTTATATTAATTTCTGAAGACCCAACTTCCCCTCCTAGATGCTGTGTTTCCTGGTATCACTTAAAGTTCGTTCTCTTAAAATGTTGTCCCTCTATCCTTTGAATCTCCCACTCCCTTTAAAGAAAAGAATCTTGACCCCCACCATTCTTCCCAAACACCAGCCTGTTTCCAACCTCCTTTTCCACTTAAAAGCCCACAAATATGTGCTGTCATCTCCCAAATTCATTCTTATCTTTCGGAGAATTCAAGCTTGAGTTCATCCAGTCAGGTTTCCTGTCCTGCCTCAATAGGAAAATCATCGAATCATAGAATCCCTATAGTGTGGAAACAGGCCATTCGGCCCAACAAGTCCACAGCGAGCCTCTGAAGAGTACCTCACCCAGACCTGTTCCCCCTACCCTATTTCTACCCCTGACTAATGCACCTAACCTACACATCTGTGAACACTACGGGTAATTTCGCATGGCCAATTCACCTGACCTGCACATCTCTGAGAAATGTGTATTCTCATTGTTACAAATGACATCCTACGTGACTGTGGCACAAGTCAAATTTCTCTTCTCAACCTTCTTGACCTGCTTTAGTCTGTGACATGGTTAATCACACCATCCTCTTGTAGAACCTGTTATCTGGATGGATGGATTTCTCTCAACTGGCTTCCTTCTTATTTGTCCCATGTTAGCTAGAATGCATTAACATCTCTTCCTGTTTTCATGCTGTTGTGTCTCGTATTCTCCAAGGTTCTTTCCGTGACCCCTCAGAGACATTACACAGTGTGAGTTTTTACGTGTACACTGATAATCCCCACTCCCACTTCACCCTCTTCTCTGTCGACTCCACTGTTACTAAATTATTGGACTGTTCGACTAGACATCTGCACTCTCTCAAATGCATTCACATCCTTCAGTTCTGGGGAAGGGTCACTGGATCAGAAATGTTAACTCTACCTTTTCTCCACAGAATTCCGTCAGATCTGCTAAGTTGGTCCAGCAGTTTTGGGGTTTTTTTGAAGAATTTGGGAGCAGTCTCCCTGAAGAGCAGATGATCAAGATAAATGCGAACTGTTGCATTTTGGCAGGACGAGCAAGGGCAGGACTTTCACAGTTCATGCTAGGTACCCTGGGGAATTTTGTGGAACAGAGAGACCTAGGGATCAGGTACATAGTTTGCTGAAAGTTGTGTCACAGTTAGACAGGGTGGTGAAGAAGGTATTTGCCTCCATTGCTCACATGATTGAGTGTAGGAGTTGTAGTTGTACAGGATGTTGGTGAGGCCATATTTGGACTATTTTATACAGCCTTGGTTGCCCCGCTGTCAGAAAGATATTATTAAATTGGAAAGCGTACAGAAAAGATTGGCCAGGATGTTGCCAGAACTGGAGGGTTTGAGTTCTAAGGAGGGGCTGGATAAGCTGGGACCCTTTATATTAAATCGAAGGGGGTTTAGGGTGACCTTATAGAGGTTTAGAAAATCATGAGGGGCATAGATAGTTTGAATAACAACTCGCTGAGGTTGGGGAGTTCAAAACTAGAGGGCACATTTTTCAGGTGAGAGGCGAAAGATTAAAAGGGACCTGAGGGACAACTTTTTTCTCACAGAGAGTATTGTGTATATGGAATGAACTGCCAGAGGAAGTGGTAGACTCAGGTACAGTTACAATGTTGAAAAGACATTTGAACAGTTACATGAATAGGAAAGTTTAGAGGAATATAAGCTAAATGCTGGTCAATGGGACTAGTTTAGTTGAGGAAACTTAGTCAGCATGGACTAATTTAACCAAAGGGTCTGTTTCCATGCTGTGTGACTATGAATCAATGTCTCTATCTGATCAAGGCTTTCACAACCATGAACAGACTGGATAGAGTAGCTGGGGAGAAATGGTTTCCACTC